>NW_028262290.1:86870833-87179166 GCF_047370975.1 Nipponia nippon | reverse complement strand
AATGACTGCGTTGTCTTTCAGGTGTTTTTCAATAACTCCCAGAATAATCTTCTCCATGATTTTGCCCGGCACAGAGGTGAGACTGACAGGCCTGTAGTTACCAGGATCATCCCTGTTGCCCTTCTTGAAGATTGGGACAATATTTGGCAGCTTCCAGTCAACTGGGACCTCTCCAGATTCCCAAAAGGATTGAAAAATCATTGAGGGAGGTCTCGCTATGACATCAGCCAGCTTTTAAGTACCCTCGGATGAATCCCATCGGGCCCCATTGACTTACAGGGATCCATCTGGAGCAGCAAATCCCACACAAGTTCGGGGCTGGTTGGGAGTTTGTCTTTCTCGCAGTCATGGTTCTCTAGCCCAGAGTCCCAGAGCCCATCATGAGTGCTGAAGACTGAGGTGAAGAAAGCATTAAACGTCTCTGCTTTGTCTGTGTCCCCATTTGTGAGGTGACCATGCTTGTCAAGTAATGGGCCAATGTTATTTCTCGCCTGCCTTTTGCTATTAACATATTTAAAAAAGGCCTTTTTATTGTCCCTCACAGTACCAGCCAGCTTCAGCTCTAGTTGAGCTTTGGCTGCGTGAACTTCCTCCCTATGGTGGCAAACAGCATCTCTTGTAGTCCTCCCTGTTGCCTGACCTTGCTTCCACTGGCCAAACATTTTCTTTTTTTGCCTTAGTTCTAGCATAAGATCCCTACTCAGCCAAACTGGCTTTCTACCTCGCCTGCTTGACTTCTGACATTTTGGAATTGCCTGCTCCTGTGCTCTTAGGAGGTGGTGCTTAAAAAGTGACCAGCACTGATGGACCCCAGCACCTTCAAAAGCTTTTTCCCAGGGGACCTCACTAAGTAGTTTCCTGAGCAGCCTGAAGTCAGCTCTCCTCATATCCAGAGCTGAGGTCTTGCTGGCAGTTTTCCTCCTGTTACTATAGATTTTAAACTTGACACTTTTGTGGTCACTGTGACCAAGGTAGCCACCAATTGCCACTTCACCCACAAGACCCTCTCTGTTAGTAAGCAGCAAGTCGAGGAAGGCAACTTTCCTGGTTGATTCCCTTAGTACTTTTACCGAGAAGTTATCATCCAGATGGTTTAGGAATCTTCTGGACCTGCTTGTACCAGCTGTGTGCTATTCCCAGTTGACATCTGGCAAGTTGAAGTCCCCCATAAGGACAAGGGCAGATGACTTGAAAGCATCCCTTAGTTCCTTAGAGAATAACTCATCCATGTCGTCATCCTGGCTGGGTGGCCTATAGTAGACTCCCACAATGACATCCGTGTTATTTGTCTGTCCCTTAATCCTTACCCAGAGGCTCTCAACTGTGCCATCGCCAACTGCTAGCTCCATGCATTCCAGCCCCTCCACTAAATACCGTGCCACCCCCCTGCCTCACCTGCCCTGCCTATCCCTCCTGAAGAGCCTGTAACCATCCGTCACGGCACACCAGTCACAGGACTCATCCCACCAGGTTCCACTCATGCCTGTGATGCCATATCTCTGGGACTGGGCCAAGGCATCTAGCTCCTCTCAGTTGTTCCTCATGCTGCCCGCATTTGTGTAGAACCACTTCAAATGTGGTTCATTGTGCCCATTACCTCATGGAGCATTCTGAGGAGTCTCACTAGCACGCACCTTCTCGAACTTTGGCGTTGGTTTAAAACAGATAACATCAAGTTTTTCTGAAAGCAGTAAATAGCTTTGGATTAGCAACTGGTTGCCACAGGAAATAGTAGAAGCAGATAGTACTATTATGTTTACAAAATGTAAGACAAACTCATGCACAGCATGTCCATTAAAAAGTACTAAACAGAAAAGGCAGCTACCTAATTAGCTACCCTAATTCAACAACTGCGGATCCTGGGGTGCAACAGCAAAAATGCTGCTTTGTTCATGTGGTTTAAATCAAATGAGAATCAAAGTCATTTATTGATTTGCTAATGATATGTAATTAACCAGCAATCATTGAACTATACAGTCAAAATCAATCACAGCAATACAACAGATAAACCGCAACATTAGATACCTACAAAATGCATTTACATTCCTTACCTCAGACACTAGGACTAGCTAGAAGTTTCTACTTCTCTTTGGGAGAAGAGGCAACTGATTAAAGAAAATTCACAGCTGATTGTTGATTCTTTAAATTTTCTGTATTGAGGAATCTGCACTGCCGTAAGCAGTTTTTCATCTTGGCATACCAAAAGTGCATATTGAAGCTTAGGAACCCATCTGAAAAATCAGTAATGTTTTGAGTTCTGTCTTAGGTTGGGTATTCAGCTTTTCTTATCATGACATATCTTTAAAACTGTAAGTGATCAACAGTTAAGATACACTTAATTAAAATTATCTCAACAAAGAGCCTTAAATGAACAGATTTAGCTTAGAAAGTCTAAGCCATTGAAGGCATTAAAAAGGTGAAGCACTTATACATGGTAACTGAAACTGTTTATCTTCAGGTTGCAGCAAAAATATATGCAAGAGCTAATGTATATGGCATGAATTGAAAAGTTCCACAACTTCAAAGATATTGATCTTATCTTCTTCTGAAATTTATTTTTTTTTTGTCTGTGTGAATATATCAAAAATTTCATTTGGAATTTACAGCACTAGCTGCTTTGTTTTATGCATGATATGAAAATGCAGGAAGAGAGAAAATTGTGTCAGCTTTTGTATCCCAAAACCAAATAACTAACTAAATTCTCAGATTTTTATAAAACAAAAATACACCAAAAATGAGCCCTAAATCATGGAACAAGACTAGGAACTGCAAAAGGAAATACATGTTAGAAAATTTTGATCAACTGAGAAAGTAATTGCATTGTGGTATGATGAAAGTTAGAATTCACAGAAAACAATGATGTGTCTGATTTCAAATCCATTAAAATCAATGGCATTGCTCCCAATTAAATCAATCAGTACATGGCAGGGCTATGTAACAAAACAACCTTCTAGGTGTAAAAGAGCACCTATATTCCAAACTCCTGTATAAGGCTTCTAATGAGATTTCATTTTTATGACTGATACTGCAAGTAAGAAAATCACTATTTCATAACAGTACCAATACAGAAAGAATATAAATTCCAGTTTGCATTTTCCTATTTTTAATGAATGAAATATGTTTCATAACTATTATGAAAATTTATGTTTACACTAAAAGAGCCCATTAGCTTGGAGAAAAGATGCATAAATTGAGAACTTGCTCTACAGGCAGTTCTTCCCAAACTTTCCCAGCCCTGATAGAGATTATAACCTCACTATAAAGATCTGTCAGTCCTGCAAGTCTTTGTTTCAGCCACTTGCAAATAATAAAATGCTGTAAAACTGCTTTTGCCTCTTGATACTTAATTATTCATTTGACCAACTCACCTCTCCTACCCTTCCTTTCCCTTCCCTTCCTTTCCCTTCCCTCTACACAATTTTTGCACTAGATATAACCAAAAGAGTTATTTTAAAGGAAAATGAGACTGCCTATAACACAGTGGTTACAAAAGAGCACATGTGTTTAGTTTGCTCAGTTTCAGATCTTCATTTGCCCTCCAAAACACAAGTACCTCCCAAGCCTAGGTAGTTGCAGGGTTTTGAACATTTCACTAGAGCTGGGGCTTCTGAAAAATTTAGAGCTAAGGAATGTCAAAATTGCTTTAAGATAGTCAGAAAAGTTATTTTTTTCAGCTTAGCCTGATCTGCTTATTTTATATATCAATTACAACTCTACTTTATGCAGAAGCCTCAAACCTGAAAATGCTTACAAATTTATATTATTATGCATAACTGATGTTACTGAAGTTAATGGGACTGTGATTTCCAAACATTAGGTGGCCACATATATTAATATACTATTTTTCTTTACAATATTTTAAAATATAAATTCTTCAAATAAACCAGATTTTCAAAGCAAAAAAACAAGAACGTCATAATAGCATGTAACCCAGGTTCCAAACAAATTTGCCATCTTGAATATGCAACTGGAAAAACAGACATGGGCAGATGACGTCAGATATATATAAAGTATTAATTACAGATACTTATAGCTTTATGTGCCATCCTTTGATAGAAAGTTAAAGTTTCAAAGTGAAGTAATCAGAGGGAAGTAAGTTCAAAGTAAAGATACCCTTTAAAATTATATCACAACACAGATATTTAACTGAATGTATGATCCCACATTATCTCCCACAATACCTTTGCTCTATTTAGCTGTCCTGATTTCAGCTGTGATAGAGTTGGTTTTCTTCCTAGTAGCTGGTATAGTGTTGTGTTTTGGATTTAGTATGAGAATAATATTGATACCACACTGATGTTTTAGTTGTTGCTAAGTAGTGCTTACATTAGTCAAGGACTTTTCAGCTTCCCATGCTCTGCCAGGTGCACAAGAAGCTGGGAGGGGGCACAGCCAAGGGGGGTGCTGACCCAGACTGGCCAAAGGGCTGTTCCATACCGTATGACGTCATGCTCAGTATGTAAGCTGGGGGAAGAAGGAAGGGGGGGACATTGGGTATGATGGCGTTTGTCTTTCCAAGTAACTGTTATGCGTGATGGAGCCCTGCTTTCCTGGAGATGGCTGAACAGCTGCCTGCCGATGGGAAGTAGTGAATTAATTCCTTGTTTTGCTTTGTTTGCGTTCATGGTTTTTGCTTTGCCTATTAAACTGTTCTATTTTATTTTACTTTATTTATTAAACTGTTCTTATCTCAACCCACGAGTTTTCTCACTTTTACCCTTCCAATTCTCTCCCCTATTCCACTGGGCTGGGGCGGGAGTGAGTGAGAGGCTGTGTGTTGCTTAGTTACTGGCTGGGGTTAAACCATGACATTAGCTTACATCATTGATAATACTTTCTGTTTTTTTTTTTTTTCCCCTCAGTGCTGCAGGTATATCCGCAGGTCTCATTACTCCAGCTTACTGAAACTGTGCTGTAAGGACAGCATCACAAAATTCCTCAGAGCAACCATCTCATTTGTATCTGCTCACTTGTGCTCAGAACAGCCTCAGTCCTTCTCACAACCTCCTTTGCCTGCATGTCTCAGTTCTAGCTTACTTAACTCTGTGTAGAGTGGACATCCAGCACTACATCAAAGCAAATACATATTTTAGTTTTGCCCATCCTTATCAGTCCACTTTGCCTGAGACTTAACTGAACACTCTAATCTAAAGCTACTAGAATAGCTGCCTGCTTTTAAAATCATCTAGAAATAAATTTTAAAAAATCCCTTTGCGGTGGGTTGACCTTGCCAGGTGTCCATCAAGCCTCTCTATCACTCCACTCCTCAGCAGGACAGAGGGGGGCAGAAAATCATAGAATCATAGAAGCTTTGGGATAGAAGGGACCTTTAAAGGTCATCTAGTCCAACACCCCTGCAATGGGCAGGGACATCTAAAACTAAATCAGGTTCCTCAGAGCCCCATCCAGCCTGTCCTTGAATGTTTCCAAGGATGGGGCATCTACCACCTCTCTGGGCAACCTGTTCCAGTGTTTCACCACCCTCATTGTGAAAAACTTTTTCCTTGTGTTCAGTCTAAATCTACCCTCCTTTAGTTTAAAACCATTACCCCTTGTCCTGTCGTATCAGGCCTTGCTAAAAAGACTATCCCCATCTTTCTTATAGGCCCCCTTTAAGTACTGAAAAGCCACAATAAGGTCTCTCTGCAGCGTTCTCTTCTCCAGGCTGAACAACACCAACTCTTTCAACCTTTCCTCATAGCAGAGGTGTTCCATCCCTCTGACCATTTTTGTGGCCCTCCTCTGGACCTGCTCCAACAGGTCCATGTCCTTCCTGTGCTGAGGACTCCAGAGCTGGACGCAGTACTCCAGGTGGGGTCTCACCAGAGCAGAGTAGAGGGGCAGAATCACCTCCCTCGACCTGCTGGCCACTCTTCTTTTGATGCAGCCCAGGATACGGTTGGCTTTCTGGGCTGTGAGTGCACATTGTCGGCTCATGTCCAACTTTTCATCTATCAGTACCCTCAGGTGCTTCTCCTCAGGGCTGCTCTCCATCCCTTCATCCCCCAGCCTGTACTGATACCGGGGGTTGCCCTGACACATGTGCAGGGTCTTGCACTTGGCCTTGTTGAACCTCATGAGGTTCACACAGGCCCATTTCTCCAGCTTGTCCAGGTCCCTCTGGATGGCATCCTGTCCCTCAGGCGTGTCAACCACACCACTCAGCTTGGTGTCATCTGCAAACTTGCTGAGGGTGCACTCGATCCCGCTGTCTATGTCATTGATGAAGATATTGGACAGCACTGGCCTGAGTACGGACCCCTGAGTGACACCACTTGACACTGATCTCCATCTGAACATTGAGCCATTGACCACTACCCTCTGGATGTGACCATCCAACCAAGTCCTCAGCCACCAAACAGTCCACCCATCAAATCCATATCCTTCCAATTTAGAAAGAAGGATATTGTGGGGGACCGTGTCAAAGGCCTTTCAGAAATCCAGATAGATGACATCCATAGCTCTTCCCTTGTCCACTGATGCAGTCATTCCATCATAGAAGGCCAGTAGGTTGGTCAGGCAGGACTTGCCCTTGGTGAAGCCGTGCTGGCTGTCTCGAATCACCTCCCTGTCCTCCATGTGCCTTAGCATAGCTTCTAGGAGGATGTGTTCCATGATCTTCCCAGGCACAGAGGTGAGGCTGAACAGGTCGGTAGTTCCCAGGGTCCTCCTTTTTACCCTTTTTAAAAATGGGTGCAATGTTTCCCATTTTCCAGTCCCCAGGGACTTCACCTGACTGCCATGACTTTTCAAATATCATGGAGAGTGGCTTGGCAACTACATCAGCCAATTCCCTCAGGACTCTGGGATGCATCTCGTCAGGTTCCATAGACTTTGGTATGTTCGGGTTCCTCAGGTGGTCGCGAACCTGATCTCTTACAGTGGGAGGAATTTTGCCCCGCTGATCCCCATCATATGGTCCATTGACTCAGGAGGTGTGAGGAGAGAGGTTGCCAATGAAGACTGAGGCAAAGAAGTTGTTGAGTACCTCAGCCTTCTCCTCGTCTGTTGTTACCAGCTTGCTAGTTTTGCTCATCCCAGGGGGTACGCTTTCTTTAACATTTCTTTTCTGGTTGACATACCTGTAGAAGGCCTTCTTACTATTCTTTGTGTCCCTCGCCAGGTTCAGCTCCAGAAAGATGGAAAAAACTTATGGGTCAAGATAAAGGCAGTTTAATAAAGCAAAAACAAAGGTCACATGTAGAAGCAAAGGAAAACAACAGATTTATTCTCCACTTCCCCTCAGTAGGCAATGTCCAGCCACTTCACAGGAAGTAGGGCTTCAATATGTGTAGCAGTTGCTCTGGAAGAGAAACACCATAATAACGAATGCCCCCACCTCGTCCTTTCTCTTAGCTTTTATTGCTGAGCAGATGTCATATTGTATGGAATATCCCTTTGGTCAGTTTGGGTCAGCTGTTCTAGCTGTGTCCCCTCTCAAGATCTTACCCACGGCCAGCCTACTGGGTGAGGCAGGGGGAGTGTTGGAGAGACAGCCTTGATGCTGTGTGAGCACTGCTCAGTGGTAGCTGAAACACTCACGTGTTATCAACACCTTGTCTAGCTACCAATACAAAGCACAGCACTATGAGGACTGCTATGGGGAAAATTAACTCCATCTCAGCCAGACCCAATACACCCTTCTTTTCTTCTGTTAGTGTTTAGAATTTCACTCCCTCGAAAAGTCAAATCTGTCCTGTGTTCAAGAGGAATCTGATTTGTTTCTATATAAATCTTTGTTTTATGGTAAATGGAAATTCAGATGTTGAAGGTTTTTTATCTTATGCCTTTGCTAGACTACAAAAGGGAATCTAACACCTCTGAAACAAGAAGGAATTTGGCTTTTCAATCGTATAAGCAGCAACTGCTTCAAGGCCCCAGAAAACTTTGAAATCCTGTCATTAAAAAAAAACCAAAAAGTAAATCTGACCTCTTGTTTTACTTTTATATAGCACAGTGTAAATCTTTTTAATACATGCATGTTTATTAGCAATTTTATTTTCTTAATGTCAGAAATGGCTTGAATGATGTTGAAGTTTGATTGTGAGAAGCTGGATTTACTTTAAAATATTGGATCTTTAAATGAAAGTGGCACAGTTACATGTGCGTATTTATTGTTTGTTATAACATAATTAGAAAGCACATAATTCCAAGACTTTGATGATTACATTGAATTAGACCATATTTTCTGAATACAAACTTTCATTTTGAACTACAAGTTGCTATAAACAGAGAAGTACTTTATCCTTTTGTTAATGTATAGTTTTGCTTATAGTGGACTGTCTGTTGGATGAGCCTATATAAGTTGCTCCCCTAGAAGCAGGGAGAAGTGATGTCAGACTGGACTGGGTAACAGTGAGGGTCATGCAAAGGAGCAAGCTTTTCTCCCATCAGCCCAGCTGAAGTTCACATTCTTTAAAGAACTGATAACTACAGAGTACTGGGAGTTGTTCTTAGAAAAATAAGTGTTCAAAGAAATGAAGACCAAGAAGGAAGACCATAGCAAGGAAATAAAGGAGTAAGAAGGAAGACAGACACAGCTGAAAGCCCCTAAAAAGCTGTGATTCATTACAGTTCATGGAAAAGATCTAAGCAAAACCTTCACACCTGTGTGGAAGAAACTCAATTGAGTGGGAAGGAGACTTGTAAAAAGTAACTATATTCTTCAGTATTGTGAGACTTGAAGGTAGAGATGTCTTAAATGGTTTGTAACTACACCTGGATAAAAGGGCAAGCTGTAAAACCGTCACTAGGAAGTTGGAAGAGTATGGAACACCCATGAAAGGTAAAACTACTGAAGGATAGAGGGTTTCATAAGGAGCTACAAAGACTAGGAAAAGACCTCAGAAAAAAAAAAACCTGTGACTGCTCTTAAATGAGTCAGATATGTAATATAGAACAATAAAGTATGATCACAGATCATGCTGCTATTGACTCAAAGATCCAAATCCACAAAGAATTCTGGAAGGTACAGACTTGGGAAAAGCTACTAGACTACACAAGCCTGCTGAAGTTACCCAGGTCAGAAAGTAAATGCTTGGACACTGTGTTACTGAGCTTATACTGATCCACAAGAGAAGAAAAGGCACAAATAAGTAAGTCAAAATACTCTGCAAAGAAAAGTGCAAAAAAACTTCAAAGAAAAAGATCATGATATATTGAAATGTTGCACAAATGCAAGAAGGACATACATTTTGAAAGCACTGTAACAACTGCAAAAAATAGTCTTACTTTGTAAGACCTGATAATCAGGAGCAGTAGAAGGAAAAGTGACTAATTCTGATATGTTACAAGACAAAAGAGGGGGAAAAAAAGATCAAGAGAAATGCTCTGTACATTGTCAGCAAAAGCAAAAACAAAGGAATGGACCTTTCTTTGGAGACCAGTAGAAATTGTATACAAACATTTGGGCACTGGCGCCCAGGCAAGTATTGCCTCTGAAGATTCTGAAAAAATGTGAGAAAGCAACCACAATACATGGGGAAAGCTGATTTAAATTGTGAATATATAATATTGAACTGATTTCAATTATAAAAACAGTATGATCTTGAAAGTTAAGAATAAAATGGAATTAGTAAGTTTTGTTATAGCTGATTGGAAAAAGTCAACACTGAATTTTAAAACAAGCTAATTCTTATTAGAATAATAATAATTCTTAATAGAATTAGAATTATTAGTTTAGACGTTCCCTGTTTCATAGGGGAGTAGAAAACAGAAAAGGAAAGCCTGTGGCCACAAATGAATATAAAGATAACAAAAATGCAAAAAAACCCCCAAACATGAAACTTGTAAAAATACAGATTTAGACAAATGGAAGAACTATGCTGATACTGTTTGTGGACATTTCTGTCCTCTCCTGTATGAGAGGAACGTGCTCTTCCCAAAGTGGGAGATGGTGGCCAGCAAACGGGTAATGCTCGTTAAGACTGATGGCTGGCAAGCTATGAAAAACTGCATCTTCCTCTGCAGCTACCTGTCCTGTTGTTGTGATTTAACCCCAGCCAGCAACTAAGCAACACACAGCTGCTTGCTCACTGCCCGCTCCCCCGCAGTGGGATGGGGGAGAGAATTGGAAGGGTAAAAGTGAGAAAACACATGGGTTGAGATAAGAACAGTTTAATAATTGAAATAAAATAAAGCAAAGTAGTAGTAATAGTGGTAGTAGTAGTAGTAATAATAATGTAATAATATAGTAATATAATAATATACAAAGCAAATGATACAGGATACAATTGCTCACCACCCACCAATCAATGCCCAGCCAGTCCCCAAGCAGCAATCACTGCCCCCTGGCCAACTTCCCCCCAGTTTATATACTGGGCATGACATCACATGGTATGGAATATCCCTTTGGCCAGTCTGGGTCAGCTGTCCTGGCTGTGCCCCCTCACATGTTCTCACTGGCAGGGCAGAGGAAGCTGAAAAGTCCTTGACTAGTGTAAGTACTGCTTAGCAACAACTAAAACATCAGCGTGTTATCAACATTATTCTCATCCTAAATCCAAAACACAGCACTATACCAGCTACTAAGAAGAAAATTAACTCTATCCCAGCCAAAACCAAGTCACCTATAAACAGTGATTTATTGCAGAGGGAGAGAGAGTGAGGAAAAACATACAAGAGTAGGAACTGGGTGCTTTGGCATCCCACCGAAGTCAAGTGTGTCTGCAAATACGTGTGGGAATCCCAGAGTCCAGGCACTTTCCCTTCACTGCTCCCACCCCTAGAGAGAGTCTTCCCAGAGAAAGCAAAGAAAACGTTAGTTCCAGGACCAGCCTCCCCAGCTCGAGCTCACAGAGCTGGTCTTGGAGACCTCACCTCTCTGCTGAGCTCCAGACTTACCATTAAACAGGCATTGCCAAAGCAAAGTAAACACTGACATTAAGCAAGAAAGCAAATGCTCTCTTGCACAAAACCAGATGTGTTTCCCCTGGGTGACAGTGGCGCATGTCACTCCAGTGACATGTATTTTGAGGAATATGTTTTCTCTGCTATTCCCCTTAGCCTAGCTGGTGGTCCTACTGCTAAAGATTGCTCTCAGAGTATCTTGCCCAATGCTCATTTTGGCTGAAATCTGAGTCTCTTCAAGACAGAGATTCACAACATGAATAAAATCTGTCCTGTGGAAAGAGTAAGATGACACGTGTCATGTTACAACTGGCTCATCACACATGCTCAGCCACTCACATAGCAGAGAACCTGTTTTGACTGACATGGCCCTTGCAATAAAAAGCTGAAAAACATGCTTGTTAAAAAGGTTTCCAAGCCAGCAGGTGAACTTAAATAGCAATTTCTTGCATTTATTTTATGATCTCATGATTTATAAACTTATTTTAGGACTTTGGATATTTCAGAAGGCTCAGCTTCCTCACTCTAGGGGAATATTGTGGTAATCAGGCTGGCCAGGTCTTTCCACCCAGGAATTTCAAAGGAATGAAAGATACAAATCTGACTTCAGGGAGAGGAAAGATGTACATGTGAGAAGCAGAGCAGGGAAAAGACAGCATACATCATTTTTTCCACATTGTTTTCCTACTGTTGCACAGGAAGGGCAGAAAAGAGGAGCTTCTTCATAAGCTGGGTTTCTAAAAACATTAAGGATACAATTGCAAAATAGCAATCAATTTCCTCATCATATGCACTACAGGGACAATGCTTTTGCATGGAACGGGTCTAAAATATTTTGTTTAGATTTCAGCTCCAGGATGATATACATGCAAGGGTCAATGGATTTCCTCAAGAAATCAGGCTGGGCTGCACCTGTGTGAATTGCCCCTCAGGTGTTTGCAATGAGGGCTCCCACCTGGATACCTCACGAAGGCAGCTAGGATGCCTATAAGTAACTTCCCAGGAGACAAGGAGGGGATTTTTGCTTATGCTGCAGCGTGATGTGGAGGAGCTGAGAGGTGTTAGAAGGGTCTTCAGTGTGCTCAGGATTAGTGCTTCAGAGAGAAACAGGTAGATGCAGGTATTGGGCAGGAGACTGGGTGGATTGGTGGGAGGAGACACTTTGTAGCACTGAGGTACTGATTGGGTAGTTAAGCCTGTGGTAGCAGTTTGCTTTGGTTTTGTGTAGGCCAGATGCAGCCTGGAGCTGAGGTCTCTGGATTGCTTGCCACCTCACCTATGAGGCTGCAATTATCATTCTGCTCTGCCCTTTGCCTGCTCCTGGCAGTTGGGTCTTCAAAGCCTCAGTGCAATCCTGTTTCCTGCCTGCTGTGCTAAGAGGGGGAGGGTGGGGGTCTTAATGCCACCCAGATACTTAAAGTCCACTCTGACTCAAGACTCAGAGGAAGTTCTCCCTCCTGTAACTACTAAACAAGCTAAAGGGCATGCCTGGCAGCCAACCCTGAGTTATAAAAGGGTCCTGTGTATGTTTTGGAGGGGGAGATTACTTAGCCCTGGTGCCTTTGCTGGCTCAGGGCTGCTAGGTCTTGTTTTTGGCATTGTTCCCCACCCTGCAGCATGCCTGCAGCAGTAGCCTGGGAGCAGGTGGGACCCCAGGGGGATCACCTAATCTGACCCAGATTAAGGAAAAATGTACACTTTCCTACTAACAATAGCAGCTGGAAAGATCAGCAAAATCTATGAAATAAATGCTTAAAAATGTTCAGGGAACAGCCTTATTTCCTTCATCTTTGTAGCTTTTCCCAGCTACTCATTCCTGTGTAAAACAGTCCACTGCCTTTGGAGCTGGTGCTGGCAGAGGAGCAATACTGCCAGAGTACTTGGCCTGGGAAGCAGCAGCACAAATGCAGAAAAATTAAAATGGGTGTGTTTACGTAAAAATCAGCTTAAGTGGCTGAACTTTGGAAAATCACATCAGAGCATCAAATGCTCATTTTGAATAAAAAAAAAAAAAATAAAAAAGAAAATGAAAGGGAAGGAGAGGGCCTCTTGTCTTAAAATGAGCTCAGAGGAGCCCAGACTCCCCTGAGGGGGTCTGAGGGTGCTTTGTGTTTTGCCAAGTGGGGGGTGGGGGTGTCCTGAATGTCACTGAGGGGATTTTTGGGTCCCCTGTTTGTTTCTGAAGGGACCTGTGGGTGCTTCACATATTGGTGGGGGGAGGAAGTGTCTGTGGGTACCCTGAGCATCACTGGGAGAGGTGGGGGGTGGTGGTGAGAGTGCCCCACCTGTCACTTGGGGGGGTCCTTGGGGTGCTTTGTGTTTTACTAAAGGGTGCCTGAGAGTGCCCTGAGTGTCACTTGGGGGGTGCCTGAGGGTGCCCCATGTATCTCTTAAGGGGACTGAGAGGTGGCCCTTAACTTAAGAGGGCTGTGGGTGCTTTATTTGGCAAAGGAGGGGTTTGGGTGCCCCGTCTGTCACGTGGGTGATGGTGTTTGAGTGTTCCTGAGGGTCTCTGTATCTCCCTGAGGGAGGCTGTGTGTGCCCCATTTATCAGTGATGGGGGGTTTGGGTGTCCCCATCTGTCAGTGAGGGCAGCTGGGGGTGCCCTGCTCTCCCCATGCAGCACCATGACATCTCCCAGCTGGAGCTGGGTCTTAAGCGAGAAGAAGCCATGGGGCTGAAGTGAGCACCTGCGGTAGGGTGCCTTTTGTGGGGTTTTGTAATAAACCTTGGAGTCACCCTGGGGCAGAGGCAGGGCTATTACAGAGGGGGAGTACTGGGCAGGGACTATGCAGTTATCTCAGAGGAAAGCACAGGTTTTCAGGGGGATTTTTTGGGGAAAAGCTGAGGTAATTTAGAGGGGAGAGAGGTGATGGTTTTGGGGGAAAAGCTGGGGTGACTTGGAAATGACAAAATGAGCATTTTTGAGGGAAAAGCCTAGGTAATTTAGATGGGAGAGGTAATGTTTTTGGGGGAAAAGCTGAGGTAAATTAGATGGAATAGAGGTGACTTTTTCAGGGGTGGGGGGGGAAGCTGGGGTAACTCAGGACAAAACAAGCATTTTTGAGGGAAAAGCTGAGGTAACTTAGAGGGGACATAAGTGACTTTTCTGGGGAAAATCTGGTAAATTGGAGGGGACAATTTTGGGGAAAGCTAAGATCTTAGAGGGGAAAATGAGCTGGTTTTGAGGGAAAAGCTGAGGTAACTTGGGGAGAGAGAGGTGATGTTTGGGGGGGAAAAGCTGAGATAACTTAGAGGTGACAGGTCACATTTGGGGGTGAAACCTGAGGTAAATTACAGGGGACAATTTTGGAGAAAGCTGAGGTAAATTAGAGGAGACAAAATGATCTTTTTTGAGGGAAAAGCTGAGGCAACTTAAGAGGGGACAGGTGATGTTTTTGGGGGAAAGCTGGAGTAACTCAGAGATGACAAAATGAAACATTTCTTGAGGGAAAAGCCGAGGTAACTTAGAACAAAGTGAGCTTTTTGAGGAAAAAGCTGAGGAAATGTAGAGGGGACAGAGGTGACATTTTGGGGGGAAAATATGAAGTACTTGAAGTGACAAAATGAGCATTTTTGCGGGGAGGAAATCTGAGGTAATGGGAGAGATTGAGAAGATTTTTGGAAAAGTCTGAGGTATTGTAAAGGGACAGAGGATATGTTTTAGAGAGGAAAGCTGAAGTAACTGAGAGGGGACAGTTTTTAAGGAATATATGTGGTACATCAGAGGGCACAGGGTAAGCATTTTGGAGAGAAAGGCTTAGGTTTCTGAAGAGGGGAATCAGTGTTTTGGAGGAGAAAGTTTGAGGTAACTGAAGGAGCTGAGCAAGCGCCAGGGGAGAGCACTATCACTGATGAGAGCAGTGTTGAGGTTACTTAGGATTGGGGGAGCATTTTTGAGAGTGAAATCTGAGGTACATTAGGGAATACATTAGCAGTGATGTTGCAAGAGGTGGAAAGGATGACGCTTTAAGGAGGCCATGCTAAACAAGCTGTCTTTGTGAGGTTGCTCTGGCTCTAGGCATTAAGGTGCAGGAGAAATGAACAGAGGGTCATGGAGAGGGGTTTTTAATGGGGGAGGGGGGGGAAAAGAATCCTTGTAGGGATTGATTGAATTTAAGAAAGCTATGGCATTTTACTTAATTTACAGTTCTGAAATGCAGGTTCAAGAGAAAAGCATGGACACATTGTCTACAGAGGAAGGCAGAAAAGAATCACCAGAACTTCCTGGTGAGTTGAGCAAGAGGTTCTTGTGCAGTAACGGGCTAAGGGGCAGGAAGCAAGAGTGACACTGGGGAAAAAAGATGAGGAGGATGCCGGGATGGAAAATTACACTTGAAACATGCTGCAGGGAAGACGCAGGCCTGACTGATGCAGTGGTGCTCCAAAAGTCAGTGCTTCCTGGGTGTAATGGTAAGGAGTTGGCACTTGTCAGTTCTAACTGTGTCCTCCTTTGGCAGCAGCTGGTGGAGAAGAGGCATCATGTAGACCTGTGCAGCAAGAGTGAGCCAGAAGAGGAGTGGAGAGGCCTGAGGAGAGGGCAAGAGAAAGGTGCCCTGGGCAAAGGAACCTCCCTGCTCTCAAGGCTGGGGTTACCGCAGAGCACCACTGGCACCTTTGTGCCCTGGCTTGCTTTGCGATGGGTGACCTCCCTGTAACCACGGTTTGGGTCTTTGCTTGTGTTGGCCTTTTGCCGCGTTGCTCCTCTGGCTGCCTGGGGAGAGTGACAGCCCTGTAAAGAGGGAAACTGAGAGGTACGATCTCTGCACTCAAGGGGGAAATGGAGCTCTCTGGACCCCAAGCCCATCCTGCAAGCAGAGGAGGGCAATTTCCCTGCCACTCCTCCAGCTGTGGCGGTGGCATCTTTCTGCCTGCTGGCAGCCTGGCCAGCATGACCCCTGTAGTCGGGGTGTGTCAGGGCCTTTGGCTACCCATGAAGCCACATGGCATTTTGAGTGCTCTGGCCTCCATGCTGCCTGGGGGGAAGGTCTGAGGCTCTCCTTTCCAACTCATGGCTAGGTCTTGGTCCCCAGAGGTTGGCTGCACAGAGCTCTTTCTCCTCTGGAAAGTCGTGTTTGTCCCTGTTGTTGTCTATGTTGTTGTCCTTGTTGGGGTGGTTTGTCCTTTAGGCATCTTAAACTTGCTGCAACTTAGCTTGAGTTTCCCACAAGAGCAAGGGCTCTGTGCAGCAACAGGGGGGTCCCCTCTCAGCCAGTGAGTGGAGGGAGAGTCTGGGCTTGCCCCTGCTTTCTCTGGATGGAGTGAAGCCACTTGGTAGTAGTGCAGCCGAGGTGACCTGCCTGTAGTCAGGACCTTGGTCCCTGTCTGTCTGTGTGGCCACCTGCCCTGCTGGCAAGCTGCCAGCGTGACAGCCCTGTTCTCTGGGTGTGTGTCCTGAGCTGTGGAGCCCTCTCTCCCCAGGAGCTGACTGCCCTCCCTGTAAGCAGGGCTGGGGAGGCTGCAGGGCTGCAGATGGCTGCTTTAGCCAGGCAGCAAGAATGAGCCCTCCCTGGCCCTTTAGAGGGTGCAGGCTGAGGAAGTGCTGTGCTGGAGAGAGGGCACAGCCCCACCTTTGACACTCGTTTTGGCTGGAGTGACCTCCTGTCGAGGACTGTTATGGAACCAGAATTGTCTTGACATTGCCGTTCTACCGCCATCTTCTGGTTTCGACATCCAGCCCCCGACGAAACTGCCACAGGATGCCCATGCAGAGACCAGGACACGAAAGGCGGGACCATGAACTGCACGCACTCCTGTGCAGACATCAGGGTGCGAAAAGCAGAAGCGCAAACTGCATGTATGCAGATCCATTCTGCGCATGTGCATGGCCCTATAAAAGGACCGCGTGCGCCTTTTGAGGTCCTCTTTCTCTTCTCGTCCTACCCCGCGCACTCCTTGGAAGCTGCTCCTACGGACACAGAGACTGGACCAACTGGACCTTTGATCGATGGGACAACGCTGGACTCAGAGTGGCAGTACCTAGTTCCCCTACGTGGCTCTCTTCTCACCTGCCTGAGCACGCTCTTTGTCTCTTTTTTTCTCTCCTTTTCCCTCTTTCTTCCCCCCCCCCCCCCCCCCCCCCGTCTTCCTACCCAGTCCTCACCCCTTCGTTCACCAAAATAAAGTGAAAAGGTTGTACGGCATTTGACCTCGTTTGCATCTTAATCTCATCCTTGGGATCGTATCGAAACCTCCCCTGACTTTGGATTGGGACACCTCCCTGCAGCTGGGGTCAAGGTGGCTCCCAGGGTTCCTGAAGAAAGAGGAGGTGTGCTGCAGCCAGGAAGGCCAGCCCATAACTGGGGTGTACGCCGGAGCCTCCTGCTCCTCTGTGGGGCTTCCTGGGAGTGCCAAGAGAGTGGCAGGGGAGCACCCTGTAAGCAGGGCTGTACGTGTCCCTGCCCTGGGCTGCCTCGCTCAGCAGGAGGTGCTTGAAGAAACCCCCTGTAATCTCTGGCCTTGGCCTATCGGGGGCATGGGGCTGAGATGGGTGAGGCGAGGCAGGGCATGCCCTCCCTGTCATTGGGGCTAGGGTCCCAGCCCCCTGGCCTTTGGCCCTACTGCTCCCCACTGCCTGGTTGCTGAGAGTTGTTCATGCTGGTGTGGGGGGGAAGGCTGAGCTCTTCGGCTCCCTGGTTGTTGACCTGCTTGTAATCAGGCTGTGGGTCTGGGAGCCTTTGTGCTCAGCTGGCAGCTTGTGACCATCCCATTAGTGGGGTGCAGGTCAGGGTGCCCCCACATGGGAGAGAAAGAAGGAGCCTCCCTTGGCCTTTGGGACCAGGGGTGTCCTGTAACTTGGGGCCCAACCAGTGTTATGGAGTCCTGGACACTTTGCAGTCCAGGCAGTGGCTCAAGCCCCCTGTCAGCAGGGGTGCAGCCTCTGTGGCCGCAGCTTTGCATTCCCACCTCCATTTGTCCAGGGTGCCCGCCTCTGAGCCCATCTCTAGCACCAGCTGGAGCTCTGCTGTGCCAAGTGACGGGTGAGGAAAGCTGAGCTGGGAGGATTTTGTTGGGGGCAGGGTGGCGTTGGGTAGGCATTTGACCGGTGGCCAGCAGTGGTGTGGGGATGGTCGGTGTGCCTCTGTCCTTCAGGCAGAGGAGCTGGTGCTTGTCTGTTCTAACTGTGTCCTTTTGTGGCAGCAGCTAGCGGAGACGAAAGAAGAGGCATTGTGCGGAACTGCAAGGCAAGAGTGAGCCAGAAGAGTTACTGACAGGTACTCAATAAAATGCATTTTCAGATGAGTTCCATAGGTAGCAACTTTCCTACCCCGCTTGGCTATAACTCCTGCCTATCAAATTGCAGTGTACGTTATTTTACCCTTGCAACAACCATTGTAGTTCTTGCAGTGGTGAAGCAGTTTTGTGTTTGGCCTATGGGCTACCACATGGAAGCTCAAGAATCATGGGTTTGTTGACCCCAAACTCCGGTCTTTAGTCCAGATAGGGGTTTAGTAACATTGCAGTACTACAGAGGAGGTCTTGTGGTAGACAGTATTCTGGTGGTATTACAGTGTCCCTGTGGAGGGAAGGAGGTTTTCTAGTCCAAGTTTGGTTGTATTGCACTCTGCTAGGCATGACTTTGAAAAGAAAAGCCAGGATGTGAGTCTGCAGGTGGGTTCAGCTCTGTGGGGCTGAAAGCAGGGGTGTTGGGAGCTGGGCTGGGCCCACAGCCCCACAGGGCTCAAACGGGGGTCTGGGCTGTGGGCAGAGTGGGGAGAGCCCCTTGGGGGATTTAAATTGGGTCCCATGTCAGGGGACCAGGATGAAAAGTTATGTATTTCCCTATGCTGTTGCAGGTGTTTTCAAGCAAATATGGAGTTCATTCTTGGGAATGGAGACAAGATATTTAAAATACAAGAATGTAGAATCTAGAACAATTCCATTTTTACCTCTGAATTTGAGATCAGCATCTACTAAACATTAACCAACACCACCTGAATGTAACTAAGATTTCAGTTTCTGAATTTAGTCAGAACTTCAATAGGGAAAAGAGAAGTGATCTGAATGCCTATAAAAATTTGTGAAAGCTGAACAAAAGGAAAAGTAGGTTAACAAAACCTGAAGACAAAAGTTTATGTGAATGAAAGCCTTTTGTGAGCTCAGACTGCTAAACTGTGTGATTAGTTGTTGCTTTTATATATCACATGCAACTTGTTACAGGAGACAGTTGCAGCTTATTACCTCAGAAGGGAATTAGCGATGCAACTTGCAAAGGTAATCTTGGTGTACTTTGGCAATAAAGGACTTTACGCTTTTACAATAATGACGAGATAGCAGCAGCTATGGCAGAGAATGAAGCACTTCTTCAGAAGTGAATACGAGTGTCAAAATCTATATCACAGTTCTATATATAATGGTTAAAACAGTTCATGAAGTTGAATGTGATTTATCACTATAAGCTGTTGTATAGTTTTCAATTTGCAAAAGAGGGAGATGTAAATGAGTGTTTGGCTTTTCAAAGCCTATATAACTTTGATACTGGCAAACATGACTGAGTAAGATAAGAGATGTACTTGCCCACATAAACTACATGACATAACCTTTTTATACAGTTACAATTAATTTTTTTCTCCTGTCTTGGTTATAACCACTTTTCTTAAGGATCTCACATGCTCCACCACACACTTCAAGAGGAATTCAGTAATGCCAATTCACTTTTTCTTCTTCACTGAATGAAAACCAAAGATGGAGTTAATTTTCCTGACTTGTCTCATGATCTTTCAAAGACGTGAAGGCAGCTGACACATCTGACCACTGGCTTTCAAGAGCAGGTGCTGCAAGTGTAGAGGGATAAGCTAGCTTGGCTGAAATGGCATCAGACTTCCATGTCTAGGAAACTGAAGATCTCTACATCCTAACTAAAAATGCTTCCCCTCCCTGTTACTCTTGTCTTTTGTCACTATCTAATTAATAAACAAAAAAAGAGAAAGCCTACTGTTTTCTGCAATTATAATAATCCTCTCAGTTTTATGTTCTGTTTTCATCTTGGGCCTCCTAAAATAAGTCTGAAAATGAGCTGTCAGTTGTAAAGAAAGAAAAAAAAGATGGTGCTGATCATTGAAAACCATCTGATCATTTAATAACAACTCAAACTGCGGGCTACCATAAGGGGCTGGCAGTAAGTTGAATCACACTAAATTTGTTCAGTAATGATTTAACTTCTGTTGTGCCTCAAGAGAAAAATCTGTGACTGTATTTACCCTGAGTTTTAAGTCAAACAGAAGTAAATTAATTTTTAATATAGAATTAGTATTCCTCTTTCTAATGAGGCACTCCTAGAAATCCACTGCGTTAAACATTATCAAGCTGCCTTCCTCTAAAATACTCCTGAGAATGTGTACAGAGCATCCTTTATTCATGCAGAAATGAAGTAGAAAATAAGCAGCAAGAACTTTAGCATAATAATTTGTGCAGGAAGAGAGTCAGCAGGAAAACAGCTTTTGTTTGCAATTCTGACACTTTTTCTTCTTCCTGCACAACACTTTGGTCCCAAACACATCATCATGTAGGAAACAGCCACAGCTGGGTTTGTTCTGCCATTTACACTGGGGTCTCCTCTCCTCCTGCGTTAAAAAATTTCCATCTTAGCATGAATGAAAGGAGCGTATTTGCCCCAAAGCCTGTAAAGAGAGCGGTGGGTGCCAAAGGAGGACCCCAGTGCTTGGCAAAAGAAGAGCTGGGCCATTTGTCAGTGCACTCCCACCGCTCTCGTTTGGCCTTATGGAGGCCCCTCCAAGCTGTTTGCAGCCACCTTTTTGTTACATCAGTGGCTCTTAGGACACTAGTGCCACTTACGAAACAAATGTATCATTACTGCTGCCGAGTAGCACTTGCGTGTTCAGGAGAAGCAATGAGGCGAGGGGGCTGGGCCAGTGGGGCGGCCCTGGGGCTCAGAGGCAGCTTCTGAGCACTGGGCAGGGTGACCTCGGCCTAAACGTGTCCCAGCTCCCTCACAGCTGCCACCAGCAGTCCCTGGCCGACATCTTCTTTCGCAGGCTTGGGTCTGCACGGGGTTCCCTTTAAGCAGTACCTTAACCGTCTGCTTCCTGTTTTGTTTTGGGTTTGGGTTTTTTTTTTCCCCATTAGTTCCCAGCTGAAGTTTGACTGTACTCACCCACTAGCTATTATTTAAAGTTATGCTTTCCCCTGGCCCCAGTAACTATTGGGAACAGAAAGGGATATTGTTTGGTATGCAGCGATGACCAAGATTGGTTTTGTCTGAGCTCAGGGACAAACAGGCTACCTGATACTTGCCTGGTCCCTAGAAATCAATTTTTACCACACCTAAAACCAGCCCAGGTCGAGCCAAGCCTGGGCATGTCCTAAGGCCCCCCACCAGTGACAAGTTGCTGGCAATGGAAAAATGATACTAGGCTATGTTTCCTTGACCTTTCAAAACCTATTCCTTGTATGAGATCTTAAAAATACATTGTTGACATGCCCTGATAGCAGTGCTGCTACTCATCAGCTTTTGTTTCATAGCAGGGCCTGGGAGTCTGTTTCAGCAGTGGCATCAAAGTGCTCAGTCATGGTCCAAAGACCTTATGAGACAGTCCCTGCACGAAAGAAATTCATGTTTGAGTAGATGCACCAAAGGAAACCGGGGATGGAGATTGATACTCATGAAAGGCATAGGAAGCTCTCCCCAGGTTTACCAAGCAAGTCGCAATAAATGAAGAAAGGGGATGAGTCTCTTAATGTCCAGTAGACAGCCAAAACTCTACTAATTCTTTCTTTTCCCTTTCTAGTACCTCATGTCTCTCCTCTTCCATGCACAGTATTTTATTTTTAATGCAGTACTTCCACGGTTTGGCAAGTGCTCTGAGAAAAGTAGAAATAGCATGTTAAAAATGAAATTACATTGTGCCAAGGCAGAACCATACAGCAGCAGTGATAGTGTGTCTCACTACAGTAGCTTTTAAAGAGCACTAGTAGAGAGGGATTGTCAGTAAGGATGATCTTAGGATTTGTAGTTCATCTGAATAATGGTTACCATAATTATAACTTTTACCACAGACCTTATAGCATTGCTAGCATCACTGTGTTAGCATGTTTATTATTCTGACTAATCTTTAATTTCAATTGCAATAGATCTCAGGGGCCCAGCTATGAGAGCCTATTATACAAACCACAGACAGACTTGCAAAATGAAATAGCCTGTGTCCTGAGGTATTTAAAATTTGAGACATGGCAGTAAAAGTTCCTTTTTAGGAAACAATTGTGTTCTGCACTAGACTGCGAACAGGCAAAAAATTGTTAAAAGGATTGCATATTTGTACATGTGTATGCCTATTAAAATACATACATACATACTTACCTGCCCTTCTACAAATATTTGTTGAAGTCCTTTTTCTCCTTTTTGATTTTTTTCTTGTCAATAGTGCTATAGGCGTTTTTTCAAAATTATCTTAATACACCTGTCATTTCCTCTATCATGCATGAATAATGCAGTTTTTCCAAACTCCAAATGAAATTACAGTCTGCTACAATGTGTTGGATAGTGCCAAGTGGGTATAGCAAATTAGATAATCCATCCCCTTGAGTCTGAATTACTTCGGTCACTTTGAAAATGTGACTTGAAAACACAAGAAAGGCTGTACAGTTTGATGTCCTTTCCAAAAACATTTGTAAACTGTAAAATGAAAAATTCCACATTATGTGCAATCAATGGTATGGTAGCTTCCAGTGCCTTAAAACCAAACCTCTTCTTGAAAGTATTTTTCACCAATTTTTGGCTCACTTTGCACCCACTTTCAGTAATTTCATGCTCCAGGGATCTATAAAGGAGACATTGCTGCTTGCTTATGTATGGAGAGAAAGAGATTTTTATGAATATCAAACAAGCATAATTTATGCAGAAACTCTATTAAAAACTCAGTTTGGCACTTTCACTTGTATTAGTAATATGAGAACTCCATTAAAATGAATTTTCCAAAAATGTGTTGGATCACAATTCTTTCAACTCATTCCCATAGTTAATCTTAGTTTTCATTGCCCAAGGACTGCTAATATATTAGTATTAACAATATCCTCTTTATTACCTTGCATAGAGCTGCTTACAAGTTCTCTTGTGTGAATATATTTACATTTATTTATACACATACATACTTGCAAACACGTTGGATGAAATCCTGGGCCCTCTGAAATCAATTGTAAAAATCCTACCAACTTCAGCAAGAATCAAAATTTTATTCTATGATTCTTGTAATTTGGCATCAGTACTTTTAGCCTCAGAACAGCAGATTAACCTCTTACAGCTTTATAGGTAGCCTTTATGCACTTTGTGTCCTCTCCTTGCATACAACCATGCTAACTAGAATTTGGCTATATTGGTTCAACTTATTTTATTCACTCATCATATTCACTCTGCATTTCCATTTGTTTAGTACTATGTTGCATACATTATACTACTATGTTACATATCCTTCATTGGCTTTATTCACAGAAATCATACTTTAATTTTTATCACTTCTTCACATTTTTCCTATTCTGGAGAGGCATGTAAAAGAAGCTTTTGTATCTTTTTAACCTACACAAACTGTTGCTAACAAGCTTCTAGAATGATTTAGGAAGCTACACTAACTGATTACATTCCAGAGCGGCTCCATATTGAAAATAATTAAAGACTGTCAGCGTATTTTACTACCATAAAAAGTAAGATTTATTATTTTATCTTATCTTATCTTATGCCTTAACAGCAGCTTGATCTTGCCAATTATCCTATTATCCATAATTTCAGATGCATTACTGAGCTATTTGAGTTCCTATCATTTAAATCTATTACAAAAAAAATGCTTAAAACAAAAAGGAATCAAAGTACATGAAGCAGTAAAGGTCACTTCAGACTAGTATGTGGAAACCTTGAAATAATTTAAGGACAGATTTGGAAATACCCCACACATATTTGGTTAGATAGAGATAGTGAACAATTCCCATAGTGTATGATTTATAACTCACAGGAAGCAGATGAAGCAGATGCTGGACTGAGTTATGTCCTCTATTACCTCCCTACTGTTTACTAGTGCAAGTTAGGAACACAGTTTATCTTTGTGACAATTCTAGTCCTGATACTAATCTGTATCTCCAGCTTCCCAAGCTTAGAAGATTTCTGTATCTATTTTTATAAGGAAATTATGACATTGTTATTCACAATTACATACTAATTATGATTATAATTATGCATTAAATAATCAGCTCACTGTTATTGGTTGCTACATTTATTTGTAGTAAAAGCAGTTACTTTGAAACACATACTTCAGGTTGTGTGTACAATACCAAAAAGACAAAATTTCTTTTCTCTTAGTTCCCTATTTGTTGTGCCAAACATTTTTTTCTTGGGTGAGCAAAGTCTTTTTCAAAATAGTCACTGTATTACTCATTGATTTATTTATTTTGAAATGTGCAAACAATGAAATAAACAGAAAGCAAAAAGGGATGTTTTCTGCTAAGTAATGAATAATTCAAGCAGTTAATGATGGAAACAATGACTTCATTGAAGCTACAGCTCTCTAAGGCAATGCTACGAAAAAAAATGCACTGAAACAGAGCTGTTCTTTAAGTTAAGAATCAGAGCAGGTGCAGGCCTGTTGTCTGAAGGTTGTCACTACCAGCTGAATGGACTGTGTCTCAGCTTTGACTGGCATGAGTAGGCAAAACTATTCATTCGCACCCCAGAAAAGGGCAATGGTGAAATGAGTTAATCCACATACCACAAAGCCTGGGAGTTGGATTTAGTTCTGCTGATAAAACCATAGGCAAAGGAATGCCAAAACGTGCATGTAGAATCATTTCTAACACACTCACGTGAAAGGCTGTCCACAGTGAAAGACATGCAAAAAGAGAATCCACACAGCCTTTAAGACACTGTTCATAGTATTTATTTGAAACCAGATCCAGTATGATGCTGATGTTACAGGGGGAACTAAGTGACGTGCATAGATAGATACTATTTCTTCCTTACTAATTATTTTTAAGCAGCAGAAACCTCCGCCCATGAATCCTTTTAATTCTTTTGCAAAGTGGTATAGCTTCACCAAGAAAAGTACCCCAGAACAGCCAACAGCCAGTTGATTAGGGCACTTCTCTGACAGATGAGACATGTAATTTTGTCTCACATTGACAATTGCTCTAAACTGAACTCTCCCGTGTTGCGAGTGAGTGCTCTAATAGCTAGGCTGTTGCCTCAAATAACTGTTGCCCAGTTTTCAAGAAGAAACATTTAGGCACTTAACTCCAGCTGAGGTTGTCAACAGAGAATCCTTCTCTGTCAGAGACACACTCAAAGTTCTGGGGATCATATCTCAAGAGCAGCGGTATTTAAGCTATAACCTTTTATAGACATCCCATTAGCTAATTTAGTCTAGTCCTTTTGTGAATCCTGGTCTCAACTGATCAAGTGAGAGTGTTCACATCACCTAACTGTGGAATTTAACTTAGTCATTGTAAGTCAGACACACTCCATGCAGAGAGCTAACTCCTTCACAGAATGATTAGGAGCTCCAAAGTTTTCTTCTTGTCTTCTTTACTGTGTTTCAGAGAATCCTGTCTCTTGCAGTTGACAATATATAAGAAGCCTAACTTAATGACTTAATTATGTGATTACTGCCTTAGCATTTTCCATTCAATACAGGAAAATTATGTATTCAGTTTAGACTCTGTGTTTTGTTTCAGGAGTGTGAAAGTTAGGCACTGCAATCACAATGTATATCACAACTGGCGTAACTCTGTATGGATGTATTGTTTGATGCCAAACATTGAGTCTCATCTTGATATTACTTTTGACTCCCCATTTTTTAACAATAAGCAAATTAAGCCACAGTATTCTTCCCAAGATATCTTAACATCAGCCAGACACACAGCTCGCTCTTTATCTATTTGTAGAACCTAGCTATACATTAAGGCTTATACCCTGGAGTTCTCCCTGATGTTTGCTTCAGTACATAAACTTCAGTTTGTACAGAATTCAATGGCTATGGTACCCTGTAAAAGCAACCTATATAAACACTGAATTGGTACTAAAACTGGAACATTCCTTCCTGTCAAATGCTGACCTGATTTAAAGATCCTTGTAGTGTACAGTCTTATAAAATTGAAATGGTTGTGCCCTACACATTGAACTATTGATTGTAATACTAGTTACATTTACCTGTGGTGTCACAGCTAAAGTTTCTGGATGTCCTCATAGAATGACTACAGGTAGTTGCAAGTACTGCTAAAATATCTTCTTGGAGCCTAAAGCTTTTTCTTTTCCAAAATGCAGAAAAGTTTAAATTCTTTGGAGATTTCAGTCATTATTAGTAGCTAGCATTAAATCTAGTTTGTGTTACTCTTGTGGTTTAAAGCAGCCCTAAAGCTGCTAGAGAATGCTCCTGTGAGATAAGGCTGAATAATTTTTCGTCACCCTGTTGTATAGAGACTACCCTCTCCCCTGTACTCTGACGGTCCCAGCTTGTCCTGGGAGTCCCTCAGGGCAATAAACACCTAGAATAAACATATATACAGCAAGTTCCATGTTTTTCCAACCTTTGCTGGAGTTCTTGGCCAGTGCACCTGAAATCTTAATAAATAAGACTGCACTTACTGATTATCCTGACATCCCCATGCTACAGAATTTCTAACTTTATTCTTTAGCTTAAGGTAGGATGAGTGGCTACTTGTTTGGGTGACCTTTTGTACTGTATCTGTCTGGGATGGAGTTAATTTTCTTCACAGCAACCAGTATGGTGCTGTGTTTTGCATTTGTGACTAAAACAGTGTTGATAACACAATGTTTTAGCTATTGTTGAAGAATGTTTGCATAGCATAGAGGCCTTTCTCTTTTTCCAACTCTGCCTCCCCAGTGAGTACATTGAGGGTATGCAAGAAGTTGGGAGGGGACACAATGAGGACAGCTGATCCAAGTTCACCAAAGGGCTATGCCGTGCTATATAACATCATGATCAGCAATAAAAAGAAGCAGAGAGGTTGGGGTTTTTTCTGGGGGGTGGGGGGGAAGGTAGCCATTGCTCAGAGACTGGCTAGGAGGTGGTGAGTGATTGCCTTTGCATAACTTGCTTTGGTTTTTGTTTCTTTTTTCTGTCTTTTCCTCTTTCCTTTGCTTATTAAACTGTCTTTATCTCAACCCATGAGTTTTCCTGCTTTTGCTCTTCCTATTCTTTCCTCTAGCCCGCTAGGGTGTGGAGGAGAGTGGGCAAGCAACTGTGTGGTGCTTAGCTCTGTGGTGCTTAGCTTCAGGCTAACCCACAGCACCTCTACAAAATTAGCTAGTTATAAAAGACCAGTTGGAGATTCAACAATCAGTATAGCTCCCTCTGAGGCAGTACAGGAGGACTGTACTAAAGAAAAAAAATCTGCATATGGGAAATGTTTCTAACATTTTTCTGTAGCTTTCCTATGGGAAGTAGAAAACGTTCCATTGATTAGGACATTTAAAACCAGACTGGCTTTAACAAGACAATATCATCACAGTGAAATCTTTGGCAGTTTGACAATATGATTTTATATTTGTGTTTCTGTGACAGTTCTGATTCTGGAGCTCTACTGAATCAGTGACAGCCATGGCAACACAATGGGAAAGGAGACAGGAGCACCATGCTATTGGAGCTGTATAGCAGAGAGACTGTTGCTACTTGAGTTGATTATAGCTGGTAAGAAAAGTGTTGTCACAGAAAAAATATGCTGACAACCAGAAACAAACCAGCTTTTTAGTCCCTTTGGGCCAATCAGATACATTGCTCATGACTGAAACACACTGACCATCTTGAAAGGAGCAGCACTGTTAACTTGAGTGTTTTGGACAAATTCTAACCAGTTTTGTTATTTTCTTTCTCCTTAATAACTGCCTCTGAAATTTCATTTGGATGCTGTATCTTTTATCTGTTTTAAACTGTGTCTATCTTCATGACGACTGAGGTCTTCACTTTACATTATATTGGATTATGTTTGTAATATATTTCAGAATCCTTCAAAATGAGAAATGTTGCAGGATAGCTATTGTTTATCCCAGTCTTAATGGCTGTGCAATTATTAAAAAAAAACCAAACCATAATCTGGGTGTTTTATTGGAATAAACAGTGTGACATTTTTAAAAAAAAAAGATCAAGCAGCTGTTTCTTAACTATACTGTATTTGTTTTTTGTATAATCCCCTTTTATGATTTGCACTGATTATAATCTAGTACTAGTAATTAATTCTTAATGTTTTAATTATTATTTTTTTTAATGAACTTCCTCTGCAGTTTGGTCTTTTCCAGTATTCATATGTCCCATATGCTTTGTTTTGAACCTGAATGTATTCTGGTCAGCACCAGTAGCTCCTATATAGAGCTTCAAAAAAAAACACAGACAAAACCAACCAAACAAAAAAAACCCCACTCTCAGAAACTCAGCACCTCAGCATATGCATATACAAAGATTGTTCTAAACCTGTCTTTCTCACTGTAAGTTATCATAGATTCTGCTACTGATAGAATACCAAATCTATTATTACATACAGACTGGGGAATGAGAGGCTGGAGAGCAGCCCCATGGAGAGGAATCTGGGGGTTCTGGTTGATGGCAAGTTGAACATGAGCCATCAGTGTCCCCTGGCAGCCAAGAGGGCCAACTGTGTCCTGGGGTACATCAAGCACTGTATTGCTAGCCAGTCGAGGGAGGTGATTGTCCCACTCTACTCTGCACTGGTGCGGCCTCATCTTGAGTACTGGGTGCAGTTTTGGGTGCCACAGTACAAAAAGGATACAAAGCTACTAGGGAGTGTCCAGAGGAGAGCCAGGAAGATGGTGAAGGGTTTAGAGGGGAAGCCATATGAGGAGCGGCTGAAGTCACTTGGTCTGTTCAGGCTGGAGAAGAGGAGACTGAGGGGAGACCTCATCACGGTCTACAGCTTCCTCACAAGGGAAGGAGGAGGGGCAGGTGCTGATCTCTTCTCCCTAGTGACCAAAGATAGGACCCGAGGAACTGGCAGGACAATACGCCAGGGGAGGTTTAGGTTGGACATTTGGAAAAGGTTCTTCATCCAAAGGGTGGTGGAGCACTAGAACAAGCTCCCCAGGGAGGTAGTCATGGTGCCAAACCTGACAACATTCAAGAAGTATTTGGACAACGCCCTCAGACATATGGTATGAATTTTGGTGGTGTCCTATGCAGGGACAGGAGTTGGACTCAATGATCCTCATGGGTCCCTTCCAACTCAGGATATTCTATGATTCTATGATTTTTTTTCCTGCTCCATATCCAGTGTTATAAGATTACCCACAGTGATTTAATATATGTATATGTGTCTACCTACAAATATGTCTGTGTCCCTCAAATCTATAGGAAATTAAGGAGGCTATAAAATCCTGTAAGCAGACAGCAACATTTCAGATACACAGTCTCATACTCCAGAATAATATTCTACAGAACATTAAAATTAGCTAAAATTATTTTAGGACTACAATCTTCAACTTAGAATAGTTAAATCTAATTGAGACCTCTACTCTGAGAATATGGAGCAGATACTAACTAAAATATCAGATAAATATATGTCTAAAAAACCAGAAAGAACAAGTACTCTGTTAAAATTTGATTTGAAATCTGTGCGGAGTTCTGACAATGCTCAGATGATGTGTCTATGAACATGACCATGGGTTCAGGCCCATCCTGACATGGGTAACAAAATCCTCGGGAATGCTCTGGTATTTATCTCCAGCACTCCCCACTAAGGACTTTCCAGAAGAACATTAATTCTACTGGAACATACTGATTTCTGTCATACCTGTTTTACATGCTTAATTATGTAAATTAGAAAAATAGAGTATATAGAGCTCAATAAGTATGAATTTTATGCTAAAAAGTAGGAGTGAGTGAAAAGACTCCAGAACTGGATTAGAGGCTTACATGGCTGAGCAACAGGTTAGAAATAGTTTCATCTCTGTTGCACATTGGATGGCCTGGAGGAGTGGTACAGAGTCAGAACAGAAAATGGTCAGTGCATGTGAGAAAGACCAACGCATGTTCCGGGATTTTTATGGTGTGAAACTGCTGTAAGAAATAGGAATTCAAAACATTACTAAGAATGAAATAATGAGATCCGGGAAGGCTTAGGGAAAGAAAAACAGAAAGTACAAAATAACCACAAGATTGTGAGATGAATGCCAAGGTGACTGGTTAGTTGTGTGAGATGATAGAGAAGTGTTGAAGAAGATTTTGGAAGAAAAATTCAAGACAAAAGAACAGACTAGCAGTAGGATTTCCCTGAGGATATATCATAGGCAGGGAGAAACAAGATACTGGGCAGACTAGGTGGTGAGAGCTAAGGAAGTATAATAGAGATTCGTTGGCACAGAAAATTCTAACAGGGACAAAACCCTTCAGTCAACACCGTGAGAGAAAGTGAATGGGAAGAGGACCCACAGAAGATGTAATCAAAGGGATTATCATCAAAACAGGACATAAATGACATACGTAGTAGAATTCAAAGGAGAGAAGCTCTCCGGACCAAGTAGATTGCAAAAGACAGAGAGATCAGGAGTGTGTGTCTGTGGAGAACAGAACAGACTCTTAGAGTTTAAAACAAAGAGATTATTAGCAGCCCTTGTAGGGATAATGTCATTGATGAATCTGTTTCAGGCTGGAGTGGCTAGTACAGAAAATCAAAGACAGTGAAAAAAGACATCTCCAAAATAAAACATGTCCTGTAAGAAAGAATATGTGCAGCTGAAACATTTACTGACTAGGCTGATGAAAAAAATCAATAGAGCAGGTGGTCATTTCAGGATGAGAAGTTGCGACTCATCTGACTTTAATGCCTATGTTTAGCAAGAAGAGTTCACTTGAGTACATAGAAAAAAATAGAAGTCTCACTTACCAGTATGTTTTCGTCTAAAAAAGTCTTGCAGCCACAATGGGGATATTGTTGATAGACCTCCCCAAAGCATTTTAACAACAGAGTATGAAGAGGTCCTTGTAACAGCGGTCAACAGTGTGGAAATGAAAAGCAAAGGTAACTGGAATAAACCGTGTGAATATTGTGAGCCAGATTTGACCCACCCGGCCAAAGCAAAATACAATGAGCTGCAGTACTATGCAAGAGGAAAAGCTGGGTAAAAGTCAACTCTGATGCTTAAAAAACATTTAAGGAGAAGGGGGAGGAGAAAGAGAAAACTGAAAGGTTTTCAAGATTCAAAAAAATGTAAAGTTTAAAAGAGAACAAGAAAATCACAGAGAATCAGAACACTCCCTACCCCCAGTCAGTTAAGGGAAAGGAAAAGAAAATGAACCGGTAAGAAAATCAGCCTACAAGGATGAGGTATACTTAGTTTTAAGTATGGTCTTAAATATAAACTAGGTTAAAATCCATATCATAATAATATATTTGGTTGGGTCACCTAAAAAATATGGGTACCCATGTTTGGTATCAGTCCTTTATCTCTGAAATGTTAGTTCTTTGGCACATGACTTACCAGTATGAGTGGTAAAACCACAGGAAAACACCTCCTTTGTCAGGCGAGGTAAAATACATGTCATTACATTCAGATGTAGCATAACCCTACGTAAGGAATCTTTGCTGTTTATTATCCATGATGCAAATTTTGATGCCTGCTACCAGCCTTTCTCTTCCCTGGGCTGCGATAAATGGCTTTTGTCCTGCATGAGGATTTGTACACTCTGAAGGCGTAGACCAAGTAAATCTTTAGCTCCTGTGTTTCAGTTCTCAGTCAAGTGCAGCCAGGCTATAAACCAGAACTTTATATAGCATAATAATCTAATGAAATCTGTGCAACAAGAGGTCTAGGTGTATAGTGGATCAGAATTTGGGGACCGTTTTCTGCTTCATAATATTTGTGCTGTGTAGCCTTTGGGAATTATTTAATTTCTTTTAGCTTTTATTTTATCTTACTTCATTTTCCACATATACCATCTTGCCTATTTATACTACAAATAGCTTGGGGCAGGGACACTCTTTTATTATATGTTTGTACAGATCCTAATAAAATGGGTTCCCAATATCACTCTGAGTTCCTGGGTGCTACTTTCTCATCAGTAACCACTATGAGAACTGCTGCTAAGATTCTGACATTATAAAATGTGAATATGAATTCTGATTCAATACCAGCCTCAAACCCTAACTGCTGTTCACTGTGGATATTTTGCTGCCATTTCAGCCATTCCTTACTATGAGTAGCAACTTAAACAGAAACAGATGCAAAATAAATGTCATTATTTTTATTAGCTTTTTTCTTCTTCTTCTGTCCTGATGGAGCTTTAAGAAAAAAAATATATTAATAATACATATGTGTATAGATAATGCACTACTATTAAGCTCCTGTGGTTCTCTGTTCAATTTTCAAACTCTTAAAGTTAAAAATGTAACTAGGTAGTTCTTCTCCCCTCTTCCCCCCAGTAATATCTGTAAGAAAAAGAAAGGGTCACTCCAAGCCACCTGGCAAATAGAACCTTAGATGTCTGTTTTACTAGTCGTCTGTTGCCCAATTATAAGCAACTAGGTCCTTGCTTAGTAACTGAGCCTACATAAGAAGTGTATTTCTATATGATTCAGTAAAATCATGTTGTCATGGTTATAATACACAACAATATATGCCTGCCCTAGACTTTTTATGCTTCTTCCACTGTGCTGGGAGGAGTGATAATGTTTTTTGGATCCATTCATGGGAGCAGTGTGTTGTGGGATCAAATTGGTTTGGGTTATGGTTTTTCAGTAATCAAAGCACTTGGTCTGTGTACTTGAACTGATGCCTTCAATAGTCTTTCAGCTTAACCTGGCATAGTGGCAAACTACGTATGCTAAGCTGGGGGCAGGGGGTCCCTTATGAAAAGTATATTTGACAAAACATTAGTTTCTGGAAACTTGTTAACTTGGGTTAAATATAACAAATTCATCTCAAAAAAGAAAGGGTATAAAGGAAGAAGTATTTTCTGTTGTCATTGTCAAAGCTAAAACACCAACTTTTCACTTCAAGCACTATTTTTACTCTTAAATTACCCCTGTATATAAATGAAAACAATAAATGAAAACAATTCTAAAAATGCAAGAAAGCAATTTAGCAAAAACATTTTTTTAATATAACTAAACTAAGAAAAACATGCCACACTTAAAAAACCCACAACTACTATTCACGCACCACTGTGATAATAACTATATACCAGCTATTTGTTTATGATTAATTCTGATTTTAGATAATAATAGCTCTGTAACTCAGAAATTATACAGATGATGTAAAAAAACCCAACTTTAATCGAGGTACCCTGTAATCCCTCTATAGAGCGATGCAAACTCGCACCGTGAGGACACAGCAATGTATTCAGACATCCGCAATTTCAGAATCTCTTTTGGCAGGGCATGCACGTGTGTACGTGTCCCCGAGCGTGTTTCATGCCGCATGGGTATTTATTCCCCTTTCTAGTGGGAACGGGGAGCCCGTGGCACGGTGTTTGTCAGATTGCTCACTGCGGCACCCAAGAAGGGGGTGGCGGCTGCTGCCCTCCCTTCGCAGCGGGAGGAGGGATGGTGATGACCTTGGCCGAGCCTGAAGCGGAGGGGCTTGAGCACTGCAGGGAATGATGACGGGGTGCCTAGGAGAGGTATGTGAGAAGCTGCCAGGCTCCATTAGGAAGCCTACCCCTCCCCTCCCAGGGAGGTGCCACCATTATATGATTCCTTTACTCATATTTAACAAACCAGCTAAGAATGAGTGCTAATTTTGGGGGGCACTCGGAGAGGAGTGTTTCCATTGGCACTACTTTTTCACCTGCTCCCCATCCACCTGCTGGGGTACTGAGGTTTTTTTATTCACGCCTGAGAAAAAAGATGCCTTTCACCCCCTCGTGTGCTGCAAGCCATTGAAGTACTGTCTAGATAATAAAACTGGTGGACCATTCTTGACAAGAGCCGGCAGACTGATTGCTAATTTAATGCTTAGGCATTATTCACATTTCTTTAACCATAGTTGCAGCATAATGATACATCTCCATTGTTGTCTTGTTGCATGATGAAAAGAGGCCAGAAGAAAACGCATAAATGAATAACATTTTTAAAGGACAGTATCATGGAGAGTATTGAAGCATAACATAAATACAGGTTGATATGAGGACTGACTAGATAAAACCTCATAATCCTACCCTATGCCAAAGTTGTCCAAAAGCACATTTTATTTAGCTTTCATGCATTTTCTTCATTATTTAGAAATAGGAAGCACAAATCCTTCTCTGATGTATACATTTTTAATTATTACAAAGGCTCTGCTCTGTCTCTAATTTAGTTTGGGAGGTTGTCTGTTCTTTTTTAAATAAGTTTAGCATGAAAAATTGTGTGACTAAATGAAGATCTTCCATTTAAAAGCCTCAAGAAACAGATACAGATGAAACACCCATTTAAAAGCCTCAAGAAACAGGTACAATGCAACATCTAAATTGCTATACCTGTAGCATTTTCAGTTAAAACTCCTCTTGCTATAACACACTGAAGAGTTAAACAGCTTTATCTGGTCCAATCTTAAGGAAATCTTTATAGTATTGTCTTAAACTAAAATGCTGTAATACTTTAATTTTATTGTGTGAGTTTTGTGGTAGTTTCTAATGATAATTTGTGTGATTTTTTTTCTGATTAGATTATTGCGATTTAGATTATGCAATTGCAGTTGGTACATTTATTTAAGAGATGAAAAAGGAATCAGTAAGTGAGCACTGTGTAAGGAACAATCGGTTCCCAACAATCGGCATTTGTGTATGCATATAGCATTTTGGCCAAAAGGCTAGCAAATAATAATAATAATAAACCACAAACAAAAAACCTTATAATTGCCACTGACTGTAATTGATTCTACACTAGTTCAAGATTTATCCATAGCTTTCAGCTAAGCAAACTGTATTTAAATTAATTTAATTAAATGGCTTTGTGTTTTTCAAGAAAGGCAATTTTTTTCACTTGATGTTATGTCCATCAGAAAGTAGGTTAAACTCAGTGTTCTATATTATCAGCTGATAAACTGAATAACAACTGATACTGAATATTAACCAATATATGAGAATATCAACTTATCAGATTGCTAACATATATAGTTAATAGTAAGAAAACTGTTTAATTATTTTACCAGCCTTCCATGTGTTCTGTAGAGGTGGCACACCTTAGCAAACCTGTAGTATAAATCACTTTCTCCCAGGGTTGCTAAAGGTTTCTGTGTGGCTGTTTAATTTGATTTGACTAATGCATCCCACTCCAAATCTATAAACGTGTTTTCAGAGATAGCGAGGTTGACCTCACTTCCTGACTCCAAACCTATATAAAACTCAGCATGTAAAAAGCAAGTGCAGCCCGTCAGTGGTTCCCCAGCTACAGTCATACAGATTGTGAGATTTTTATCTTCCCAAGACTTAATAGAACAAGTTACATTAAAAGAAAGAAAAAGATGTTTCCACAGAATTGCCTCTTGTCCTGTCACTGGGTACCACTGAAAAGAGCCTGGCTCTGTCCTCTTTGCACCCTCCCTTCAGGTATTCGTATACATTGATAAGATTCCCCTCTGAGCCTTTTCTTCTCTAGGGTAAAGAGTTCCACCTCTCTCAGCCTTTCTTCATCTGTGAGGTGCTCCAGTCCCTTCATCATCCTTGTGGCACTTTGTTGAACTCTCTCTGGCATGCCCATGTAATTCTTGTACTGAGGAGCCCAAAACTGGAGGCAGTACTGCAGGTGTGGCCTCACCAGTGCTGAATAAAGGCAAAGGATCACTTCCCTCGACCTGTGGGCAATAATTTACCTAACGTAGTCCAGGATACCAGTTACCTTCTATGCAGCAAGGGCATGTTGCTGACTCATGTTCAACCTGGTGTCCACCAGGACCCCCAGGGCCCTTTCTGCCAAGCTGGGTAGCCCCCAGCATATATTGGTGCATGGTATTGTTCCTCCCCAGGTGGAACAATACCTCTCCTTTTGAGGTTCCTGTCAGCCCATTTCTTCAGCCTCTCAAGGTCCCTCTGGATGGTAGCAGAACCCTCAGTGTATCACCCACTCCTTCCAGTTTGGTGTGGTCTGCAAACTTACTGAGGGTACCCTCTGCCCTGTCATCCAGTTCATTAATGAAGATGTTAAACAGGATTGGACCTGGTGTTGATCCCTGGTACACCACTAGTCACTGGTCTCCAACTACACTTTTCTTTTTTGCTGCTCTTTTTTGCTAAGCAGACCCTTTCTTTTGCCCCTTGGAGAGTCTTATGGATTTATTAGCTTCTTCTGAAGGAATAAAATTGGGTTTACATTTAAGAACAATATAAAGGAATCAAACAAAACCAGATGTCTAGTAATTATGAAACCCAGGTATACCACCTTCTTGTGGTACAATGTAGTACCAAAGATGCGTCTCAGTGACAAGAAGTAATTGGGTTAATGGCACAATGCCAGACCCAAGCTGATTGTAACTCTATTCTGTACTTATGGACAGCCTGAGCCTCCGAACTTTCACATGGTGTTTGCTCTGGGCCTCAGGTCTCTAGCTTTGACCTGGCTTTTGCTCTGGAATGATATGATTCTTTTGTTTGGGCTTAGATTCTGAACTGTAGCTATCTAAAGCAAAGTCAGTCATAGTCACTCACCAAACCTTCTCCAAGAAAGGTGCTGCTACTTTAGAAAATTATTTAATTTATGATTTAAGAAGATAATCTTAAAAAATAATAATGCAAGCAACAAAATAACTAACTCATCTTTCAGGTTTGCTATTCCAAGGCTCTTGAAAAGCCCAACTTTTATATTTCTTCCTCAGAGCCCTAGGCAATCCATCCTGTCGTGGTAGGTAGCACTGTGCTACCTGGATTTTAATCTGTTTGGATACTTTTGACTGGCAGCCTTATAAATGGGCAAGGATATGAAGATATTACATCTATGTAAATATAAATACAAAAGTGCCCCCTTCTTTAAATTGAAAAAGCTAGTAACAAACTAGTGGCAGTGAAGGGTCAAGACAGCATTTCCTGAATGGCAGAAGGCAAGTGGGAAGTTGATACAATGTGTTCTGTGTTTTTGTAAACTGAATCTTCACAGAAGGGTATTCAAGAATAGTGACTTTAGATGGAGAAGTCAGTCATTACAAATGAAAGAAAACAGAAAAAAATGCTTTTACAGCAATTTGGGTAATGAAAATGTACTTAGAATAAAGGATGGAAAGATTAAAGGAAAGTACCTAGAACTTCGATTTGGAGCAGGAATTTGGTTATATGCTGCTGGGTTTCCTCCCTCTGTTCCCCCACCCCATTACATTGCTGTATCAAAATTATTATTTTTTATGATTCCAGTTATCAGATGTTATTTAACAGAAATGGATGTTCATGACACAGATTTGATAACAAATCAGTGGTTATAGGTAAAAAAAAAATCCATGTACTGCTGTGTAAAATACAAAATGGCAACTTCTAATATAGATACTGGTTCCATTATAGCTTATTTGTCTAGAAAGAAATGATGATTTTTTTTTTCCCCTACAGCATTTCATGAAAACATTTGTTTATTTTTCTGTCACAGAACCAATTTGCCATGAAAAAATTCAGAGTTCAAAAGTGAATTTTTTCTCAGGGATATACAATGGAGCACACAGACACCACTTCTTATCCTCTTGAGGCAGAAACTGTAAATTAGATTTTAACAAGCCAGATGCAGGCAATATAAATTTGTATAACAAGCCTTAGCAAAAAAAAAAGAAAAAAAAAAATCTGATCATATGTAGTGTGGAAATAGTGGTAGTTAATACTGAAGTAAATTCAGATTTGTTGTGGTCATTTATGGAAAAACACTATTGCATGACTTGTACTGTATGTACAAATTTGAGTACATTTTTTCAGATATGTGTCAGGGTGCAGCAAGGGCCAGCTGCTCCCTAAGGGACTGGGAGCTGTGAGCCAAGGGTGACCCCAGGCCTGGCAGTGCTCTCACCAGTGGATACCATCCCTCAGGGTCTGACCAAGGTGGGAAGAGCCGGGTGCTGTAACAGGGTCTGTTGACAGACCCAGGCAGGCAAGTGTCAAGCTGATGTCAGAAACCATCCAGCAGCAGGAGAAGGGGACAGGAATGAGGCTGGAGACATGGCTACAAGTGTGAGTCTGAGGTTCATTCTGGGGACAGAGCTGGAGACCAGCACTCCTATGGGGCAGGGGACTGAGGGTCGCAGTCTGAGCTGAAATGGGGCTCCTGGGTGCATGTGCAGGGGTGGGAGAAGTTCCCAGAGGAGGCTGGGCAGGGCCCACAAGGGCTGGTAGTGCCCTCAGAGCCCGGACAATATGTAACCTTGTTTTCTTACATGAAACAGCCAATGACAATAACATTTTAAGAATTGTTACTTAACACCTTAATTAATTAACCAAGGGAGATGACTGGCAGTGGTTAAGCTCCTCAGAACTATCTTATTCATTCTAGGGTTTTTTTGCAACTTGTTTCTATTTCTAAGGCTGTCTGCTGAAATATAAAAGGGACTAAGAAATAAATCAAGCAAGCAACAATACCCACAACAACTTAGAAGAAAACAAAAAAATCATGCCCATGATCACGAAATACCAAAAAGTAGCTTCACAGACATCATGCAGATATGTAAGTCAGTGTGGCACATACGTAGCTTGACTGTTTAGAAAATGTAAGAGAAGTAGGTAACAGGCTTTCTTTCCACCAGCTAGAAAGAAGCTATTCCTAAAACCTAGATAGCACAAAGTTACCACAGGCAGAAATGCCCATGTCCCTGCTGATTTTAGTGTTTACTACCTTTTACTGTTACATTTAGGGAATTTTCAAATTGATGTTCTCCAAAACCCTTCTACAAACTGATTCAGTCTTTTCAGTCCATTAAGGTCTATTTTTCCATATTGTAGGTCTAAAAATCAGGTCTCTCTGGTCAGTGTAAATATTTTTATAGAAGAGTTAGCAATGTAGAAACATTGTAGGGTTTCTTTCAACCCTGCTTCCAGTGTAACAGTAGTGTGTCTGACAAAGAGAAAATGGTCTATCTAGTCTCCAGCTATGAAGAAAGAGCTTATGGAGGCTTGTAGCCACTCTGACTTGCCCCAGAACAACTAAACTACACTGGTCTCCTTAGACTGGGAGGCACAACATGGCTTAAAGTAGAGGGAATTGTAAGGGCTGTGTGTTCTTTAAGAAATCTATAGTATTTCTGGCTGTTAAAGTAAAGGAAATATTTTCTTTCATCATTCCATCCTCACTTTGCAAACTTGCTGAGCTATGGATGTGATGGAGGGACAAGCTGATACAGGGATCCATGAAAACAGTTGCACAGTGTTACAATAATTTCAAAAGATTTGCTGAAATTTTTTTCTATTTTATTTTAATGCTTTATCACTAGTAACCAGCATGCTGTTACTACTTATGGATACAATCTTTACATGATATGGAGGGACACTGAAGATCCTGAGTAAGAGTCAAACATGTCTTATGTTGCTCATTACTCTGCAAGAGTAAAATCACCAGCCAGCAATTGAAAAAGAGAAATCAAGAATAAAGTATCCCAGGGAGAAAATTTATGTCACAATAATTACATGGTTCACAGTGGAGGATGTGTGGTTATTAGCAGTTCTGGAGAAGCTAATTAAGCAAGTCAAAATTCTTTTTAAACCAGTTTAATCAAGAGAAAAGGTGTTCCCATGGCTCTGAACAACTAACAAACATACAAAGATTGAGAATTCATGGGTACATCAAAAAGAAAGGAAAGCTGGTAATTGTACTGTACTGAGCTGAGCTACCTACAATTAAAAAAGTGCTAGCTAATGGGAATAGAATTCATCAAATGATTCTCTTCAGCAAAACACAGCAAAGCAAGGCTACCGCTGATTAAGCCTCAGTGCTTTGTTAAATAGTGCGTACATATTTCTTTATCATGATTGACTACATTGTGCTTTTCCATCATATCAACAAAGTTATTTTGAGGCAACCTCTCTGCCTTGCCTGATTCACTCAGAGATATCAATCTAAAGCATAGGAGAGTCTATCATGGAACGGAGAGGAAAAAGGCACTTCAGCTCATACCAGTCACCAGAACCAAATTCAAAATGAATCGTGTTGAAGTAAACAAAACCTTCTGAAATATTTGCAGTGTCGTGTAGTGTCATGTTCTACCCATCCCCCACCCTTCTCTAACATACTGGTGGTTTGCTGCTGGGACCAGAAGAACACTGACTGGCTCGTGAATATCTGTCTGAATGCCAGCATTGACTGTGCTTCATTGTGATTCAGGAGGTATAATGGAGTAACTGGATTTTCCTTTCGCCCTAGCCTCTTAGCACACACAGAGATTGTGCCTCTGGAGACAGTACGGTTCTCAGCTATCTTACTCTGTTTATTGTGAAACCATAATCTGTCTGGAATCATAACTTTAGTTTGTTTCTTTTTAAAAGTGTGAAGTAGTTCGCCTAGCATGCAAGTTTGCTCTTAGATTCTATTTAAATAACCTTGTGATCATAGTGTTGTACAATAAAATAAATCCACTATTGTAAGAAATTATATTCCAGAATGCTATATAGACAGTACTCAGATTTTTTGTTATTCTGCTCTCATAATGTCAGCCAGTGTCTCATTATAACAGTCATAACAATTCAGTTCTGAAATTCGTCACAAAATCTTTGCAGTTCTAATGCCTTAAATGATTTTTCAAAGTGGAATTGTGGGTTCTGCCTTTACTGAATCTCAAAACACTACAACTGAAAACTGATCACTGCTAAAGAATAAACACTAAAAGAGCTTGATGCATTAAGAATATCTTTAAGATCATGTACACTGTGAATTCAAGAATCATGTACAATGAAATTTAACTGATACCATATACTTCAAGAATATATGCCTTCTTACATAGAGTTTAAAATGCATGAAATTGTCAGAATATTACACAGAGTTAATACATTTTCCTGTGCTTAGCAATAAAGAAAAATGATAAATCAGAGGCATGGGCTAGATAGGCTAGATAGGCTTTTGTGTATAGGGGAAATAAGAATAGTGGGTGTGGAGGAATGATGAAATGCAAAACGACATGAAGTTTTAAAGATGTTACTAGGCAGTGGGTGGATAATACATATCTATAAACAAAGATCAGACACAGAAGGAATATATGACAGAACTGTGTGTGCTGCAGACAAGCCACATGCACATGCAATGGAGTTGTGTCAGTAATTAACAGGGATGCTTATATTATTAAGCTACATAAGACAATACCTATTGACCAAGGTATCTACAGTGGGCTCGTGTTATCTGACTTTAAGCATCTAAAAACTAATAGTCTAGTCTAATCCAGTTTTTCAGGTTCTCTAAAATCAGTGGTGAAAGGATAATGACTCACTGCATTCTATCACAGATTTATATTCTCCTGTGGAAACCATTGACCACAGAGGGAGCTAATGGCTCAGTGAAGTGGCTCAAGTTAAAAGTGACATGTAACCTACTCAAATAAAAAGCAAATTAAATGAGAAAAGGCTTTAAAAAGGAAAATAAAAGGAAGAAAACAAAGACCAACAATTAGGTGATACCCCAATCTACATAATAAATAATGGAAGAAAAAGTTATACAGCCTGATGTAATTTTAAAAAAATACTAGAATTATTTTTAGCATTATTTTTTTAAATGAATATTCAAACCAAGTGTCTCAGAAATGTCTAACTACATATCTTACTGCAAACTTTGCACAATGGTGTTTCTGGTCTGTGCATGGTTTCAGATATTACACTTCCAGTTCATTCATACATATCTGGAAATGTATTTTATGCTGTAAATTTTTGTACTGGCACTCAACTAATCCTCTCAAATATGTTATCCTGTTTCCTTTCTTTTTGACCCTGTTCTACAAGGGCCTGATCCGCCCTAGTGAAGTTAAAAGGAATTTTTCCATTTACTTCAAAACAGTTTGGATCAATGCCATACATCTCACCTCTCTTCTTAGAAAAATTAATTTGAATCACCAAAAACTTGCAAAGATGTCATTATATAGTCAGTTGCTTAACAGATATCAAAATAAACCTTCTGCTATGTATCTCAGAGGCATATTCTAATAACTTTTATCTTTTAAAGTCATTGATGAATAAGTTACTGATGAAATGGTTCCTGCAGTGTAAGGACCAAGAAATAAAATAGCTAGTGTTCAGTTAATCAGTTTACTTAGCCATTTTAGATGCTTATACTACATGTCATTTAGGACTTTGTTTTTGTAATTAGTTATCAATCAATATTGCTAATGTAGCTTACAGTAGCCAATAAAAATTAGGTTTTCCTGGCAATGAGAAAGCTGATCTACTCATCTCTTTCTTTGTACTGTAAAAGTATGTGTCACTGTAAAAGTATCAGCAAAAAAAGTGCCTGTATTTTTGGCTCATTGTTTTGAAAGATGAATGTATGAGTCTTCTAAATACTGCAAACAGGACTTTCTATCAGCCAAACATATTTTAAACATGTAAATTGATAATGGTGAACTTGAGCAGAATTACTCTGAGCAGCCTGATGTTTCCTTTGTGTGAGGTTTCAAGAAAGTTTTCAGTTTGATTCACAACAAAAGCTAAAAAATAGAAAGTAAGTTCCTTTTAAAGCATATTACAGAACAATGAGAACATATCTGTGCATTTTTTTCATGGTGGGCTTTTTTGGCTTTTTTTTTTTTTTTTTTTTTTTAGTTTTGGTAAATTAAATGTAGCAACTGATTGATTGTTGCATTCTTCAGAAGCCCATCAGCAGTTAAAGGCAGGTGTGTATGTCCTTATTTAGGCAAGATTATCTCCTCCTGTAGAACAAGGGAGCCTTGGCATCCTGAGAGCTCTTTCTTAGTATAGAATGCTTACAACTTTTCCATTCTTTGCAAAGATCCTGGAAGCCTGGAGTCACCAAATCTTAGATATCAATAGGAATGCTTCTCAAGAGTTAGAAAGTCTGGAAACCTGTATTACTCTCAATCTTCTTACAATAATTAGTACTAAGTTTCAAAAAAATACTTGTTTATGTAGGATAGCACTTTCTTATAAGGCAGAGTCTTATAAGAAAGTCCATAATCAGCTTATTTGTTTTAAGGTAGGGAGGCATTTTAATAACTTACTGAATTTGTAGGCTAAAAGGACAAAGGGTTTAAAGCTGGATTCTGGGTTCTGCTGTGTTAAACAGCAGGTGATTGTCTTTAGCCATAAGTGCGCAGGATTTGGGATGAATTGCCATCATGAAATAAAATGTCAAAGGACTTAAAGGGTTTAACAAAATCTTGAGTGCACCTTGGAAAATTAGAAATGTTACTTTATTTCTGTTTAACAGAACTGTGTAAAATTCGGTTGTCACCCAGAAATTTATTTTGAAAATTGAAGACATTTTGGATATTATAAAATCATTTTGATTTTATTCTTCATATAAAAAGTCATTTAAAATAATAAAATAACAGAACAATAACAAAATCTTAACATTTTAATAACTACTTTAACAGTTGCATTTATTCATGTCATTTTTTTAATGTAAAAAATGACCTCTAAAGTAAAAATTAATAAAATAAGATATTTAACAAGAGCTTCTTTTCACATTCACATATGGTTTTAACCATAAATGAATTTCACACTGCGAGAACATTACACAGGCCACTCAGACCAAAGTAGGTTCCAAAGAGGCCAATATTTGTCCATAGTTAATATATTGGTGTTACGAGCAATTTTTAGCTTTACAATAAATTTTGATAATAAAATAATTTTCTCCCTCCATCATCTTCATCCTGATCCTGCCATATGTCTACAAAAAATAACCGTATTATCACTGTGTATAATCAACTCTAAGGGAAATTCATGAAAGAAATAGGATGTTCTCAAAAATTGTGAAGATTTTATTCAATGAAAATTATTCTGATTAGTCTTGAACCAACAATCTGAACTTTCATGAAATGTTTCACTGTGGATTGTTTTTTAAAGGTCTACATAAACTCATTAATTTTTTTGCAAGTAACATGTTATTCTAATATTTTAATTACATTTTAATTAATTATGTTTATTATATTCAAGTAATATGTTTATAATTAATTAATTATATTTAAATTTTATATTTATAATTATTATAATTATTAATTTTTATAACTGGGGGGTGATGATCCAGCAACATGCATAATTTACCCTGTTCTTTATAGCCAAAGGAATTCCCCATCCATTTCACATACTTCCTTACTCTCTTTCTATATAGACGAGCAGTGTTTCAAGATGCTTGCTATTAGACAACAGAAGACAAGAGCAAACAACACACTGAGAAGAAAAAAAAACAACACAAAACTGCTGAACTGGAGAAGATATCAACTTTTCTACTTAATTTCTGAAACCTTTTCCAGTAAAAGCTACTCCTGCTATACCTGGGAAAAATCTTAAGAGAAAAAGAACACATATGATTCTAAAAGACTGTCTCTGCTATCCCTGTATTGACAGATAACAAGGTGGATAACAAGTGAACTGTGTTATAGAAGTCTGTCAAATGCTACCATAAAAGTTATTGCTATTTAACTGATAAACTCTTGGAAAGGGGAATGAATAATAGAGAGGATGAGACCTGTTTTGAATGGAGCATGTAGCAAACTTACTGCCTTGATACCTATTTTATTCTGGTCTCTGGATGGTATGCAGAGGAAAGAAGTAAATCCCTTTGCTTGCAGTGGAAAACCTGTGGCCCACAGACACAAATGTCTTTGCATTTGTCAATACAGCATATCCTTTATTTGTAAATAAATTCCTCAAGCTAAGAGCTACCAGACAAAGCAGGAGGGAGTTTCTCATCAAAGGAACATACAGTCATCCTCAAGCAAAGAACTTTAAAATGTAAAACACAGAGTGGGAGAGACAGAAGACAAATATACACAAAAGATTTCAGTCATTCAGTGAATAGAGGGAGGCATGGCTTAGGCTGTTTAGAAATGTTGAACATATTTGAGTAGAGCAGAGGAAAAACTGAAAAATTAAATAAAAAAAACAGAACAAGAGAGGGAAAAAAAAACCAAAACAAAACACAAAAAAAAGCCAGGGTGAAGGAAACGTGACCAAAGAAGTAGAATAACTAAAGGTGTTTTTAAAGAGACAACTGAAATTACATTTTTGAAAGGGAAGGGGGCAATGATATTATGAAAGCAGAAGGCTCGTCTGTGACCTATTAACTATTAGCTATTAGATGAAAGAAAACCAGCATATTACCTTTCTATTGAAAACATTGTCATGCTTGAAGAACAACACCTCCAAGTGCAATGACTGCTAGGAAGAAGCTCTCGAGTCATTCTGAGTATAAAGAATAGCTTAAGGATGTAGTTGATACTTCATTAGGCTTTAATTGTGCACATTTTATTACTACTAATGAGAGTTCTCAAGATGAAAGAAGCTGAGGGGGAGTGAGAGTAAGCTCGTAGGCAAGGCTTTCAGCTGGGACATAGAGGATCCATGGGCAATTTCTAAGTGCCTCATACTCGCTCTGGGTCTGCCAATGTTCTTTGCCTCTGCAATACAAAGGTAAGAATGAGTATATAGCTCCAGGATATTATAATGATAATGATAGATGCAATGATGTTTGTGAGATTTTTATGTAGTGTATTCGATCCTGTAAGACTATGAAGACATCAGATACATATTTGTGAAATAAAAGTGAAGGGATTTTTTTAAAATGGTGATGGAGCAAAGGTTCCTTTCCAGGAGGTATCAAGTAGCAAGCGTCTTGACTGTTTCTGTGAGATTATCTCAATTTCTGCCTTACCTCTTTCCTTCCCTTCTTTTCTTCCTTCATATTACTTCCATAATATGAAAATATCTATGAGTGTTTTCAAATTTAGGAAAGACAGCTTTGTAGAAGTTACAGGAACTGGTCCTCACACTGAACTGTAATTCAGAAAATCTTGACAAATTGGATAATTTCTGGTTAGAAATTAGGAAAATCTTTCTTATGGTATATGCAATGAAACTTTGGAATATTTTGCTCAAGAATTTATGGAATCCCCTTTCTTGAAGTTTTTGAAAGGCAGGTTAGACAGCTTTCTCTCAGGAATGATTGAAGTGTATTCAATTTTATCTTTAGCTTGGGCTAGATGATTTTTCAAGATTATCTGATGGGTCTGAGGTTTTGTTTATTTGTTTGTTTGATATCTAGTATAGACAGGCAAAAATTAATTGAAGTAAATAGAGATAATGAAGTGCTGGCAGAAGAATTGCTTCTTAGTATTTTTGGCTGCATATTTGCAGATACAGTTGGTTTGCATTGTAGATACAGTTTCATTTACCATTGACCAAAAGGGAAAGATTCTGCAGACCTTTTAAAATTATCTACAATAGCATAAGAGAAAGTGATATAGCAGAAACAGTGATAATAAAGAGGGTTTTGTAATATTTCCCAATAGTATGAGTAAGCTGAAAGAGTTTGGAAGAAAAAAATAATCAACTTATGGTCATAGTTACTATACCTCCTTCCCAAACCTAATCAAAGAAAAGTAAAGGACTGCAAAGTGCTAATCTAACCATGGAATGGAGAAAAAAAAATCACTTGCTAAAAAGAATTGGATGAATAATATAAAGATTAGTTTTACCATATTTTCTCCTGGAATAACAGCAACAACTTTTTTTCAGATGTGAATCATTTGAAGTATCCAAAGACTAGACAAAGTCCTATAATAGAGAAAAAAGAAACCTCTACTGGGGACGTGAAAGAGTGATATCTCACTTCCACTACCTTAGAAAGAAATAATTGGAAGAGTAATATGGTTTCAGTAATGCAGAGAATTCCCTCTCTCAGCTTTCTGATGATTTTAGTTGCTGTTTGGGGACTGCATCAGAATTAGAAAGCAGAAGACACATGAGCTGATGAAACGCAAATTTAGAAAGTTATATTGAATACATATATATGAAGATAAGACAAAGAACAATTCAGTCAATATTGAACAAAAATACAACTACAGGCAAGTAACTTCAAAAAGACTAAATGGATTAATAACAAATTGATCCCATCTGCTCTTTGGTAATTCTCTTCAGAAGATGAGGCGGGGAACCACTAGAAGCTGAACTATCTGAAATGTGTCCTTTTACAGTTCAGTGGAGAAGTCAGGGCCTCCTACTGATTATTCAGTGGGAACTAATATAGAATATATGGCTATTAAAACTGAACACGTCATGGGATGGAGATCAACTACTGTGTACTTTTAACGTATTGTCTGTTATAAACAAATCCACTGAATTTTTCAACTGGAGTCATTCATTTGGTGAATTAGTGAATACTTTTATACGTTATGCTTTAGAGGCTTTATAATCTCTTTAAGGATCACAAAAAGATGAGATTCAATAGGTCACATGTACTCAGTAGTGATGTGCTGAAGAACCCAGAGGCAAAAGAGATCAAAATGGAAACTCAGGTCTGTGTTTTTAAAAAGAGTTTAAGTGGGATTTTTGTAATGTTATCATCTCTGTTAAACGGTGAGCTGTACAGTCGTCAGAGTATAACCCAGCTGACAAAAAATGCAGGCTCTTGAATTTAAATATTTCTAAATACAAACAAATGTATTAAATAGCTGGGCAGGAATCCAGTCTAATGTATCAATCCCCTTTATTTTACATAAAATTCATGATTTAGGAATTCCTATCAAGCATAGGGAAAAAAAAAAGTCAAAATCCTCTCAAGTTGAGAGCTTTGATAATGGCTATATTAATGAAATATAAAGGATTTTATTTTGTAATCAAATCTATTTTCTCATATGTACTTTATCTATCAAAGCAGCAGGAAAAACTGAATATGGAAATATTTTTTTCTAGTTTTTTGGAAAAACAGTATTAAGCACTTAAGATTTAGGCTGCCATTTTTTGCTTTAGCTGTGCCTGAAAGTAGCTACAGCAACAGAAACTGTTGGTCAATGAACAATTTTCTTTAGACATATGAAATTTACCTATATTGTGTCATTTTGTATACTTTTATACTAAAACAGGCAACTTCTTAAGTTGCCTAGAATGTTTTTCATTATTATTACTGAAATAATTAAACATTTTGAGAAATTACCAAATTTACTTTACATATTTGATTGTAGTTCCTTTCCTCTCCTCCCCTCCCCTTTCCTCTCCCCCTCCCCTTTCCTCTTCCTCTTCCCCTTACCAACACTGACCTGTGGTGAGAAATTGCAGATTTGTCCAGTTTCAGTAATTTATTTAGAACTGGTCAGTACTCATCACAAATCTGTGCTCAGTAACGTATGTTGAAGATGTTGATGACTACAGCTAGTTCAGAGCGAATGAGTGTGCGTCCTCACTTATCACAGAAAGCATCAGCAAAAAAGAAACTTGCTTAACAAGACAAAAGCTTTTTTTTGGCTATTCAAAGTGATTACTTCCTTCACAACCCACAAAAGATCTTCATGGGTCAAGATAGACTAGTGTAAACAAGGCACTGTAGATATTCTGTCTTGCCAGTAAAGAGATATTTGACCTCAAGAACTCTGAAACATGTATTATAAAGCAAAAATGACATTTGTAATCAAAACTAAAAGGGAGAAGAGCTTTTCTTCATTCAGTGTTGTTATCTTTTCTGTAGCAGTATTCTCTAATAGTTTAAGCATGGAAACTAATCTAGCTGTCCCATTGCAACAGTCCCTTTTTATCATACTTCATTTCGGCTTTGATAAATGCAATATTGACTCATTTATTCCTATAGGAGCAACTGGCCTTTGGAAAACTGCAAGTGCCAGGTATGATGGAAATTATTCAGGAGAAGGGTGTTATGGTAGTCCCTGATGGTCCAAGAGTACTGTGGAATTTAGATCTATTCCAGGTATTCACAAACGATCTCTGAAATTCTTGTTTGCCTCAAACTTTAGAAACAGAATAAAGAAAAAATATTAAATATCCTTTAATATTTAATATTCTTTAACTATTAATATTAATCTATAGAATTAGATAGCATGAGACTACAAGACAAGCTGTTAGATCTAGATGGAATTATAACACTTCTAATACTGCTGATAGAGCCATATTGATTGTATAAAAGCTGTAAAGACTGTACAGATTTTATAGAAATTTACATAAAAATAAAATGAATTCCAGTCTTCTTTCCCTTTTTCTGGACTTATGTCAGCAGTAGTGTTGTAAATAAAAAAAAAAATCTTAAAATTAAGGCACTTAAGTATGTGCTAAACTTCAGACTCCTGGCTAAAATCATGCTGAAGTTATCATATAACTAGGCGCGTGCTTAAGCAGGTTCCCTGTGCAACAATGAGATGTAACCACAGTGAGAACTATTCAAGAACACAGAAGTACACACAAGCACACAGTAGGTTTAGGGTTTTTTTGTTGTTAAAACTAATGTCCGAAAGTCCTCTGTTTCAAGATATTTATTAACATTGATACATTTAATTAAAATATATCAAAACTACATGTGGATTTGCATAGCCACGTGGTTGAAATTTAGAAAACTGTGCAGGCAAAGTTATGTTCCAAAACTGCTGAGGCTACTTTTTAACGTCTTTTAGCACCTTTGTGAATCTGGCCTCAGAGAGGTAATGATCTTTACAATGAAAATATGCAGACTTAGCATATTTGATGAAAAATGTTTGCTCATCTGAAAGTCATATTTTATGTGTTTTGTGCCTGAAACTGGATGCAGTCTTTTTTCTATTTGTGGCTTCTTTATAAGAATATTTAGCATTACAAAGGAAGGAACTATTCAGTCATCAAGCTGTTCCTCGTAAAAGTTTTCATTTCATAGGGATAACAGTTCCCTTCTGAAAAGAATTCTTCAATGATACTTCAGTTAAGTTGAATACCGTAACTAGGAAAAGTTCAATTTTTACACAAGAAGTCCGAATTGCAATTTAGACTTCCTCATTATTGATTATAATGTGTTATCTGGAGAGTTTGTTCTGTGAAGCTTAAGAGTGCACCAGTATTAATCTTTTCCACTTGTTTCCATGGCTGACACAATATCATTGTGGTTCAAAAAGCTGTGCTCCATCTTCCTTTAATACATCTTTATAAAATGCTTGAAGATTTGAAATGGATTTGGTATTATATACTTTCTTATCTGCCAAAAGCTCGTGTGCTGGTGAAAATGTGTTTTAATGACAATACAGAGCTGATTGAGTTTGATTTTTAATATTTGGGTAGAGCAAAAGACAAAGGAAGAATATTTTCATGCTTTCCAGTCAATGAACTGGGCATTAAAAAAACTCAGCATGTTCTTAACACCCACTGAAGACACTGAGAGATAAGACTGCTTAACCCCATAGGAAGAACTAAAAATCATCAGCTGGATTCTCTGTTCTCATCCCTTTCTTTGTATTCCTTCCCAAGTTACTGCTCAATGAATACCTGATCTTCTTTTGGCATTTCTTAGCCCACATCTTGAAAAATTATTAGAATAAATTCTCTCCTACTTCCTCATAATAATGTAGATCAAGCAAATCTACATTAAACAACTACATTCTAATTAAAGAAACTAAAAAAGTCTTAATTTCTGATCCTTATAAATTCAGAAAAGGATTGTTGCATGCATTTATAGGAGGTTCAAGCTTCGTACAGGCCTTGAGTGAATTGATTGAAATATTTTTATCACTGTCCTACTGTGTTTCTTTTTACTATTGTTTTACCTAACCTAGTATTTTCAATATAGTCCATGACCTTTCTAGCCAGTTTTTTTCTTGCTAGAAAGCAAAATAAACTTATGTAACGAAACATTTGCAGTGGGGTGTATAATCTTTATGAGGAACAGCATAGGCTTCAGACACTTTCTCATTGCTGTTATATGACATTGGGCTATGTTTGTTCTGTTTTCAGGAGAGGAATAATGAAAGATAACAGTAGTTGTTCCCAGCTTTATTAAAAAGAATGGAGGGTTTTTTTTGTAAGTGGGAAGAGAGTGGATTCATCTAATCTTCATTGGGATTTGATAATCTAAAATTGTTGAGAACATTGTAATTTGTTTTCCTTTCTTGCTTCTATTAATTTCTTATTTATATTGCAAATTTACACATTTCTTGCTAAGATGATGATAGTGTGGTGTGTAAAGAGAGAATGCAGGTTCAGCAGAGTGCTCATGTGGGAAAAAATAAACTAAAGAGGATATTTTATGATGAAGAGGGAGTATCATTGTTCCAAAGCCTAGCACAATTGGATAAATACATTTTAAAGATACCATACCTCCTGACAAGAAGGAAAAAAGTGAACAGTAATGGTACTTTTCCAAACAGCATAACTGAAAAATCTAACAGTAAACTATTTTGCCATATATTTACAAATCAATTAATAATAAAATTGATCAAAACATACTTTCTGAGAATAACCTAAATCAGCGTAAGAGAACTGAACGTGAATATCAGACATCAAATGAGATTAAAAAAATAATGAGTCCATCTAGTAGTAAGTTCTCCAGAGTAATTTTAAGACAGCAGGGAGTATACCCTTTGGATTCTTTGTGGAAACTATTTCCCTCATGTTATTTGTAAAATTGCTGCTAATTAACTGAGAAAATTTAATGTAACAAAGCCTGACTTAACAATCAGGAGCATTAGCTTTCCTCACTTTATGCCATTTCAGGAGCCTTGAGAATAACACACACACCTGAAAATCAATTTGTTCTCCCATAGTTTGTCTCAAAATGTATTAAAACATATACAGATACTGTTCTTATACATCACAGAAAAATATTACCTTTGCTATATCATCGTCACTGAGAATATAGTTTAACAGAACAAATAGAAACATAAATAAATTTTCCTGATTCCAAAGGACTAAATCCAGATGTTGAAAAATGAAACATTTGGCTTAGTAGCCTTATTTTAAGAGTTGGTCAGGTTATTAAAAAATCAATTAATCTGAAGTCTTTCAAATACTAGTTAGTGAAATAAGAAGGGGAAAAAAAAGTCCTAAAATATCTAAACACATTCACACATTCCTCCCAATCAAGAAAACACTGGTCTTCATATGTGGTCTGCTTCTTATGAAGTGTCTTTGACATTGCAAAAATACTTCTTCAAAAAGCTATCATAAACCATACTGATAATTCCAGAACTATATATAAACATTGAGAAAAAAATAAACCTGTCATACCCTAAGAAGACCCTAAGTTATTCATACGCTACAATTAATGCCTAAAGGAAAAATGAAGCATTATCCATTTCTTTTTTTTTTTTTTTTTACAAAGATACCGCACAAATGTTATTCACTTGATTCAGAATGCAACATCCAGTCGCTAAACCCTGAATGTATACAAATTAAACTAGCTTTTTTTTTTTTAACAAAGAAGATAATTAATTATGTAACAAGAAAGGGAATCTATATTCTTTTACAATAGTTTAAGTCTTTGTATCAAGTTTAGATATCCTTAGCTTCCTCAAACACATAGTCTAATTTAGGCAGAAATAAGAGGTATTCATATAGGAAGGATTATATCATATAGGAAGGATTACATGACACTTATTTTTCACTAACACTGATTGAAATGTTTGGAATTTAAGAAGAGCACTGAGGACTTTTTTTTTCATCTGGATGGAAAAGTGATGCATTTACAATGTGGAATAAAAAAATCAATTAAATGAAAATATTGATTTTTTTTTAAAGTATTTCAATTTTACATAAGAAACTTTTCTTTTTAACTGCAAAAACTTGTATTATTTTGTGCTCATACTTTGACCCTCACACCTGTAGAATGAAAAAGGTGAGAACCTGAGTTATAATTTTTTACATGTATTTTTTTTCTTCTTTTTTTTTTTTTTCCTTTTTCTCATAATGTTATGATACTGGACAAAAGAGAAGGAAAAACCCCTAAAATTTAACGCAGTCCAATTAAGCCAATTCTCTGTATTGCCAAAAGAGAAAAAGAAAAATGTAGACACAAGAAACAAATTTAGAATATAATACAAAATAACAAACTGAAAATTTACATTTATGATGTTAATTCTGCTTTGGTTTTTTTGGGGTAATAATATTAACTGTGAAAATTGCAATTTGTATGTCGAGGGTTTTATGGGGAGCTGCTTATTTTTACTGAAGTATCCAGCCTTAGATCTGCAGATCTCTTATTCCTGGTCAGAATTTATTTTCCTAATCATTCCAAGCAATTACTGTGTACTGAAAGGAACAGAAAGTCTGCAGACAAAAATATAATGCAAACTAAGAATCTTATGTTGCACCCATTATGTTTTAACTTTTACTTTTTAATTACAGAGCTCAAGCCCACTCTATTTTCTCTAGCCTTTCACCTTTTGTTTTCCTTGTGATCTTCCCCCTATGACTTGATATAGTATTTCCCATCTAACAGAGTTGATTTCAGAAACTTCATATTAAACTCTATAATCTTCCAGATAATTGTCTTTTTATTTTCCTTTTCATTTCTGGGCACAGCAGACATGTCCTTTAATGTGCTGGACTTCTCTCTTGCTATGGACGCTTTCAGTGTCAATAGACCCTTGGTTTACTGTCTCCCATACCATGTCTCCCAGTGGTGGTCTCTCAAAGTTAGTATCTGTTCTTGTTCTGTTTGCAATGGTAATATTGCAGCCATAGTACTCCCACGTTAGACACCTCCATTATCCTAGCAAAGGTCCACATTAGAGAAAATTTCTAAAAACATTTCTCTTGAATTATGGGCTCGAAATCGTGAGGCACTAAAGCATCTTGGCACACCGACTGTTCTGTACAGTTCATGGTTTATTGCTACTTCCTCCAACATTGGGTTCTCAGTTCTGAATTAGGATGCATTTGGTTCATAGGGTAATTCAGGTTAGACGGGACCTCAGGATTGGAAAGGACCTTCTGCTCAAAACAGGGTCAAGTTGCACAAATGCAGTCTGCGTAGCCTGCTTGATTGTCCTGATGGTGAAAAATTTTCTCCTGAACTGCTTATTAAATCCAATTATACCTTTCTGTATTGGGCCTGGCTGAGATGGAGTTAATTTTCCCCACAGCAGTCCTCATAGTGCTGTGCTTTGTATTGCTAGCTAGAAAAGGTGTGGATAACACACCAGTGTTTTGGCTACTGCTGAGCAGTGCTCGCACAGCATCAAGGCTGTCTCTCCAACATTCTCCCCCCCTTACCACAAAGGCCAGTAGGCTGGGCGTGGGCAAGATCTTGGGTGGGGACAGAGCCAGGACAGCTGACCCAAACTGACCAAAGGGATATTCCATACCATATGACATCTGCTCAGCAATAAAAGCTAGGAGAAAATGTAGCAAACACTACACATCAAGGTTATCCTGCCACATCTCCAGCCGACCCGGGCTTTATACCCCCAGCAGTAGGCGTGGCATGTTATAAGGGGCGGAGACAAGGGAGGGTCGACCCTTAACTCTTTCCGTACAGCACGTGATCTTCCGGTCACCAGCCCTTATCTTTACTACATTTCCCCCTCCCTTAGCTCCAGTAGTTCTGGATCTTGCTGGGGAAGCTGCGTGTAAAATAATCGATATATGGTAAGACTTATACAGACACGCATCTGTTACGTTCATGGATTTTGCCCAGTCCAGCCAGTAGTTTGTCGCGGCTCCCTCATTACTCCCCCACATCATCAGGATGCATAGGGAAATGGTAACCTGTCAAGATAAGACTCAATAGATTGATTAATGTCTATACGGCCGAATATTTCGACTGGGTACCCATTCTAGCGTCCCTTTCTCGGTTTGCACACACGCATACCCAAGTCCCAGGCAACGGAGGGAATAAGGCCCCCCCCATTCACGGGTTTGCAGGTCCCGTACTTGAACCAAAGGGTAAGGCCCTTCGTTCTCATCGAGCCGGAAATGTGCCTGGGTTGCAGTCTGGGTTTTATAGGTGTTCCCTCGAATGGTATGATTTAAGGTAATTAGTGCCGTCGTCAACAGACGCTGTGCCCGAAATAAGGGAGGGTCAAGGGGAGGGGGAACCCCTGTTCCTGGGCTTATCTTTTCCCCCTCCCTAAGTTGGTCGAGTAACTCTTTTAATGTGCTGTGCGCGCGTTCTACAATGCTTTGGCCCGCACTGTTTAGGGAATGCCATGACTCAACTGAATATCCCAGTGCGCGCAAAAGTCCTTTGTCTTCTTGCTGACATATGCCGCTCCATTATCTGTTTTAATTTTTTGTGGGATGCCAAGTTGCGCCATACAGTCCTGCCAACGTAAAATAACTGCGAGAGCATTTTGTTTAGCATGCATAGTCGCTAAAATAACTCCACTGCAGGTATCAACTGTGACATGCAGATACTTCTGTGGATTAAAGGGATCATAAATCGTAACATCAGACTGCCATATTTGGTTGGGCTGCAACCCTCGAGGGTGTACCCCTGCCTCCCAGAGGGGACCTTTGGAACACACAGGACAAGCAGCAATCACAGAGCGAGCATCTTGCAACGTAATGCCAGCAAGCCTAGCTAAACCGCGAGCTCCACAGTGGAGCAGTTCATGCAGGCGGAAAGCTCGCCTTAGGTTAGAAGTTTCTTCAACCGCCAGTACGCTCTTTGCTAAGCTGTCCGCTACTTCATTCCCAGCAGAAAGAAAACTCAGTATGGAACTATGACTATTAACATGGATAGGACAGACAGGAGCGGTTCTCATTTGCAGTGCGGTAAGCAACATTCCGGCAATCTCCGACGTTGCCCCAGGTGCCCATCGGCACTTTTTCAGTAACTTATATACATAGCAAGAGTCTGCGATTAGATCCAAGGCCTCTTCGGGCCATTGAGTGAGAGCCATCCATACTGCTTTGGCCTCAAGATACTGCACGGATTGCCCTTGATCTTGATAACTAATGTGGGTCCACTGACCATCCTCCTGCCATGTAACGACAGCTTTCCCAGTAATCGATGACGCGTCGGTAAAATCCGTGCGGCCTCCGGTGGGTTGTTCAACTATGGCACTAGCTGGCAAAAAATGGACTACCTGGATTATCTCCCCACAGGGGTGTGGTCTTAGACCTTCAATACGACCCGTAAATTCAGCTATCGCCGCTTGCAGGAGCCCCACTTGTGGAAGTACCAACTCCCACTGTGCCAAAGAACAGGGCAATGCGATGACCTCCGGGTCCTTCCCTGTTAAGCGCTGAGTTTCCCTCCGACAGCGGAGAATAAGCTGGGATAATTATGTTGGCCAAGAAATTAAAGCTGTCTTTGGTTTGCCTTGATACAACCAAGCAAAAGGCCAGCCTTTTTCACCATTATTTTGAGTTAGTAAACCATGGCCAGTGGTATCAGTCATGTAAATCAGGGCAGTGACTGGTTGTTCAGGTGTAAATCGAGCGAGACCCCAATGCTGGGCCCTCTCCATAATTGTCCCAAGAATTTCCTGATGGTTTTTTGAAAGAGTCCTTGGAGCTAGGGGGGAATCTCCTCCTTTCAGGAGTTGATATAAGGTAGTCATTTCTGCCTCAGATATTGGAATAAAGTTTCTAAGCCACAATAGCTGTCCAGTTAATTTTTGCGCCTCATGGAGTGTTGTCACTGTAGTCCGAATTTCAAATGATTGTGCTGTCACGCTTCGTGGCCTCAGTTGAGTACCTAAATACTTTACTGCACGCCCTACCTGTGTTTTCCGAGGCTCAGTGTGTAACCCATGTTGCTCCAAACTGACTATCAGCTGCATGCGTGCCTTTTCCAGTAACTCCTCTTGGTTGGATGCCAATAACACGTCATCCATGTAATGGAAAATGATGACCGTAGGGAAATTTTCTCGAATAGGGCGTATCGCAGCAGCTACAGCAATTTGACACAAGACTGGTGAGTTTTTCATGCCCTGGGGTAACACCTTCCATTGATATCTGGCGCACGGGTGTTGATTGTTAGGCTCAGGAACAGTAAAGGCAAAGCGTACTCTATCTTCTTCATGCAAGGGAACACTAAAAAAGCAATCTCTAACATCTATAACCACTATTTGATAGTCAGGTGGAATCATGGCCGGAGAAGGGAGGCCCGCTTGTAGCGGGCCCATGTCTTATATACATGCATTAACTGCGCGTAGATCATGTAGCAGTCGCCACGCTCCCGATTTTTTCTTTATCACGAAAATGGGGGTGTTCCAGGGACTTGTAGAGGGTTCGATGTGTCCTGCGTCAAGTTCGCGTTGTACCAATTGTCGAACAGCCACCCTCTTTTCCTCTGTCAATGGCCACTGCTCTGCCCACACTGGCTTATCTGTCAACTAGGTGAGTTTTAATGGGCGGACACAGGCAGTGGCCATTATGATAAATTTGTACGCAGCACTATATTCATCTTCTGCAAGCAACATCGTCCCAAGATGACAATGGGTAACTCAGCAATGACGGGGTTACACCGTGCTACCCTAGCTTGTCCAGATTCCGGATCCTTCAACATAATTTGCATTGGGTTCCTGCTTTGATGCGAGGTCTGCATGCCTCCCACGCCTTGCAGCGAACCTCTCGGTTCGAGTGGCCAAGCATCTGGCCATAGATGCGATGGGATTACTGTAACGTCTGCTCCTGTATCCAAAAGGGCTCTTAATACGAGGCGTGGTGTTCCCCCCAACTCTGGGAGCCATGGGGTAACTATAATATCTACTTCTGGTCGTGTGGTCATGTTTAGGGTGAGTGCCACATACGGCGAGGCTCTATCCCCAGCCTCCTCTATTGCGCGCTCCCATCTCTCCAAGGCAGCTGAGTTGGATATTGCATCATTGGAACCGCAGGCGACTGTGCTGGTCCCAGGGAAGGAGAGACTCCCTGTGCCATACATTGCGCTGCTGTCATCTGGCCTGTTGAGCTGATCACTGGGGCAGGTGGGGATGGCACGGCCCTCAGCCATCCCCTCTTCTCGTTTCCCCAGCCCGGTCTCCTTTGCTGATTCCCCGCTTTGCACTGTCGAGCTCTGTGGCCTAGTCGCCCGCAGCGCCAGCATCGTAGGTCTCTCTCTCCTTCCCCTGTTCCGGGGGTGTTTATTTTTGAAGGGCATTGTCGCGCCATGTGTCCTTGCCCCCCACACTTATGGCACGTAAGTTGTGCGCCGCGGCAGGCCGCGTGGACCGCAGCCACTACCGGTTGCATACTTTGCGCCTGTTCCTGTTCCAGCACATAAGGAATCATCTGTGAAAGCGTGGTCCCTATGGGTAACTGTCTTAGCAACACTGCAGTTTGTGGGTTTGCTTGCGTACGTGCACAGTCAAGCAATATTGCCTCCTTAGCCTGCTCAGGAAGTCGAGCAACCTTGAGCGCCGCTTGCAGCCGGTCTAAAAACTTTGTGAAGGGCTCACTTAACGATTGCCGTATTTGGACCCATGGAGGCTCCCTTTTATCAAGAGCCGCGATGATGCGTATCGCCTCCTGGGCAGCTTTCGAAGATGCAGCAAAATCGCGCCCCCGCATTCGCTGAGCCTGTGCCTGAGGAGTTGCGAACTGCCCTTCACCCATCAACTGCTCTAAAGTCACTCCTGCCATGGGATGGTTGGCCTGTTGCACCTCGATAACAACTTGGGTGCACCGATTCCTCCACTCCTCCCTAAACAATGCCATCATCGAGGGGGTCAATACGGCCCGCATCAACTGAATGACATCAAAAGGTGCAAGCGGCGTTGCAAAAACACAGTCTAGTAGGACTTGGGTTTCTGGGGAATTTAATCCATGACTTTTCACCGTTGTGACCAATTCTTTCACCAACTTCGCATCTAACGGTTGCCACTCATATCCTCCACCTGGGGCTGCTTGGATAGGAAATGCTTGAATCGGAGGGGCCTGGAATCACACTCCTTCCAAGACACAATTTTTTGTAATCATCCGCCAATCCGTCCCGTTTGCCCTGTCTTTCAGCATTCCCCCTGGCATAAGACTTTCCTCATTTGCCACCACCCCTCTCAATCGGCTGATCAATGCCTCAAGTTCCCTTGAAACCTCGTTAGTCCGTCTCGGAAGCGGGGGCGGATGAGCAACAATCGAGGATCCCTCGTCACCCCCTTCGCCCTCACTGCTATCCAGAGCTCATGGGGTAATCGTGTACAGGCTCCCTCCACTGTGAGGGAATACCAGTTTGATTTCCCATTGCCCCAGGGATAGGGGTTCCCTCTGGTGGCTCAGGTATCACTGGCAGTGCTGGGGGAGCCCTACCACCCCCCCCCCCCCCGATGTCCTGCGCTCCTCTCTCTGTGTGTCCAGCACTCGTCGATCACTGGGATACAACGGGGCGTCCTCAGGTGTTTTCCCTTCTTTTTCTCCTTCCCGCCATCTTCCTTCACGTAGTTCGCGATACCGCTGGGATCCCACATCGGCCCCCGGGACCCAATCCAGCAACCTATCAGTCAGCTCCCTTTCCACACATTGTTGCAACTCGCCCCAGGGGTATTGAGGAAGTGGCAGATCCGCCGGTGCAGGAGGTGGCGAAGGTTCCGTGGGTGGCCGCTCTAAACTCCCCACTTGTATCAGGAACACCTTTCCCGACTCCTTTGTTCCCACTGCGCCATAGTCTCCCTGCACCTCCCCTTCCTCCGTTGGCTCAGCCCCCAGTAACAACGGTTCCGTCTGTGTCCCACAGGCCACTCCTTCCCAGCCAGCCTGTGTCCCCTCCAAAACTAAACTTGTTGGCTTTTCGTTCCCAGGAGATTCATGCCCCATCAGCACGCCACGTGCGGCAGGCCGGCGCCGCCTTGCCGCAAACCCCCTCTTGAGCACCCTTGTCATTACCGACTTTAGTACCTTTATGAGTTCCGCGAGCTCCATCGCTGTTGCCTGATCACATCGGGGTCACCGCTGTGTAGCAAACACTACACATCAAGGTTATCCCACCAGATCTCCAGCCGACCCCGGGCTTTATACCCGCAGCAGTAGGCATGGCATGTTATAAGGGGCGGAGACAAGGGAGGGTCGACCCTTAACTCTTTCCGTACAGCACGTGATCTTCCGGTCGCCAGCCCTTATCTTTACTACAAGAAAGGAGGAGGAGCAGAGCGGCATTCGTTGTTACGACGGAGCCACTGCTACACGTACTGAAGCTCTACTTCCTGGGAAGTGGCTGGACATCACCTGCTGATGGGAAGTGGAGAATAAATCTGTTGTTTTCCTTTGCGTCCACGTGTGGCCTTTGCCTTTGCTTTATTAAACTGCCATTATCTTGACCCATGAGATTTTTCCATCTTATTTTCTCCCACCTTGTCCTGCTGAGGAGGAAATTGATAGACTGCCTTGGTGGGCACCTGATGTCCAGCCAGGGTCAACTCACCACACTATGCCACTTGGTTTTCCCTGCTGTTGACTGACCATTCCCAGAATCACTTGCCACTAGAATTGCCACAGAATTTCTGAAGTTTGTTGAGCTTCAGTTCTAGATACTGATTCCAAATGAAGTAACTCAAGGCTATGGTAGCAGCCTGGAAGAGAAAATGTAGAAGAGGTCCATTTCCTCCTTTTCAATAACAACACAGTAAAATTAAGCTTTTTGACATTATGTGAACTCCTTGTGTCAGTATCTGAATCAATACTTGTTTTCTCTTAAGCACCAGAAGATTATTAATTAAACTTGTCAATAGGTGTGGGAATCAGGGAAACATTGTCTCCATGAATGCTGGTCCCTGTGGATAGTAGGTCATGTCAAGACACACTACAGGACAAATAACGGAGAATTTCCATCTGTGAACAGGAGTATTCCACCAGAGCTCAAAGTGCATCACTGGCCGCAGGCATTATTTTTTTTTTTGTTTCTCATAGCTGCAAAGCTTTGAACCTTCACTGAGAGGTATGTGGAGCTTAAGTTTTTTTTGATAATCTGCATTCATTCAGAAGAGTATAAGATCCATCACGATGGAACTGATTCATGTGGGATACTGTTCAAAAGCACCCACATTACAAAGCTATTCACACAAATATTATTGAGGTTAAAAATACTGGCTGACTTGAGGAAACACATCTTCAGAATAAAAAGATAGACTTAGATTAGATAACATAAAGATATCTAAGTACTGGTAAATTAGCTGTTTCCTGATTCACATTTTTCAAGTTCTCATCTAAATTATGTTTCATCTGTCCTTTTCTCTCATCTCACCTTACTGGGGGGAATCTTATGCACAAATACAAGTTAAATTATCATTGCTTACCAGATTTTCAGACAGGTATCTATGTATGCATGAACATATATATATATATAAAGTCAATTTCCCCACCCAGTCAAGAAGCCCCTATAGACATCGTCAGATCTTCTTTATAATTCCTCAGAACCCCAATTAAAATTCTATTTTTTCAAGCTGTCTTCAAAGCATCTGACAATCGTTAAACTCATAGCGTTTTAAAACCATTGCCTAATATCATCTCTGGGCTTTATTTTACCACCCCCAACCTCCAACCATCTGTCTCACTCCATCTGTTGTCTCGTCTTCTACTTAGTTTGAAAATTCTTTGGATGGGGATTGTTTTCTTGGCTCTCATTTGTGCATAGGGATCCTGGCCTCTAATAGACTTCTAAGTATTATGGTAATGTAAATAATAGTAAGCAACAACTTTAATTGTCAGTCAAGGAAATACATTGCAATACAGTTTGACCAAACAGAAAGCAACAGAACATTTACAGTATCTGAAAGAATTTATTCATGGGGCAATTTTTAATGTCTTATATGCAACATATTTTTGTAACAGCAATTTTCAAATGTCTGTATATAAAGAGTAAGCATTATTACAACTGACTGTGCTAAAACTGTAATTTAGTTAGTGGGGCAATGCAAGTTAAATCTCTACCAGTTTTCTGAGATTTTAGAAGTTTATTTGCTTCTTTGAGTTTAGAGCTGCTGATTCTTCTGAAAATTCTGTTCGTAAGAGTATTGATAATGTAGTTTGTCAGAATACACTACACTATTAGCCTGAGCTAATCACTGGAAAAAAATCTAGACTGAAGTTTGCTTTGGATTTACCTTACTCTACCTACTTATACTGGCTGTTTATATGGTTTCTTTTAATCTGGTCAAAAAAACTATTAATCATTAAGAAAATAGAATACTTCATCCCTCCACAATTAAAGCCTGGTCAGATGTATTTCCATTACCATTTCCTCCAGAGAGAGGCTGTCAGATTTCACTTTAATTCCAAGACTTCTATGAAAGATCACCTTAATTATAGGATTCTTGGCATGGCATTTATATTGTCATTCAGTTTGATTGATGCATATTGCTGAGTTGTCAGTCTAAAAATGTATTAAATTTATTTTCAAAATGTATTTTCATTAACTGTTTACTTGTTATGCAACTGGAATATAAGATATGCCTTTTAAAAAACTTTCTTAAAAATAACTATACATTTTTTATTACAGATTTTGAGCTTGGCTTTTGTTGAGAACCTCTCCATGTCAAAATGCTGAACCTAAGGAAATTGCTGCAAATTTATTCTTTGGTTTAACCTCACAATCAGTGCATCTATGCCCAGCTCAGTCTTCAAAAGCAGGAACCACAGGCTATGTGAAAATTACAAGAAAATAAAGATTGTATTATTTTCTGAAATGTATTTTTATGTTCTAGCTTATTATAAAACTTTGGTATAGGCTAAGAAGTTTCCCTTCACCATACGACACTACTATTTTAGAAGTTTTACACAGATCTGCATATGAAAGTAACAACATTCAAGGTCTATAATAATTGATGAAAAGATAGTAAATAATGAAAAAATGTGAACAAATAATGTTTTGGGTGGAAAAAAATTACATACCTGTTGCTGCATTCTGGTGATGGATTCAGATGATATTATGATGATCTTTGCTGTTACCATGCAACTTCAAAAATGCTTATGTACATTTTAGTTTCTCTCCTGCCAGAAATTTTCATATATAAAACCAGGTAAAAAAATCCTATAGACTATTACTGTTGGAAAGAAATAAAAAAGAAAGGAAAACTACTGAGATAATATATATTTATATGAATAGAAAATATATTTTCAATAGATAATGTGTTGAAATAACACATCCCAAGCCAGCAGTTATACCGATTATATAACCAAAGTAGACCAGGCCATTATCTTTCTGAAAAATTTCCAGCCCCTCAAAGCTGTGCTAAACCTGCGACCTGCAATAATATGCTATTAGTGAAATACTTTCCATCTCATGGGTTGAACATGTGACTCGTGATTGCCTCCTGCTCTTTCAGAAGCCTGGTACAATGATGAAGATGGCAGTGAATACCAGCAAATAGAATTTACTTAGTCTTGATTTCAAATAAACCAGTGAGCTTGTAGCTACTTCACCTCTTCATTCTTGGTGGTAAAGGAAGGAAGGCCAAAGACCAAAGGATTAAGAATTTTTGGTAATATAATGAAATGCTAGCCACAGTTGAGTGTAGAACAAGTATATAAACATTATGAATGAATACCACTGTATTGGCTTTGTTATCTTTCAATTCACAGTAGTGCATCTGATTTTTTCTCTCTGTTTTCCTTGGTTTAATAAATGCCATGTCAAAACACTTTAGTAGACTGTAAAAAATATTTACAGACTTGTGAGTGCCAACAATATTACTGTAATTATCATAGAAGTGATGTACAGCATTAAAAAAACATTCTTATTTAAGAATTTATTATTTAAATAGTGCAGTTGAAAGGCGTTATCAAGTAACTGCATAACACAGTCAAGGCAAGCAGAGAATCCACTTCATTGTGTAGGACAGTTAATTTATCTTCTTTACTCTGGAATCCTGCTTGTCACATAAAACTGTGAGGTCAGAGCTGAAGCTCAGTAACATAAGGCTTATTAAAAAAATAAAATACATTTCAACCTCACTTTTAAAGGGGTAAAATACAAATTAATTAGGATGCTGCCAAATGAATTACTCAGCTTATGTTTCAGAAGCCCCTAACAATTTTATGGACTGATTCTTAGGTACCCAGCTTGAAGTAAACATGCAATTTACAGTTATGTGTATAGAAACAGCACACAAATTCAGTCACAGAACATGGAACAAAACGAAGAGTTTGCACGCAAAGAGTAGATATTTTAACTCCCCCTTGAGCATCTTAAAAGTTCAGGCACAAAGTATTAGACCACTTGTTCTAACTTCAGGTATCTATAATGTATATACAAGTCAGTCATTGTGACTTCCTTTACAGGCAGTGGAGAAAAACAAGTATCTTTAGCATGAGCCTTCTCAACCTAAGAGACATGTAATAGATCCTATTATTTCTCTACAAGAAGTGGAAAGACAGTCTAATTGACTACTCTGATGTGACCTCTAAAGTAATCTCACCTAAAATATTTCAAAATATGACACCCCAAAATAATTCATAAAAGATGAGCAAATATTCCTGAAAATCCTTGTAATAAGATCATTTGTCTTTAAGCTGTAATTCCAATTATCATCTGCAGTAGTTTATGATTAATTGCATTATTCTATTAAAAGGAACTTGCAATCTAGTCAAAAGGTTTACTTGAACTTTTTACATTTTTTTGCACGTTATTAAAAAGATAATAATTTTTTTCAGCCTACCTTCCTGCACCTCTAATTCTCAGAAGTCCAACTGAGAGTAAGCTAAGCAATGCAAAAAAAGCCTTCTGTTTCTTTGTAACTCAATATTTGTTTAAGATAAATTCCCTTGTCATATTAATATATATTATACAATATAAATATTCAGTGACAATGATCTTCAGCTTTTGAGGCAAAATTAAATAAAGTCTCGTATTTATTCTTCTAATTACATATTCCCAAAACATTTAGAGGTATAGACAAATATGTATACAGGCTTTTGACATTTTTTTTTTCCTTTAGATAATAAAATGCTGTCAGTTTTCATTGATATATATGTCAGTCTTCAACCTGTCATCTAAATATTTTTCTGTTAGATTTATTTTAGTATCTGTTGATGACTAACTACATTATTTAGTTTTACCTATGATTTAAGAGCAAATATTATCCTTTTTCCTAATGGATGAAGAATAAAAAAAAATAAAAGAGTCAAAAAATCTTTCTAGGATGGTCACTGCCCCTATGTTCTGGAAAGTAAGAGTGCAGTTACACTGCAAAAGGTAACAAAAAATGGTCTTTCATTTTAAACAAAATTTCGAAGTAGAGTTCATTGGTTACTGAACCATGTTACTGAGTGTTACATAAAGAACAGAAGACCTTTGCATAAGAACATACAGGGGACTGGTGGAAGGAGGAGTTACAGATGTGGTAGCTTATAAAGTTTATCTACAGACCCATGGTCTTAGATGCAGAGCTCTCCTTTGACCCAGAAATACAATTGGGGAATGCTTAAAACAGAAGTTTCTGAGAGGCTCGACTGCTCTGTTCTTCATTTCAGAAGAACCAGGAGACATAGAGGCATGACAGTTTCTTCATTTTGATCTTTCCACTTTTCTAAGAGTGGAAAACACCTAACAATTAGTTTTCACATTATAGGTAAATATTTTCTCTGTTAGTTTATCTAATTCATTTTTAGTTTATGATAGAAGATATTTTTAGAAGACAGAGATTGTAAACTTGTGGGGTTTATTTTGTTGGGCTTTTTTTTTTTTTTCCCCTCAAAAAAGAGATCTTGGTTTACAGTTTCATGTGGGTATTCATTCCTTCCCAGATCCCATGAGCTGGCACCTTTTTGTTGTAAATCATGGTAAAGAAGAAAAGTCCCAGAAGAGATTTTACAAGGGTAGTGTATCTGTTTGATGATAGTGTGCAAGTGCAGAACCCTGAAGTTTAATAGATGCTCCATGCTTCTCAGAGTCATGCCTGGTGCCACATTCACTGTGAATCCAGCTGTTTTTCTTGATACAATATCAGGGCTCTGTGCATTCAGGAGACTGAAAAATGTAACGAGTAAGATTATGATCCAAAGCACACCAGTGTGTTTATGACATATTTGTATTCCAGGTTTTACATGAAATTATAAAATTATTTCTGATCTACTTATGTAGATATGTCAGGAGTTTTAAAGAAGGAATTGATTGTTCCTGCCAGGCATAGTTTCTTCACAACATTTCACCCACTTCCTTGGCTGCTAAGAGCCTAAAATGTACATCAAAGGACATTTTTGGGAACTTAAATTAATTGGAGGCCTTCAGTCTCTTATCTTTTTCCAGTCATTTATAATTAACAGTTAAAATAATTGATAACTTTATTTTCAAGTCTCCCAGCTTCTCCAGCTAACAACACACTTTCAAAACTAAATGTTGTAATTGGTAGGACTTTGTTTTCCCAGACCACTTGATTTTCCTTTAAGCTACAATCATATAGTGAGAATCTCTTTATGTCAGACTCTTTTCCCTCAGTCTGGACATCATAAAATCACTTATGTTTTTTGACGATGGGCGTGGTGAAACACTGGAACGGCTTGCCCAGAGAGGTGGTCGATGCCCCATCCTTGGAAACATTCAAGGTCAGGTTGGACGGGGCTCTGAGCAACCTGATCTAGTTGTAGATGTCCCTGCCAATTGCAGGGGGGATGGACTAGATGACCTTTAAAGGTCCCTTCCATCCCAAAGCATTCTATGATTCTATGTTCTAATTTCTCCTTTTTCTGTTTGGGTCAACTGTTAATTTATTCTGTAAGCTATAGCACTTCTCATTAATCTGGAAAATTCTATGTCTATTTAGAATGCAGGGTGAGCTAAGCTTCATTTGAAAAAGAAATCTAAATAATTGCTTAAAATGTAAATCCTGAATTTCCAAATCAAATGTTATATTGCACAAGGAATTGAAATGGAAGCTCATACTAAAATGTGAAAACTTGTTGTGGTGTGTTGTGGTTACCCTAACTTAAAGAAGACTATTACAAAAATGAGTTATTCAATAAAAGTTTTAGAGGAGATAAAAATGCACAGGGAAGAGACACTGAAAAGTTCTGGACAGGCAACAAAGAGAGGTGGATAAAATATTGGGCCTTAATTGAGTATCACGGAAATACAAAACCCAATTATTATTAAAAATGGAGATAGCAAAAAATAGAACAGATAAAGAGAATTGGATTTTTTTTGTATCGAAAGACACAACCTTTGGAATTCACTTTACAAGACATTAGAGTCCTATTGCTTACAAGGCTCATAAACCAACACTTTTATACTGTACAGTTCTGTAACACCCTAGTTGATAGCAACGCAAGCAAAATACCATATCAGAACAAATTTCCACAGTGTTTACAAGGAAAAACTAAGGCACAGTAGCTAAAAGAAAAGGACTGTTACAATATATTTTCATAGTTCATACCTCAGGTAAGAAAAGATGAATGAATGCTTACAATGAAGGAGTTCACTGTAAGTGAGCTTTTTTCCCTGTGATTACATATAAATAGTCCCTTTTTTAGGTAACTGGAAAGGGAAAATCCATGTTTTGCCAAAGCCAGTTGGACTTTTGTCATTGTCTGTAATGGGAGCAGACTTTCATGTTCATGGCTTTTACTGGAAGTTTTCATGAAAGTTAACCCATAATGGTCATGAAAGACTAAAAAAATAATGAAAGGAAAGGGATTTTTTTGCTATTTTTCATATATTATTCAGTTATTAGACTTCAATTAGAATGTTTTGGGTTTTCCATTTGACATGTACTTATTAACTTTAGAAAAGGAGGAAAGATTATTATATTTCAGTAATATTTAAGATTGCTGCTTATAATTTTTCTTAAATTAACATCAAAACTATAAAAAACTGTAATCAAGCCACATAGTACTCAGCTAGCGTCATTCAGCCAAAAGTAGATTATATACTTATTAATCTTGTTAGCTACCTGATGTTAAGCTTGAAATTCTTTTTCCTTGCAGTTTAAATACTCTCCATCATGTTTCATTCCAGTAAGTGACTGCTTTCTACATGAACTTTGTTTTCCTAAAGAAGGAAAAGTCTTTCATGCACAGATCTTTTTTACACAGGGGATGAAAGTATCAATCATATGTTTCCTCTTTTTTTTTAATTAACCTTTATAGTACAAGAACTCCAGATTTTAAAACAGTATTTTTGAAGATAGCTGTATATAGTGATAATGGGTAAGGAAAGTAACAATCAACTAGTATGTAAATTAGGCAGACTGAACAAGTCTATGAAATCAAACTAGCTGGAATGAGATCCCAGGTTTCAGGAACATTGAGTAATCTGTTTTACTCCAGCATATAAATAATCTTTAATTTTACCTCTGATAAAGAAATAACAAATCTATAGCAATTTTAAAATAGTGAAAAATTAACTGAATTAATTTGGAAATTAGGAAAGTATTTTGTCAAGTGTCTTTGGAGGGTGGAAGAAAAAAGAAATTAAATTTCTTATGGATTTTTTTCTACTTGTTTCTAGATAGCAAATAATTTTAAAAGTTACAGTTTAAATATCATAAAATTTTTCCTTTGATCTATTTACAGTAATATAAAACCTATTTTTTTAAAAAATTTTAAAGAGGATTTTCCAGTTACCGCTGCTCTAATAACATGAGGTGTCTAGGAGTCTTTTAAATGCAGGTAGGACAAGGCTTCATCTACAATTACTGTCTAAGAGACCATATAAATTTGATTTTATGTTCTCAGTTTTTCCAAAATTAAACTTATCCATCAGTTATTGGGCTTGACTGTACATCCAGTGAAGTCATAGGTGAAGTCATTACCTTAAAAAAGCCCTTATTTTGTTAATTGCTTTTGGCTGTATTTGTTGATCTCCTGCCAAGATATTGATATAGATCCCAGTCAAACAAAGAGTTTAAGTCTGTGCTTAAGTCTAAGCACATGGTTTTATGTAATTAAAATTCTGGATGGATGTGGCAGACTTCCAGCCTTCAGTCTTAATACAGTTGGAACTCACAATTGGATCAGAAGGAATTAAGCCTTCAATAACAAAAATATCAGTGCTGAGGGATGGAGGTTTGATGCAATCCTAGTAACAAAGAAAAGGAAAGCTTTGACCACACCATAAAAATATGTTTTACTACTGCAAAAAAAACTTCTCCATAATATGAGAAAGTCCAACCATGTATTCTGAAATCCTGTCTGTATTGCATTCAGCAATCCTTTGACAACTTCAGTGAAACAAGAACATCATTCTTTTTGGAATAAGAATCTGTTACAGAATGATTCTGGTATAAGGCTGTTACACACTACAGAATACATAAAATCCAAAGTTTCACTAAGGTAGTATAAATAGATGCCTACCATTCTCTCTCACATAAATACTTCCAAGGACCACAGAGAAGTTTCTCAGAAGTTTCTTTGTTTTTTAGTGATTTCCTTGCATAGTTTTCATTATTCTTTCAGGGAATATGCATGTTATTTTTCACATTGATATCTGATTAATTTATGGTTCACCAAGAGATAATGCATATTCTGATCTTCCATAATCACCAATAAAAGTGGAAATAATATATTTTAGATGACCTATGATTTAGGTTACCCCTACATGCTAGATCAGCTGTCCTTAACACACCATCTGAAATAAGACTCTGTCATGAAAAAGGGCGCTGAATAGCAAAGCACTTCAAGACTTTCTGAGTTGTGCTCTGCTCTGATACTGGTACCCTTGTAAGCCTGGATAATTCATCTGCATATTCAGCCCTTCCTGTGAAAATTAAGAGGTATAATTTAGCCACAAGGGTTGGGTTATAACATTGTTTTACAAAATACTGCATGAGGAGAACTATCTGTTTTAGATTTAAGTACTCCAAAGTGTTGTATATGCAAAGCATTAAATAAGAGTTGAGATGGCAGCCAGCACTGTTGTATAGATTTATCCTAAATTCCCATGAGTATGCTACAACTGAGTACATGTGTTTTATTTCTGTTATAAGAATTATTAAAAGAGGCTTTTGGTCAATAAACAGTAAAGTAGTAGTGTCACCCAGCAGACACCTTTAATGAAATTTTGCTTGGTGCTAGGCAGCCGGTAGAATTACCTATAATAAATATCTTGCAACTTTCTCTCTCTCTGTCCTTTTAATGACACTCACCTAATAAAGATAAACCCAAGTATTAATAACTATTTAGTAGAGTGAATATCCCAGAAAGTCTTCACTGTAAAAAGTAAAAACCTGTTATAAACTTCAGTGTACTAATGGGAAGAAACTGTTTAGAAGGCTGGATCAGTATTACAGTTCTAAGAAAACATTGCCTTATTCTGGAATAGTAGAATTTTGGATCCTGAAGGTTGGGGCAACAGCCTCTCCTAAATATAATTTAATTTTTAAAGGTTTTCTGGAGGTTCAATGTGGATTTAAGATGAAGAATTTCAAGCCTGCATGGACATAAATAAAATATGTTCTTTAATGTTTTATCCAAGAATATTTTTTCTTGTCAGCAGAAAAAAATTTATCATGATTCAAAGAAAATAAAATGACTGATATGTTCAAACTAGTCTTCATTCAAATAGTATCATTTTATCACCACAAGTCAGAGTATTTACTGTATTTCTGTACCTGTTTTTTGCTTTTATACGAGATTATCTAACATTAAGCAGTTTCACTTATAAATTCTGCTTGGAATCTGGTATTTAGAGGTAAGCTTCCTTAAATGGTTGTAATTTTAATGTTTCACATTTCAAACTCTTATTTTTCTTTTAAGCTTTCAAAACTGAATTATTTGAAAAGAGCTGTTGATGCATAGCATCAAATTTAATTCTACCTAATCAAGTACAAACATACAAACTTAGCAAGGAAATAAAATAAGAACACTTACTAGCTGAGAAAAAAATGTGGGTGAAATGAAATAATGGCCAAAGATTTAAAGTCACTCTCTGGAACTGGAAAAGAGCAGAGAATCTCACACGGTATTGCCAATCTATAAATAAGCAATTAAATTTATTGGCTATAGCAGAAGAACTTTCATGTTTACATCTTCACTCGTGTGTATACAGCCTACACAGTTTGGCCCTGAGTGAATACTTCTGAATAAAGAATCCAATAACATAAAGCAGTATTGATGTGCAAGCTAAAAAGATCTAAACCTTGAATGAATTTCAGGGATTCTTTTTTCCAGTGTCTGTTTCATACTAGCTATGCATTTAAAAAAAGAAGTAAATGCTTTTGGTGATGAAGATCATCATGGAAAGAAAACTTTTCGTCTATAAAGTATTATTTTTAACAGTTATTCTCAGATCCACCCCCTTCTTGCCCTATCCAATCTTTGACCTTATCAGGTTTAAGAGTTTTTAACTTTTATTGAGCTGTCATATTCTTGTCTCCATTTTCCTTGCTAAAAAAATTACCATCTGTCTGAATCAACAATATTTTCATTCTTAAGGCATCTTCTCCCACAACATATGTCTTCAATTTCTAATGTGAATCAGAATACTTCAAGAATGTTGTCAACGATTATGCCACTAATCTGATTGAATCAGCCTTGACATTTTGCCAATTATACTGTACACTTTAAATAAAAATATAAATAACACTTGCTTTATTGCAAAATTCAGTAAGAGTCACTAGGATACCAAAACATAGAATTTCATATATTTTTTGGGGAGATTCGTGGAATAACAAGCAATTCAATTCTGTGGTATACTTATTAAATTACTTTTTTAGTACTAGCATTTTAAAAAATTAGATATTTCTTTAGAGGGCATTTTTTACATCTAAATGATCAACTGAATTAAACCAATAAAACATACATTTGCGTAACTCGGGAAGCATGTCATAGTATAAAAAATGTTCAGGCCATGGAATCTACATCTAATTATATTGTTGCCTACTTCTTGCACTCTAATTACTGATTCTAAAGTATTCACAATCTTTTATTACCTTCACAGATGCATTAATTTGACATTTTTTCAGCACTGACAGAATTTATAAAATATATTTTGCCATTAGAAAACAAGAACTTTTAAAGACTTGAAAGGAAGTGGAAGACAGTGGAAAGTTCAAATGTGGATGGCAAGAGTCTTTAATGTGATTTACATTTGAGAGTATGTTCTAAGGAAAACTGATTTCAATTGGAAGAAATGAGGAACCTTTGGAGCCTTCAATATTTCTGCCTATACACAGCATATTCTGCACTGGGTTTTTTTCATAGAACTTTGAACAGTTTAGTCCTGCAAGGTACTGTATGTCTTGTCTCCTCCATATTCAAAGGTTTTCAGCAAGGCTAGCTGAAAGTTTTCGATCAGTTATTCTGCCATGTAAAGTTATGTTTTGACCACACAGATTTCTTCCTAAGAAAAAGCCTGCTTTTCAGAATGTTTGCTTGGTTTTTTTTTTTTTGTCCTTAAAAGCTAGATGGTGCAATCTTGATAAATCCCAAATGTCAAAGAAACGATAAATTACGATTGCCTAACAACTCTGTTTCTTGCAGTTTTCACGTATAGTTACATCACATAAAGACATCACATCATCTGGATATGCAACAGGATGCCAGATTCAATGTGTGTACCTCAGTATGCAGAAAGAAGTATAAAAGGACCTTACCCACACTACAAGTCTGAATTTCTGTGTGTGAAGTGTCAATTGCTGACAAAGACTAATGCAGTCTTCTGCATCTGGAGTGGGAAGGAAGAACTATTGCTCTAGGCAACTGATAATTTCGCCGCAAAACCTTCCTACCAGCTGAACAGCAAAACTGGGATAACTGGCTTGATGAAGCTATTTTTCTTCTTTAAACCCTAAGTCTGTTTTCTTCCCAGTTTTTAAGCTGCTTTAGACTGATCCATTACTTATTTTCCGTATTTCCATAAGGAATATGTGGAGCCTCTGATTTAGCTTGTTAAAAGACAGCTATTTGCCTTCAGAAATGGTGAACGTCATTGAATGTGCAGCAAAGTTCCCATGTACACCCCCTGGGAAAGAATCTATGTCTTGCAAAATATTTACATATGGAGAAGCCTTGAGTAGGGCCATGGAAAAACAACACAAAGTTATCTTATATTGTTTGAGACAGCAAATGCAGTTGTGTTACTGAATCATAGTTCCTTTCATGAGATAGTGCAGTAGACCTGACTCGCCTATCACACAAGGCCTCAATTTATCTCAAAACTGTAATTTTCTTACATTACTAGAAGCCTTGTACAATGCCCTGAGCATTGCAGTGGCATAGTATTTAATAATAACTCAAGGATGATTACAATACTTCTGCATATACACACAAAGGCTTTCTATAAATGTAAACAGGTAAAACCAAAAAAGAGGAAAAAACCACAAATATACACAGAAAAAAGAAGTCAGACTTAGTATAGAACAAAAGATGACAGAGAATATACTTTTATTTCCATTTGACAGTGACAAACTGGCCTTTGATTTCTGTAGTTGGGACACGTCATTTCAAAGAACATTTTTAAAAGTCAACAACAGTTTATGTGAGGAAACCTTTATTTCTTGTATCACTCTTTACCCAAATTGAGATTATCACCAGTCTTTATTATGTTCTTTCTTATGGTTTAAGACAGACACTAAAACAGAAAAAAAAAAGTACAGCAGATTATGATAAGATACTTTATCCCATGGTAAGAATAACAACGAAGATGAGACTCGTGTAGAGTGAAATTTGCATTCCAGTCAATGTTCCTGTGTATAATCAAGTACTCTGTGCAGTTAAATGAGTCTGTTGTCTTGCTATAATGAATATCTACATCCATCCTAACAGTTAATGAGGAATAAATGACTTATTATCAATGAATGGCAGTATCTAAATAGCTCTGCAACAAAAACAGAATATTAATATGTGTAGCTAAAATAGATCTTAAATGATAATGAACTTATTCAGACTATTAATTATTTTAAAAGCCTTTAGTAAGGTTTACTGCTTCTGGATGGAATTGGAGCTCAGCTGGTTCAAGTGCCCTTAGATGTTTGCAGACAAAGTTAACAAATGACCCTTTAAAACTGTATCTCAGAACTGAATGGAAAAGGGCTTTTATGAAATACAAGAGCTGCCATGAAAGATCAGACCATGAATCTCTCTAGTTCAGCATTTTACTCCCACCAGAAATTAGGCCTACTTGCTTCAGTGGAAGCAGCAAGAATTGTGTCTATAGCTGATTGTGCATTAACCAACTCACTTCCTAACCATCAGGTGAGGGTGAGCCTGTGCCCTGAGGCACAAAGGCTTATGCCTTTTTTTTTTTTTTTTTTTTTATATTTTCTATACAATGGAAAGATCTCATTGCCACGTGAATGTCAAATTCATTTCTGAATATTTCTAAGCTCTTGATCTCAGTGGTACCACATTCAAACCATGAAATTGGAACTGTTGCAAAAATTGGGCTTGTTGTTCAGGTGTTCTCAGCAGTGAGTAGATGAGATAGCTGCTTATCTACATGGACTAACAAATTCTGGATGAAGAATTCACTGTGGACTTTCATTTAATTCTTCCTAACTTTGGGCAAGTTCTCAGCTATTATTTACATCTAAGAAGCTATTCCCAGAGCGTTGCTTGATTCAGGAAAATTAAATATCTCAGGTAGCCTTAGTAAACCAGTAGAACACTAAGCAAGTTTTGATTTCGCCATCTGATGCCGCAAAGTTCGCATAAACCTTTGCCTGGATTTCATGATCGCCAGGACAGCATTCTAGGTATGTTTATTTTCAGACTCTTCCACTGAGCACAGGAAATGAACATGGGGAAAATGGTTTAAGAGGAATAATTTTGAGGTAGGATTCATTATTACAGGTATTTTTAATGGATTTTCCCTTATATATTATGAGAGCAATATATATTAAAATTGTAGTGTTTTTAGAAGAAAAGACAGGTTCCACTCTGATGCTGTAAATGAAATTTTATCTAATACACAAGAAAAACATTAAACTTCACAGTAAATTCATATAAGTACACAGGTCAACAAGTCTAAATGTAAATTGTTATATAACAGACAGCACTCTGTAATCTGATCTAAACACACAATATTATGTATCTATGCAGCTAATTAATTGTGTGTTTGAGTGTTATACTGGACTTGAAAGAATCAATATCTGAATTTCAGATAATGAACGTTGCCAAATCTAATTACTTGCCATGAGAGATTTTTGGGCAATTTCCAGAATAAATTTTTGTTATACTTCTTTTCCTGATTCAGAGAAACTCAAACAAAAGTGAACATACAAAAGAATTGGAAATATATTGTTTCCCTCTACGTATTCTTTCATGCTTTCATCTCACCTGAAATTCAATCTTCTTAATGCTATGTTCTTTTAAGATAGGTCTGCTTACAGATATTATACAGACATATCACAAAGGCTGACCTGAAGCCTAAACCAAGGTCATCTAAGTCTGTATATATTAGCTACAGTTTTAGCTCAGCTCTGTGTTGAGTCTGGTGTCTGTTAGAGAAAAAAAGCATCTCTGTTACTGATTTTCTATGATCTCTTCAAAGATTCTGCCTTTCTGTGACACATTTTGGCAGTTAGGTTGACAAATACACTCCCACTTTTGCATATTTCCTTTTTGCATTTTCTCCTTAACTGAGCCAAACCAAACTGGTATTTCTACTTTAAAGTACTTGATGACTTAAATACTATTAACAAACCAGTAAAATGAATTAAAAGGCATCTAGACACCTGGTGTCAAGATATTTGAGTAGTTTCTGTAACACCCAAAATCTCCTTGTAGGTCAAAAAGAAATACCTGATGTGTAAAGCCAGTCGTTTCTTAGTGTAATTGAAATCTTAACAGTCTAATTGATGACTTATTATAAGTTTAGATCCTATTATTACAAAAATGAAAAATTAAATTAAAAATGAATATATATTCATTTATATGTGCATATTCATTTATATATTCATATATTATATATCATATATTATAACACATACACATTATTTATATAATATACTCATTTATTTATACGCAGAAAAAGTCTTAAAAAATAATAATACAGTTCAATATAACATACTACTGGACAAAGGCTTTATTTCTCTGGACTTAAAAATAGACACTTTGCTCCAGGATACTCAGACACCAAACCTTTTCTAAGAACCATCAGCAACATATGCTTCATGCCTTCTTCCTTACATGTTTTTTAAAGTTAGAAATCAAATCTGAATTACAGAGAATTGACAGATTACTCCAGTTTATACAATAGATCAAAGACTAAACAAGTTCTGATTCAACAGAAACACCCAATTCAGCAAGAATGCCATTTCCTTGGATATGTCACTGCTGCACTGGTACCTGTGCAAGGTTTCTTTGAAATACCAAGGACTGAAGCATTTGTTATAAAAGAAAATGGGAATCCAAATATATTTCATGAGGAGATAATACATTCCAAAGAATTGAGGATTTTCTGAGAAGAATGCTTAAGCTCTTCAGAAAGTGTTCTGCACCCAAGAAAATTTCACCTTAAATAAAACACCTCTCTATAAATGTGAGAACTTAATCAAAGTAAAAGAGTTTCTCTCTTCAATGAAGACCTTTAGTTGGTCTCCAGACAGTGTGTGGGAACAAAGAGAACAGGGCAACTAGAACAGTTGAAATCCAGATTTCCTACCAAATCTTATCCTAAATAAAACCAGTTTAAGACACCATCAAAAACATGTTGTAAAACATTTGAAATCAGGAAGCCAAAGTTTGTTTAGTTGCATGCACCGCACACTGAATGCTTTCTGAAAATGATGTGCTGCTTTTTCATGAACAGCATGACAAAATTTCTTTAAACATACCAAAAAGGCTTCCCTTTTGGCCTGTGCAAAAAGTACAAGAATTTTCAAGATAAAACAAGCAATGGAAGCATTGCTGACAGAAGGATAGGCAGTTTGGATGATACTAAGAAATAAAAAAAAAATTAGTAGGTACCAGAATGGTGGGAATAGCCCTTAATTTAGGAAGCATTGGCTATGCTGTAGTAAATCAGATTCAAATTTTAGAATGCATTGGTTTGATGTTAAGAGTAAACAAACTAAAAACATTTGATATAAATGTTTTCCAAATTTCCCACATCATAAATTGTCTTTAGACCTAGTGTTTATTAGACTGAAAGGGTGTATTATCATGCTTAGCAAGTGAAAATGTCATGGTCAAAACAAACTGCAAGTACAGCAGTGCTTTGACTGTAACCTGAAAGCCATTCTCAAGGGACGTGTTAAAATATATTACATAAAAAGCAATTTAAGTGTAAAAAGATGCTCTTATGTTCATTTAAGTAAGAGAAATAATATGCAGAGTTTGTTTTGGTTTATAAGGTGTTCAAGATGCTGTGTCCATTTGTTAGTTGTAGGTAAATTATACTACTGGAGTTTCCTGCATAAAGTCACCTTGGTGTTGCTGAAATATTAGGGAGAAAATACTTGGTACAATAATAGCTTTGTTCAATTATATCTTTGCTATGTAAGATTAATAAACTTATTTTATTTATGATTTATAGTAGCACTGGGGAATCTAACTTGCCTGCTTAAGTAAAGACATAGATCTCTTTTTTTTATTTTTGTGATGAAATAAATCGTAAAGTTTCATTTTAGTATCTGGTTGTCAGTTTCTATCCATCAGTTATTCTTTTCTATTTTATTCTAAAAAAGTTTTCCCTGGTACACTCTATTTCATAGCTTTTTCAAAGAAATCACATGAAAAGTGTGAAAGCATTCAATGAGCCGTACATGCCTACATAAAGTTAAATATACTTTTTATCTCAGTTGTATATTTATTTTATTCAGTATGTCACTTGATTTGCAGTGAGTTGAAAATTTGAGTGTTGCTTTTCATACCAAGTCACACATTAAAAATATTATATGGTAGCTAGAACTATTCTGCTGTGATTGAAGCCATCCCCAGCCCCTTTAATATTGCATGTTTCTGCTGCGGGCAGCAGTCCTCAGGTATACTGTGTAAATACAGAGCAATGGGTTTGGCATCAATACAGTTATTCACGCTTTCTGCAGCAAACCAGAACCCACCATTAATTCATTTATGTTTCATTTACAGAGCACATCCATTTTCTAAATTGTTGCAGGGCTGTGCACTATCATTAAGATTGTCAAATGATATCTTACTTGTATGAAACTTTGAAGTCATTAAGATCTTTTGTGAACAAGAATCTTGGTGAGCTGGTATGTATTTGTTCATAGAAGTACAGTCAGTTTTTGTGTTTTACAGGCAGGTGGATGGTGACCTGCTGGTCAAATCCTCTCAACCATACTGAGGGCAAAATAGCTACCAATACATAGCATAAGCTCTACTGGATTATACTTTATAATCCATAATTTATAATATATAAATATATTTATAAATATATTATATATTTATATATTATATATATAATTTATAATTATAATTTTGGATCTTTCATATAGTGGTAGAGAGGACATATTGACTTTACTGAAGGAGGAAACATGAGGGACACATTACAGGATTGGAACAGAGAAAAATTTTTGAAAGTTTTGCTTTTTAATGGAAAGCAATGGAAGCTATACTCCGAAGGGTAAATTTTCTAAATTGAAGTAGAAAACTAAGTTGATGTTTGTCAGTGAAGCAAACTTTGCAGTGAGTGAACTGCTTTCAAAAATAGGATTTACATGTAGTCGAAAAAATGTTTCCATGTTAAAATTGTTGAACTATTTGACAAATGGCAAAAGCTATCTGAAATAAAGTAAATAGACTGCTTCTGAAATCTGTAAGGAGCAAAATAACACTAGCAATGTGCCCGGAGTCAGGATTCCAGCACAATCTTGCTTACTTCTTTCCTTGCATATCTTTCACTGAGTCACAAAAAGCAAGAGCAAAAATGTTCATTCCAGAAATACTTTTGACTCTGGCAAACTGGAAAATTGTGAAAATCTGATGTTTAACCAGACATTCCAGAGGCCGTTGTTTCTGATACATGGTTTTTCAACAGACATCTAACTTCCAGCAAAATTAAATAAGATCTACTTCCAAGTATCTGTATCCTTATATAAAAATATGGATACCTACTCCTTACAGGTGAGAAACTTACTTTCAAGTTCAGTGGCCCAAACCCCAAAACTCACAGCATTTGGAATCAAGCAGCTAATCAATCCAAAACAAAAGATCAGTTTTTCTTTATTTTTTAATATGTGTAAATGTAGTCTTGAACTCTTTCTTTGAAATGAAAATTAAAGTATTTCATTTGGAGTTAAATATTTTGATTTTCAAATTCTCTTTTTTTCAGGACAGTTTGACACAAAGTCAGAGTATCAGCTGTAATTTTTCATAAATAACTATTCAAAACAATTCCAAATGCACTTGAATTTTTATTTAAGCTAAGTCAGTTCATCATAACTTGGTGAGGCAAGTCTACGTTTATAAAACGGTATCATATGTCAGAAAAGCATGCCCGAGTGGTTTTTTTAGTCTATTTCTGAATCAGAAAAAGAGTTAAATGCACCTATGATGAGACCTTGAGTCAGTCAGAGCTTCTAGGTAGGTCTCACGTTGCTGTTTTGCTTAAAGCGGATATAACGGCAGCCACATGAAAAGCTTACAAACTCTAAAGAGAGACTTTAATGAAAGACAGAATTAAAACCGGAGCGTTTTTTAAGTGGAGCAGCTCTGCTAGAGGTGGGTGATAAAAATGGAAGTAAAAAGGTTTCTTAAAGAAACCTTCCTGATCTTTTCTGTTTTTACAGGACTGGGTCTCTCCTCCAGTCTGGCTCTTGGTTTAGAACTTAGAACTTGGTGCCTATGACAATATCTTTCGCACTACCGCATTTGAGTGCTGCCTACACGTCTGCTTCTTGCTTGTTATCAGAGGGATCATAAGAATTTTTGCTGCTCGTTTGGGTTTCTTACTTTCTTAGTCTCTCCCATGCTGCTTATCCAGCAGCAGCCTTGCTCAGCTGACTATGCTCAGTTGCTCTCTGGGAAAGAATAATGTGTTCCTGACAGTAACTGATGCATAGCATCAAGGCAATCATCTCTCCCAGCCCCAGACTATCGGCAGAAAATAGCACAGGCTACTCAGCAATGGACATATATACATGTATATATTGCAATGGAATCTTTTTTTAGAATTGTTTTCAAAATTAAACCTAATGTTGTCTATACTGCAAAAGGACAAAAATAAGTGCAGGTTAAAGTAGTCATAGATGTTCAACTTCATCAGCCTCAAGGATCTTCCATGACAGAATAATCTGAGTATGTAATTAAGCTTGATTTGCTAACTCCCTGTTTACAATTTTACTCTTTACCCCACACTCCATCAGACCATTGGGTCTACTTGCTACATGAAATGACCCGGTTCATTGTATTTGCAAATATATACATTACCAAGTCTTCTGCTCAGTTACTAGATAGTAATATGGTAAATACTGACATCTAATTTCACCAGTCATCAGAGCCATTATAAATGTATATCATATCCTCTAGTCATCTGCCAGCATCACCTCTTCATTTCTGTTGACTTTTTTCATAAAAAAACCCCAAATCATAAAACAAATCTCAGCTGTAAAGTCAGGTTTATTGTAAAAGTTAAGAGCTTTTTATAAGTGCATCAGTAATAAATAACGTAAATGTAAGACAGATACAAGTATTACCATTAGAATAACTGTAATAGTGGTTGCTTATTTGTTTGTGTTGTTTGGCAAGAAATTATAGCTCTTTCTGATACAAAATACATGACCAATTGACCTGGATGGTTGCATTCCATGCTATAGATTATTCACAAACTGGCCAATTATGCAAATATGTAATCATGTGGGATTGAAAGTCATGTCTAAATAGAGCATTTCAGTGAAGCCTGGGAAATGCATCTAATTAATCTGAAGGATATTTTGGAGGATGTTCCTCTTATGACCACATGCTGCAGAGTGATTCCTCTTTCTTTCTGCTTTCACAGAAGAAATATTTAGTTCTCAGAACTGCAGGGAAAATTCTTAAATATTTCACAATTTAAAATTTTGGCTATATAACTCAGAAACTATTAAAAAAAAGAAATTAAGATAGACATATGTAATGAAGCTACCTATAATTTTTTGAGTCTCAGTCATGCCTCCTAAATATATGGGATGTCAGTATTGCCTGTCTGTCTTGTTTAACTATGAAAGAGGAACATAAATGGTAAAGAAATATCATACATGACATTTGCACAGAGGTCAGTCAAAGTGCATCTGGCCACCAAGTCATATGAATTCTTTCTATGTTCTGCTGGGATCAGATTTACAGATGACAATAGATAATCTGTCTGCTCGCACATTGTAATCAATCCCCTTCTTTTCATAAAATAAAAATCTGAAGAAAAAAAAAAGATTTTTTTTTCAAAACTGTTTACAGTAACAATATAAGAAGTTGAGAAACATGCCATTACTAATAATTCATATTGTTTATTAGATATGGTAGAACATAATTAACAGTTGCATTGTAAAACTTTTTTCCCCTTTTAATCACTTAGGTATAGTCAAATGACTTATTTCGTGATATGGTGAAGTAGAACAGTAGAATTGCCCGATATAAATAATAACCTCAGAACTAATTGAATCAGTATTGTAGTTAGTCTTTTTTCTTTACATAGTGTCTTTTGCTACACCTTGATTAGTTGGTAGTGTTATTGGAATGAAAACAAATGAAAAGGATAGATAAATGGTAATAGCAGAGTATACACATAAACAAAACAAAACAAGAAAAAACAGCATCAGCTGATCTTAAATAAAACTGAAACTCTTATCTTTATCCAGTCAGGGCTAAAGCAAGAGGGTTCACAGTGTAAATCTGAGCTTACCTTCAGTGTTATTGGAAAATTCATGTTCATGTTGTGAACAAGTGGGGCCGATTTCATTTATTTTAGTTTGTTGCCTTTATAAAACTCACTGAAGCTGTTTCTGTGAATGCCATCTCATTATTTTAGGTTTCACTATAGACAATTTTGAGGTACTTTGCATGAGAGATGCTTTATGGAAATAAATTGACTTGACTTTTGCATGTAAAATTAGGGAAAAACTTACCTTTCAACTGTCTTGGATTTTGTCTGTTAAAATGTAATCGCAGTGGCTTTTCAATGTCCTGATGCTCCCCAGTATATGCTGTAAAGAAAAAAACCAGGAAAATACTGTCAAATTATAGATAACAAGTTCACGTTTCTTCTGTTATGTTTCTTTTATAGCAGCTGCTTTTTACTTTATTTCTATCCACACTTTTCCAGATGGTGTTTATGCGTGAAGTGTGTATTTAATGCACACCTGTTGCAAAGGAATTAATAACTAATAATAGTGAGACATGTTAAGATGGAGGGAATGTTAATCAAACTTATATACAGTGCATTAGTTCTTTATAAATTTTCAAACTTAGCAGCTTTATTTCAAACAATATTTTAAAATTACTAGCTTTGTCTCTCATGCTTCTGCTGTGTTTTTTGGTTTTGGAGTATTTGGTGGGGGAAAGGGATTGCCTTGTTTTGCAAAAGAACCGGTGACTACCTCGAGCTAATAGTTTTCAGCTATGCATTCTGCTGCAGTACCTTCCAGTTAATAATTAATCCTTAAGCAGTGACCTGAACCTTGATCATTATTGCTTAAAAAGTCACAAAGGACGTTAATGAAATCTAAGAAATACCTAGGTTATCCCCGGAGATCATGATTCCTGAACAGGTGGAGAATAATACTTGACAGTCTACAGTAATTCATATTTATGAATGAAAAAGAGTTAAGGAGTCTGCCTGCATGACTCCTAACTGGCAATGTCATCAAAAACCTGTGAGAAAATATTTATTTCTGTGATACCTGCTGATGTAAACGTTATGAGAGAGGGAAAAGAACAGTTAGGAGTGATATCTATATATTGAAAAACTTACTAGGGAAGGGTACAGATGAACAAAGGTGAAACAGTCAAATTTGTCATAGTGGTGTCAGAAATAAAGGACTGTGCCTGTTTCTTCAGATATTTAAATTTGTCACCAACACCACAGCATTGGTGAAATCTCCTTAGGCCAGTGACAGCTTTGTTTGCTCCCTGCTGCATGACATCTGCCCCTAAATTTTCAAAGCAATACACAGAAATTTAGTTTTGTAACTCCCACTACAGTCAAAAGAAACTGCTGCATATCTGAAACCTATTTTTAAAAAAATTGACCTAGAAACTATTTGGTGTCTTTTGCAAGGGCTATGCATTAGATTTAAGAACAGTTCATTACTAAACCAATAACTTTATCTTTGAAACACATATTGTATATTATCATCTGTTATAAAGTACAATTGAGAGAGCAAACATTATGCCTGCTTCAGTTACGGGTCCAGGCCACGGATATCGCAGGATAAAATGTTTACCTTGGACAACCATAATTGTTGCCATTGAGAAATGACCTCCAGAATAGCAGTATGGTGTATACATTATTTCACATACCACAGAATAGTCACCTCATATAGCTTTACTCTGTGTGCTGGTGAAAAGGTATCCATTACTTTCAGGTTTCTGCTCTTTCTCAGCACCAAACAAAACAATTCTCTGTAGTCCATTTTAGTGTCAATATTATTGACTGCAGCAAATTGAAGATAGATAGGAAAGAATACACATACATATATACACTTTTCCTTATACCGCAGACTTAATGATACATGAAGATAGTTACAGACAACAAGAAGGAAAGTGTTGCAAGTGGCTACAAACTGTTCTGGAAGAATGGGAGGATCCTGGTGTTGGCATGTACATGTCAGACTTTTCCTGGCTGGACAACTGAAACTAGTCCTGAGACTGATTCAGTAGTGTTTAAGTGGCAAAGGATGCAGACAGATCTGGATTTGCTTAATTTGCTTAACTCCAGGCGCTTACCCAAGGTCTCCAGGTGATGAGTCTCACCACTCTGGGCTCCATCACTTCTTGTTAGGAAAAGAGTGACACCCAGGTCATGACTTGGGACAGCTTGGCACCTAGCAGCTGCTCTTTCTTTCCGTTGATGGTAGATTCAGTAACATGACTATTGCAAACTTACTTGCCTTGGTAAGGTGGAATTAATCAGGGCACATCGTTAGACATCTAAATACAATTGAAAACCCAGTCTTCCTAAGTTGGGCTACAGTCACCTTCTGTAAGTCATTGGTACACACTTAGTATATCCACAATAAAATTAATGGGCTTTGAATGCCACAGATGATCATTGCTATCAAACTCTACGGTTTAAAAATCACCAGAAGTATAAATCCAAAAGATAAGCTTAGCTACTCTTAATATAATCATCTTTAGGAAGCCATTTGCAGTATACAGAGCAAGGTGTTTTTGACAAATGACAATGTAGTGTCCTATATTTTCCCTTGTTCTTCTGTCCAGCCTCTTCTCTCCAAGGTGACTTGGTTCTCTCATGAAAGTTTTTCCAAATAGCACCACCACACTTGTATTTACCTTTGAAAAAAGAACAGAAGGAAGAGGAAGGGAAGGGAATAATGAACTTTCAAGTCATTTGATTTTCATTCCAAAAGTTCATAGTTCTGGCTGTAAGTGAATTGCACAGTTTCAGATAAAGTTACATTTTGTCACTTCATGTTATGTTATTCTGGTCTGATGTAACATGATGATCAAAATAAACTTGAATTAATCAGACATCTACATTTACCTTTCTTAATCTGACAGAGCTACTGTAATGCTATATTAAGAGCAAAGCTAAAGAAGCACGAAAAATAAAGCCATTTGATAGATTTTTTTAAAATTCTGAATCATTATTTTAAAGTTTTATAAACTGAGTTTAAAATATTATTTTATCAGGTCAAAGATGTTACTTGTTCATGCCTGTGCATATTTTCTCAGGAAAAGTAATGAAAAAATGGATTAATTGCATTCACTGTCACATAAATTTTGAAATCAGAAGAGCCTTAACAGTAACATTTTCTGCTTTTAACATTTTATAGTTGAAAGAAATAAAAGCAGGAGCTGTAGACTGAAATAAAGGCATTTGGTTCCTCTGCAATTAATACTTTAAAATGACAACTGGATATTCATTCTTCCAAGAAGAATTCACATTAAATCACATAATAAAAAAAGGATATATAATGGTAGGTTTAATACTATAAAAATGATGTGATTACTGAGAGAACTAGAGAATTATGTTTGTCTACTCAAATGCAGATTAATCAATACTAATCAAATTTGTGCCTACCTTTATGTTTCATTCAGCACTAAGAAGGTATCCATGGGACATATTCTTCTAGCATGCTTTACACCAAGAAGGAAGCAGGAAGCTGTCTGACATAGTGAAAGGGAGACAAACCACAGTCCAGGGACACTGCTTCCTCTGAACAGAATATGTTTGGCTCTAACTAACAGGGCAAGACAGCATATTGCTTTCCCATGCACTGCACTTCTCAGGATCAAGGAGTCTTGCCTATTGCAATTCAAATTAACACATTTCTTTGAAGGTAAGATACTGTATCAATCTTGTGGCTTTTCATTTTTTCTCAAAATACTCCATGAACTATATATACACATCTCTCCAACCATAAATAAACACACACATACGTATGTGTGCTTTTTCTCTGTGCTTTTAAATAAGTGTAAGCACAGCAGTAATACGTTTCACTATGTGCTCACTGAAAACAAATCAAAGGATGGCATTTTCACACTATTTAAATAAATCACAACATTCCCTAGTCCGTGAGCAAAAAGTCTAAATACAACAGGGATCTTGAAACAGCCATTTCCTTGGAAAAAAAAATTGGGACTCAATGACAATACAGAGAGGCTGCCACTTTTATAAATGAACTAGAAGGAATATGGTTGGTTTAGATATAGGCTGCATCTGTGCAGTATCTTGCCATTCAGATATCTGTGGTTTCAGTACCTCTATTAGAGTGAGTATCTCCAAAACTGCAAGCATTGAACCTAAGTCTTTTTTTCTTTTCTCTCTAGAGTATTCATTCATAATTCTGCCAACTTGAACTGCATGCAGAAACAAGTCATTACAAATTGTGCTACAATTTAGTTTATATATGGGAAATATAGACCTGAAACTAAAATGTTCTAATCAAAACATTACATTCTGAGCAGGCAACAAATTAGTTTGATTAGTTATTGTGCAAACTGTTGGCCTAAGAAGCCATCCATAAATAAAGACAATTGGGAAAATATTGGAGTTTCTGAATTAATGCTAACTTGCTTTTACATTTCCTCACCATGTAGTCCCAATGTGACACTGCAGAATCTGCACAGTAACAGTGTAGTATGAATATGTAAATATGCCAAATATGCTTTAAGCTCCAGTCTGGCATGTTGATAAAACAGAAAGTTATTGCATGCTCTGAAACTGAGCATTAAGCTCTCCACATTTGCTAACATTAATCCAAACTACTCCATGTACTGCAGCTTGAAAGATGTTCAATTAAAACTCATTCTGCCTGGTATAAATTACTATTATTATGTTGTGAAAGGAAACCTGGAAATATCTGCTAACTTGTTATATGTGTACTGCCCTTACTCTCACCTCACCTTCCAGACAGTGATTTCAGAAAATTGCCTTTAGTTATTTAAAATTCTGCCGTGAGCTGGTTTAAGAGAAACAATGAAGAGCTGAGTGCCTGCATAATTTTTCTGAGAACTTTGTACTTTAGGCTACTGAATAATAACTGCTGGCAATAGCTGTATTTTGAACATTTATTGTTATTTCCAGGGTGGAAAAGTTTACTTACACACAGACACACAGACACACACACATACACGCATATTTTATTAGACTGAGATTCATTGCTGCAGACCATTGATTTGTCTTAAACTATACTAAGAACAATTGGATGCGAAGTGACTTTCAGGTCTCAAGTCACAGAAAAATAATTCATTCATGTATTGCTTTGATGAGAAAAAAACAATTTATGCAATATTTCAGTCACTTTCTCTCATTTTTAATGAAACTCTTTGTTTTGAACTGTGTAGATTAGCTATCCAAACATAAATTCCGTAACTCTCAGACAAGAAAGGACACATGTAAATATCTAAATTATAGTCTAATCACAAACAGAGTGGTTATTTGATTGCTAAAAATGTCATATTAATCATATGGAAAGTTTAATTTTTATATTAGCACAGTTAAGGCATATTTCAAAGCATTAATTTTGAAAACCTCTTGTAAATACAGATAAAACCAGGTAAGTGTCACTATATTTTATTTCCATAAAAATTATTCTAAAACCCCTGAATTTCCAAAGTAGAAAGGTCCTTAAACACATGTGTATCAGATATACAGGTAATTCCACTAGTATCCACTTGTACTTAAAAGCAAGCATATGCCAGCCAACTTTTGCTAAAGTATGGCTGACTCCTGGGAGTTTTGCATAGCTGAAGACAGAATATTATAATGAACACAATTAAAAACTTGGCAGTATTTTCAATGGTATGACTCCCCAAACTCCCAGTGATAGCTATAAAATCAAGCAGATTTTGCAAAAGCATACGAGGACAGCAGAGTCTTGTATGCTGGATAAGATCTTTTATATTTTAGAGTGGTATCTGACAGGGCCTGTGAGGCATTCAGGGATCTCTAGCATCTTTCTCTGTTCTCTACCAGTATTTGTGGCTTTCCCAATATAGCTGGAAAAATATCTGCTAGGGAAAGCCTGAACAGAGGTCTCTAGGCTCTAGAAACTTGGTTAACTGGCTCGTAAAGTGCTCATGTACTCATGAGGTTATTGAGACCTCAAGGGTGCTGCTGCAGGAGAGCTCTAGCTCAGATCTCAGTGTGGTTTCGCAGTGAATCTCCTGATGATCTCTACTTTGCCAGAAGAGGCAACCTAGGATCACGGTTCTTGCAATCAGCTTGCTAATGGGTGGAGTCCCATTGAATGAGACTATATCTGGTCCATAGTAAACCCTCCCAAGACAGATAAATTGCAAACATCATCTTAATGCCAACCATTGCACACTACAGATCCACTCCTTTTGTGCCACTATACTTTCTCATATAGGCATAGCCTGAAAGCTTCTAAGCATTTTAGGACATTTAAAGTAGCAGGCAGGCATCTTGACAGTTATTTTAACATTAATTTGTATGTGTCCTTATATGTAATATTTTTTAAAGAGATAAGCAATGCACTGTAGCTATTCTGTAATCACACTTAAACTTGGCATAAATTTTGTTACAGTTTGGTAGACTGACTTCAGACTAATTGAAATATGACTCACTTAAAACATTAAATTACCAAACTGCAAATTATGTAAATTATCATTTTAATGCAGAAGTTGATACAGCTGGATTACAAATGAATGAACCTATTTCCCTAACTAACTTCTATCACCTTGATATGTTTAGTGCCATCTACACTAATCTCGAAACTTAGTCTGTCCAGAAGAGCTGACTGATACAGCTCTAAACACAAAAAACCCCACTTACCCAGTAGCCCTCTGGTTCTCCCCATCAGAGATAGTACTTGTCTTAATTTATATTTCAATTACTTCAAAGTCATTTAGCCATTTGCAAATATCATATTAGATGACTAAGACAGGAAAGTAGGAGAAATTACATCAAATTTTACAAAATACCAAGTCAGCAGACAGAAGATCTAACTTTACAGATCTGGGCCTTGTTGTCAATTGGCATTACCCAGTTCACAAGATGTTTGGAATATTAAAGAACAGCACAAGAATTATTTTCTGTACTTCGATAAATGTACTCATACATCACCTAGAAGTCAGCCAGAGGAGCTAGGTCATGAAAAATATTAATGGCTGGATCTTTTTTGAGTATGATTCAATCACAAAAGAGGAAAAGAAAACCACATAAGTAAAATCTTTCTTTGTAAATGCAAAAAAAAATGTCATTAGGCCATTCATCACCAGGTAGCAATACTCTTTATATATTGCCCTTTATTCCATTACTCAAACTTTCCTTTTTTAATACAGGATTGTGTCCATTAATCTTAACCAATTAAAATAGTGTCAGCCAAATATGCTCAGTATATGCCAGATCCCTTCTAACTTAATTACTGTGGGTAACATTTTGAAACATGTCTAAGTTGCTTAGGAACCATTTGAATCATGGCCTGTACTTTTAAGACTTTGGCAAATTTCATCCTTTTGTATAAATTCATTTCTGAAATGAAGGACCAAAAGTCTGGATTCTTTCATACAAAAAATTGCACTGGCGTCACAAAGGACTGCATTATGATCATCTGTTGCTAGCAAAGGAGAATAGAATTGGAAATCAATGGACTGAAACAAATCCATAGAGAAGGAGGCCTAAATGAGGGATAAAATAATGGCAAGACTTGAACCTTAATCTCTTTTGATTCCTTCAGAGAGAGATGCAAAGGAAAAATAAAATACTGGAGATAACGAAAGTGGAAAGGAAAATTGTGTCTACTACTCTCACCATCGCCTGCAACATCAGGATCTCATCTGGCAGCACTGATCTGGCTCACGGCTGCACTGAGCAGACCCAGCCATAGGTGGGATCACAGCTGGTATCACCACCTCCAGTAGTGGATTCTGCCTGGATGTGATACTTGTGTTTTGCTGACTTTACGTCAAGTTTCTTTTTAATTCTCTCCTTATTACATCCCCTTTTTTTCTTTTTTTTGTTTTTTATGCTTTAATTTAATAAGTAGTTCTTAAAGTGAGCACAAAAATTTACCATGCATATATTCACTAAATTAAGCGAGATTTTTTCAGTAACTGTTAGCTAACTGCTAACCCCCCCCTTATACTTAGTCAGCTGACCACATCCAGTGCATTATTTTGTATAGCATAGATGATAGTAATTTTAACATCTTGATTATGACAGAATTAAAAAGACTGCTAAATAGGAAAACTTTGTGTCATCTAGGGCATTGGAGGCATTAGACATCATTAAGCTAGTACCTTGTGTACAGTGGAAGAAAGAGAAGTACTTGCCATTGTTACTAAGCACCAGCATCAGTAAAACAAACTCTGTGGGGTTGGTAGAAGGTAGCTGACAGGAAATCTCACACCCTTGGCTTCTTTGAAAAGGATGACAAATACACGAGGGTTCATTTTATATTTACTCAAATAGTGTATACATTTTATATTTGAATAATGTCCAATTGGATTCTTTGGTTCAAGATACTGGAGCATGCTATACAGAACTGAAAGAAATGCTAAAGAGAAGAACTAACCAAAATCCAATATGTAAAAAGTAGGATAAAACAAAGAAATGGTACTCATGAAGACTTTGTACCCAAATCTGAGAGCTTTCTAGAGTGAACTGCCATAGTTAAAAACTGCCCAGTTCATATAGTTTAAACCAAATCACAGTCAAAGTAGTTCATTGATTTATTGTTGTTATTAACCACCAATGAGTGAATTATACATCAGGATCAATACCAATAATGCAACAGATAACCCATGATATTAGCCACTTACAAAGTTTAATAAACAGACGAAAGTTCTAATCCCTCTCCCCACTCACACACAGCGTTATAGGCACAGCTCCTGAAATGGCTAGGTGAGTTACCAGTTCATGCCCTCACCTGTGAGTGCAGGTTCCCTGATTGCATATTCCTGTGGGAGATGTAGGTGCTTTGGCTTAATGTGTACCCCTGCCGCTTCCTACAGCACAGTAATCCACATATTAGTGAGAAAGCAATTCCCAAGTGTTTTCACACACCGCCACCATTAAGCTATTTGTCGTCAGGCCTTTCTTACTGAGATCCAGAAAGAATCCTGCACCATCTCTCTCACACCTCACCACCCCATCCCAATCCAGTGCTAAACAACAATTTAGCCAGGGATCATGAAAGCTGAATTGCATCTTTGTTAGGAATAGTTTGTTTCTAGCATCAGAGAGAAAAGATAGGGATGACAAAATATTTTTAACTCTTCTAGAAAAAATCATGGAAATATCTCTTCATATTTCTAACACCAGTTTCAAAAACGAGTAGGTTAGGATAAATAGTTGTGGTAAGTTAACCCCAGCCAGCAGCTGAAACCCACCCTGTGTCTTGTTCACTCCTCTCTTCCATGGAATGGGGAGAAAACAGCTGGAAGAAGAGAAGACTTATGGACTGAGATAAAGACAGTTTAACAGGGAAAGCAAAAGCTGTGTATGCAAGCAAAGCAAAAAGACCATTCATAAAACAGCAATATCACTGCCTCCTTCCGTATTTGTTTGTAATAGTTTTCCATATACAAGAGCTAAAATGTCTATTCTCTCCTGCCAAGCTGTTAATCAAATGCAAAATAATTACTCCAATAAAGAGCAGACCAACAAAGGAGCCTCGTATTATAAAAAGAAAAGTTCATAGATTAATTTAATAATGGGATAAAATACTGTTTCTGGAAGTAAACTTTCATCTAGGAACTAAAATATAATGTACAGATGAGAAGGAAGCCATACCCAGATCACAAAATGCCATGACTATAAGGTATAAAAGTCTTTTAGTATGAGTGGAATACATCTTCAGAAAACTAATGAGATATTTGAATGTCTGCCAGAAACAGGTACAAGTACGTTGCACTCAAGTGGACAAGGCTTAATAGAGATGGGATCTGAGCCAAGGGATCAGGAGTCAATGCTAGACTATCAGAAAAAAGAAAATGAGACAAGGAACAATGAAAACACAATTGACACTAACAGGGATGTTGGTAAACACACATGACAAAGGACACTGGAGGAGACTGTGTCTCAGTTATGGCATTATAAGTTATAAGCTCCTATGAAGCTACTTCTGTGCTTGTAGGAGCATAATCAGGATCAGAACCTAGCCTAGGACAAGTATGCTTAGATTTGAAACAGTCAAAACATCTCATCCTACAATCAAAATTACTTGGGATTCCCACATCACAGAATCAAGTGATTATGAAGAATTAAATTGCTGTTTTCCAATGATTGATAGATTTAGACTAATTACATTACCTTACTTTAAATAAAATGTGGGTTGGGGCACAGTGATGCAATATAAAGGACTACTGGTCTAAATCTGTACAGAAGCACGATCTCCTTCCTGCAGAATAAAGGTCAAGACCAAATATTATTTCCTTCTCTGTCTGTAATCTGTTTCCTTTAGGTGAGTGTTCACAGATCCTAAAAAGTCTAAAAAGTAAATCCAGGTAAAGGTGTTTTGTCACTTTACACACCAAAGAACAACCAAAAGTAATAAGCCATTCTGAGAATGTAATTTAATATGGGTTTCTGGAATAAAACAGCCTGCTTGTGAACTATTGCAACTGCAAAACTCACATACATCGGTTCCATGTCCATGCTTTTTTTTCCTTTTTTTCCTCCTTTTTTTACTTAACAATGTATCAGGAAGACAAAATCAGAAACATGGATAAACACTATTAATATTACATCTCTGTCATTACTTATTCATCTAAAAGTTGATATCAGTTTTTATTTCAGTTAAATTTCATCTTTTTTCACTTCAAATCTAAGTCTCTAGAGGACAACAAACTTAAAGACCTGCAGCCAGTAGACCACTAGGGAGAGACAAAATAACTGCTAGGAGAACTTATCTCACTTACAGTTGACAGCTGTTTATTCTCCCAAAACAAAACACTAAAGGCTTTAAAGGCGTTATAGAAGAACCCTTAACATCAAGGTAGATAAAGAAGTGCATTGCAAAAGTTTATATTATCAGCTGATTTTTAACCCACTTCAGTGATAGTCCAGTAGCAAGAAGAACTAAAAAGAAAACTGTTCTGGTATTAACTTATTTTATATGTCTATCCACTTTTTGTAGAATCTAGAACATTCTTTGAGATCTGACTTTTTTTTCTTTTGTGTTTTTAAACTTCAGTTTCTTGACAATTAAAATTATAGGTCTATATTTGGTCCAGATGGCAGTTGTGGGTTTTTTTTTTTTTTTATAATGAAGTATAGTTCTTTCTTGCTACTGAAACACAATTAAAACAAAATTTCTTAATGATAATGTAAATGAAAAGTAATAGAATATACATATTTGCCATGATATTTACCAGTGGGCCAGTGTGCAGGCAGGAATTTAAAATTAATGATGCCAAAATCAAAACAAGCAGGAAGGGATGCTCCTTTGTGTACCTTAAAGGGCAGAGAACTCACTGCAAGACTAAGACACTTTGGTCCTTATTTCCATTCCCTTGGCATTGTTTCAGATTTTGTTTGAGAAAGTAATGGACTGAAAATAGAAGGAAGGACTAGAAAACTTGCTCTTTACATTCAACTTTGCTGAGAGGCAGAAAAGAGCAGTCTGTCTCATCAAGTTTCCTACTGGAAATAAAGTTCTTTCCCACTCTGCCTCCAGGCCTCCCCAGATGGTAATACAGTATTATCCAGTGGAAGCCTTTTTGAAGGAATGTTTTTTCTTTAGTCTATAACTTTGGCCTCTGAAAAGTGGGGCCAGAATTTTGGAGATTCTAAAGCTTAAGCTTCCTAGCAGACCTCTTCATAACTAGAGTGTCCAGAAAATAGGAAGAGGACATTGGTGAACCTGTAACAAAGCTGCTGTGAAAAATAAACTGCTCCTATAAGCTTGGTATCTATTTATAATGCACTGTATTTAATTGATCTAAGCATCCCCCTATCAATTTAATTACAATATGGTGAGTAACTTTGTTGACATAATATGTTATAGTAACTCTAGACACATTTTCTGGAGGGGAAAGTGACTTTCAAGTGGGTACAATCCAGTTGCAACACTTGAAATACTTTTACATGCAGAATTTAAAAGCACATGAAGCTGTGTGCCTTCATTTGTGATGGTAATATAGCCAAGTTTTCAAAGAAACAAGTGTATTCTGTAAACCAGAAGAGTTGTGCACATAAATGAAGGCATACAGATCTCAATATTTTTTTCAAATGTTCCCAATATCAGAATTAATTGTTGCAACAAATTTTATTAGCATATGTGTTTCCGTACTCAGTGAGTCATAAATATTGGGAGCAAATAAGAGAAGAGGTGGTTATTTTAATACAATTTGTGATTCCTAATAATGAATTAAATGGATAATGAAGTTAAACATCAGTGAAGAATTGAAATTGATGCCAATATATATCTAGTTTTTATCTTCCATTTTTTTCAATATTTCTTTTGTTTAGTACAAGATTTTTTTTCTTTTTTCCTGACTCATTATCCTAATATTTGGCTTTAAAAGGTAACACTCAGCTGAGACTGAATTAAAACTGAACGCTGTCAACAAATTGTCTTTGTCAGGTAGTTGTCTGAATAACTGTGTAAAAAGCTCAGCTACCTCTTTGATGAATACTGCATCTAAATAATTTAACATAGCCCTAATCCTTAAAGCTATAAAGAGATATGAGAAAGAGAAAACTTAGGCTGGTTCAAAAACAAGCTAAGGGCAGTATTATTGCAATCCTAAAGGCATAATATGGCATTGATGAACCTTGAACATGCTAGCAAGCAGTAAAAGCCTCTATATCATTTAGAGAGCATTTGCAGGAATGTGTTAGTTTCTTTGAACTGAAGAAACATGTTGCTGCTGTTCTGACACTACATAGGTATCTCAAGGACATTGAAGAATCAAGTACCATAAATAAAAATTTTGCTAGTCAGAAGTGCATTCCAAAATCCATCAACACAGGAAAAATATTGAGAGCTTTTTCCCCTCCAATACATACAAAATAATTTTAAAAAGATAGCCAGGAGTTACCTAATTAAATAAAGACTAAATACATAGCAGGAAGAGTAATCAAGAGTTAGATACATTTATTTTCATGTAATTCATAGAGGTCATTCAGATCATTCCCTTAGGACACAACTAGTTATATGAACTCCAAGAATACCTCTGAAGGAGGAGAGAGAAGCAACTTCTATTAGTGTTGCTAGCGATGATCACTGGCAGAAATTAGCCTTCATATTAAAAAAAAAAAAAGTTCCTATTGTATTATCCAAGAAAAATTTACTATTGTATTATATAACTCTCTCTCTTTTTTTTTTTTTTTACCACAGAAATCACTGATAAAATAGAACAGAAATGACAATGGCTTTTTTCCACATATCTTAAAAATAATGATCTGTGAACACAAATACTTTTTCTGTTGTTTAATTCTGTCCCTGGCCTTCTGTAATATACACAAATGCCTTCATTTATTATCTTTCTGATGGTTTTCTCCATGCTTGCAGTGCTCCCCTGCTGTCTCACAGAAGGAAGACTATACCTTATAATACCTTAATATCATTCTGCCATTAAATTATTGACTGCCAAATAATTTTTCACAGCCTATAATTAAATAGCCCTGTAATGCCATTTGAGTAGCTTTTGCAAGCTTAATGGAACTGGAACAAAGCTAAAAAGTAGAAATGCTGAATTACACTACCTCAGTGTTCCATCTTTGACTGCAGTTGGTAGTATATGTATAGGAGTATAAGAACAGAGTAGCGCTTTTCCTCTTATATATGCACTCCAATAGGATCAGTGCATATTTCAACATTCAGCCAATATAAAACCTTACATACACTCATCAATAATGAACCAAAATGATGAGTAAATTTGGCTTTACATCTAAGTGTGTCCTCATAAGACTAATTTTGTTCTTGAGTAAGATGCAGTAAAAAAAAGCAAAACAGTTTAAGATAGGATAGGATAGGGTAGGGTAGGATAGGATAGGGTAGGATAGGATAAGATAGGATAGCATAGCATAGCATAGCATAGCATAGCATAGCATAGCATAGCATAGCATAGCATAGCATAGCATAGCATAGCACAGAACAGAATAGAATAGAATAGAATAGAATAGAATAGAATAGAATAGAATAGAACAGAACTATTTCAGTTGGAAGGGACCTGCAATGATAATCTAGTCCAACTGCCTGATCAATAAAGTTACAACATGGTATATAGCTCCTGCAAATGCATTTTTATTTACTTTGAGGTTAGTTCTTTATAGGAAAATAGTCCTAAGCATGCATTTTTAGATATCACTCAACCAGTACTTCATGACTCAGAAATACTATTAAGTGCTAATACATAATATTTACTTCTGTGACTGAAATATTTTATACCTAGGAAGTATGATCAATACATCCATGGTATGTATAGGGTCTAAGCCCCAGTATACTTACTTCTGCGCACCTATTAGGGAGCAAAATGGTTAATGCAGTCTCATTGAAAACTGTACTGATCGTACTCAGATGTTTCAAAGAAAAAGAGAATTTTTATGATTTTTGGAATGAAATGAGTTGATATTGGGTCTTAGAATGACTGCATTTCGACTTTTAGTTGGTATATATTATAATATGATTAATGTCAAATTAAAATGAAACATTAGCTGTTCAAGATATTTTTCATTTAATTTTCATTTTCTGGAAAATTCTGAAAATTTCAATGTTCATTCCAAAACAAATTAAAAGTAAATGTCAAATGTCAAACCTCATGTTAAATGGAACTTTAACTTTCTGTGATAAGTTAAAAGGAAAAATAACAGTAAAGAGTGAAGAACTACTTATAGAGCTGCAGTGATCAGTACAAAGGGAGAATGCTTTCACCAGGAATGTCTCTGAATAGGTGGTGTAAAATACCATAGAAAAAAAATTTTAATTACACCTGAAAGTTATCAACAGCATATTTATTTTAGTGAAGAAAAGCGTATGTTCAAATGCATAATTCACTCATTTAATTGCCTGTATTTGTCTTTAGACATATATTTATTTAGAATATTTCCACTGTCTCAGGGAATATATCACTGATCCTATGCTTATTGCCTTCTAGTATGATACCCTGTTTTTGGTATAGTCTCCTGAGGGGACAAGAAAGATGGCTTTGATGTCAGCTTCAGTGATTCCACAGTATCAAAGGCAAGCAAAATTAATGTAACAGTGAAAGAAACTGCAAAACACAGTCCTAGAGACCTAAATTTCACATTCTTTAAGCACATGCCTTACAGGATCGCGTCTCTGAATATCACTGCTACTTAAAAAATAACTTGAGAGTTTATTTCTTTTATGTAGCAAGAAATATAACCTTTTATGCTGGCTCTGTTGCTAATGGGTAGCCTTTGAGCAACTGAGAACCTAATGGTTCTCAACAGTTTGTGATTTAAGATTTAACTAGATGAAATTCTCAGAAGAAGAGTGCTTACTAGGATTTAAAGAATTTCAAAAAAGTTACCTTGTGAGTTAACATCATCTTTGGATGTAAGAAAACATTATGCATTTCCTTTTTGGTAAAAGCATAAAATGTTTCCACAGACAACATTATGATTAAAAACAAAAGGAAAAAAAACACCCACCTAAACTAAACTATAACCAAATGAACTAAGTGAACTAGCTGGTTTAAAAGTTTTTTGCATAAAAGGATGACTGAAGATTTAATTTTTAAACACTATCAAAAGTTCTGGAATGATTGAATCAATATCTGTGCTGATGGAAAAAAAAAACAACCATGTTAGATGTAAAAACCATAGTAGTTAACTCAAGGAAATCTAAATACTGTGCAGTTCCATATCTGTTGGAGTTCTCTAATATGAATGAGAAATTTTGGCTTGTGTCAGTCTAGCATGTAATACCCTGTTTGAAAGCAAGTTACTTACATAGACTGTAGTTTAGAATATATAGCATATATGAGCACAGCTCAAAACAAAGGGGTCGTTTAAAACACCACCAAAATCTAAAAATTAACCATAGTGCTTAGATGCCTGGCCAGGTTCCTGACTTCCACAGTCAAACAAAATCTGGGTACACTTTCCAACCAACACTGACATTTTATACACCTGTGATGTAGTTCTTCTTGGTCTTTATTTTCTTCCAGCAAAAACTATTAGCAAGGGTTCATTTCAGTTGCTACTTATCAACAGTTGCCAGTGCTTTAATTGTTTGACATACAAACATATGGGATAATGGCATTTCTAATTTAATGTCTTTTTGCCTGCTTTGTGAAAGCACTCTCCAAGTCTTGCTGAACGCATTAATATTGAGGCAGCATGTTTGGCATTTATCTTGCTTGATGATGAACAATGGGGAAGAGCTCTCTGTTTTTTTGATGAAATCCTACAAAGTGAAGTTTGAATAGAAAATAACGCAGTTGTAGAGCTTTCAAAGAGAAGTAAACAAAATATGAAGAAAGAGTTGGAAACTGCCTTTGAAAGTCTTTGAAGAAGAGTATTATTGTTTTGAAAAGTCTAAGGAAGAAGGTAGAAGCTTTTATAATCTCATTTAATTATAAATTCATCAAGACAGCGGTGTAGAATGGTAATCTCTTAATCCATTTAACTCAGAATCCCACCCACTACACAAGAGTAAAAAAAAAAAAATCCAGATATGCTAACAGCACTGTGACAGCAAATGGTGGAAGATATAAACTTTTAGTTCCTGTAGAGATGTAGGCACAGCACTGCTGTTTCACAGCAAAAATGAGTTGTCAGATATGTAGTTCATAGAATGACAGATTCACAGAATAACTCATGTTGGAAAGGACCTCCAGAGGTTATCTAGTCCAACCCCCACCTGCAAATTCAAAGCAGGGCTAATCTGATCAGAAGGCTCAGAAACATGTCCAGTTATATCTTGAACACATCCAAGGACAGAAATCCCACTGCTTCTCTCAGCACCTGTTCCAGTGTTTGTCCCCCATCATGGTACAATAGAAAAATCCTTGTATCTAATCTGTTTTTCCCATGTTCAGACTTGTGGCCATTGTCTCATGTCCATTCACTGTGCACTTTCAAAAAGAGTCTAACTCCACCTTCTGTGTATCCTCTGATCAGGTTGTTACAGACAGCAGTAAGATTCCCCCTTCACCTTCCCCTGTAGAATGGAGAAGTTCTCTCAGTCACTCTGCATACGTCCTGTTCTCCAGCCCCCAGCCATCCTGGTGGGCCTCTGCTGGACTTGCTCCAATACGTCAATATCTTTCTCGTACTGGGGAGCCCTAAACTGGATACAACACTCCAGATTTGGTCTCACAAGTGCCAAATAGAGGAGAAGGATCATTTCTCTGGACTCGCTGCCCACAAGGCTTGTTAAAACAGCCCAAGATGTGACTGGCCACCTTTGTTGCAAGGGCACACTGCTGTTGGCAGGTGTTAGAAGATGAGAAAATCTACTCACAGAATGGAAAATTTAAGGGCCAATTTTTTATATCTTCTCTACAAAAAGCTCACTTGTAAGTTAATATTCCTGCTCATGAAAGCCCGTGTAATAGAACCTTAAACAAGTAACAATTAAACAACATTAATTGAACAATATCATATTACTAAGAATGCATGATGGTCATTCTTTCTCAAGCCAACCCTCAGAATGCTGGCAATGTAAATGAAGTCTAAGGATTTAATAGGGATCACAAGATTATATTATGTTGAAGGTGACAGAGTCAATATTATTTTTGTGCACTTGCTGAAGCTTTTCAGACTGGAAATTAGTAAAGCTTTATCTGCTTTTTCAGTTCTAGTTTTCAGAACTAGAAGCAGAAGCATGTCACACCCTGAACATAGGAAAGAAGTCTTTGCGGTAAGGTTTCTGATCCCTAGCTACAATTATGTACCATATATATACTGTGTTTTATTTAATCATCTTTAAAGCTTTAAAAAGGAAGGTGAACATAAGCAACTATAGTGCTGCTGTTTTGAAAACAAGCAAAGACCTTTATAAAATAAAACTGATATGCAGTCAGTACTGTTAGAAGCCATTTTGTGTTAAATTAAGACTATTGAATAAAGATTAACATTTTTCTCTGAAACTAAACAGATCCACAGAGACTAGTCTTAATGTAGTAAAGAATCATTTCTTGCAAATGTAGCTGGGCTGCACCATGTGAGTGTTTTGATCCAGAATTCAACATCTAAACAAAGAAGATGAAGGGCATTTCTAAAAAAAGAACTGCTGCTCTGTGTATTTCTAGGGAGTATCCATATGCAGTTAGCTTGTTGAATAAATGGTTGGTTTGTAGGCTGTCTTGGCCAAATGATTGTTGATTCTAAATAATGGAAAAGAAAACCAAACAGAACAAAACTGTTTCACTTCCAAATGTGTGGATCATCTATATCTAACCAGAATGGTTTGGCTATGCGTCCCTTATACTAACTTAAAAGAAAACTGTTTACTACTCTGTCGTAGGCTTCCCACTGAAAGAAGTAAATGGAAACATTTTCCTGTGGTCTTAGATCTGCGTGGTATGTTTTTTTTGTTTTTTCTCATTTGTTTTGTCCTAAGTCAAGGTCTAAAGCCTTTATGGGATTTTGAAAGCATCATCAGCCCCAGCGCAGATATTAAGCCATGATTAGCTAAAAGCTTAGTAAGATAGAACAAAATTTACGTTTATTATTACATTCAAGGCCTTACAACTTAAATGCAGATAAAGGGTGAAAATGGACCGAAAAGACATAACATAGAAGAAAGGGCTGATATTAATTAGAATGACATTTTTTTTCTCTGATGGCTTTAAAGTAAAGACAGTTTAAGCATGAGGTAAAAGGAATGCAGGTCCAATTGTAATAAGTGAACAGGAATCACTTGATCAAAGAGATAGGATTGGAAAATCCTATTTGCAGCAGGATACTAATAGAAAAGACTGCATTTGGCATGGTCAAAGAAAAAGGTGTTAGAATGTGAGAGAATATTTTGGAGCTAAATGTGGATGGTTAGGGAGAGCCATACCTTTGTGATCTTATGAAGAAAAACCTCTGAGCCTTAGACATTGTTGGTTGAAACTGATGTCTCAGGTGAAGAGCATGCTTGTTTTATGGACCTTCTTGATAGATTGTATTGAGTTGTTTGACAAAGTGGTTGGAAAAATTTAGGTAGTACGGGGGGCATGGAGAAGCAATAAGAGTTTTCCTTTATTCATATTGATCACAGTCGGCTAGATATTCTGGAGATGTCACAGAACAGGCTGGAGTTTTCATGCAGAGACAAGACAGGTTAGGGACATTGACATAGACCTGTGAAATGACATATGACTCCTTAGTCCAACATATATCTTCTATTTCGCTTTTACTGATATTAGTCACTTGACCTTGTCACTCAAGGCAAAAAAACTCCCACAGTGCAGATAAATTTTCACGATACAGAAGCATCTTTTAAGGCCAGAAAAATACCCTTATCTTCTATCCCCCTACTGCAACAAGATGCTATATATTGAAAGCATGATACTACATGTCCTGAACATCGTGGAGTTGTGAGTGATCTTATTGGAAAGTAAATTACCTACAGTACAGCATATGACTCACAATACAACTTTTCTGATGTGCTTCACAGCTTTTTTTCCCATCATCAATGTAATACTCATTAAAATTCACAGGTAAAAATGTGTTGTGTTATACCAAAATTAAGAAAATAGTGTTAAGATAACACTGTTTATAGTAGTGTACTAAGGTTTAAAAAAGGCATGTATATATCAGAAAGAATAACAACAATGTTGATGCTTAAGTTTTTTCATAACAACTTCTACCAGCCACCTCTGTTATCAAAAGCCCAGGAATCCCAGTCAGGGACTAGGATCTCATTGTACTAAGTAATTTATGACTGCAATCCTACTCCACACATCCATGCTTCATTCTAAGTAAAAAAAAGCCCTTAAGACTAACTTCTCATTTATAGATTATCTAATGATAATAATTCAATATTTTACATCAAATATAAAGTTTATATTAACTCAATATTAAATCTTATACAATATTTGCTATATAATGATAATATTATCTAATGCCTTTATCATTTGAAGCCCTTATTTAGGCATTTGAAAGTTCTATACTGTACATATGTAATACAATATTTACTCATGAAATAATGTTACAGATAATATATTAATACAAAGGAATGTCCACTCCTTGATAGCATGTTACAGTCTTCTCTAATATTCTTTGTTTATTAAGTTGGAGATTTTTTTTTTTTTATTTAAGAAAGGAAATATACCGAGAAACACCTGGAAAGCAAGAAACACTGCACAAGTTTCTCTACCAGAAATCTTAAGGACAACAGGATCAGTGTGAATAAAGAGGTACAAGAGTATACACAAATTACAGTTTAAATTTTGTCTTATTAATAATAGGTGACAGGAGCATATTATGCTACTAGAAGAAGTTTCAGACTTTTATTGTATGATTTGATTTCTTAGAGATCCGTATAGGAAAACTGAAATGCTTAGTGGCAGAATATTTTTTTTACTGTCTCCTCTGCAGACACAGATCAAAGAAGGCTGGACTGCTATTTATTGTATTTGGCATCCTAATAAAAATTCTGAATATTTGCATTACTTAATCACCTTCTAAGTTCCACTAGTTTTTTATCCACCAAAATTAGCAATTCATAGCTCCAAGTAAATAAAAAATATAGAAAATTAAATAGAAAAGTATAGACATGGCACAGATGAATAAATGGATGAATATATTAGACAGCAATGTCAGTTAAACTGCTCTGGTTTATGTTTTGTCAGCATGTCCATTTTCAGAGGATTATAACATTGTAGTAAAATGCTGTCAGCCAGCTTTCAAATCACTCAGATTAGGAACATCTCGATTTTCCTTTTCTGTCAATTAAAAATATTGACCTGCAAAAAGTTTTCATTCATCAAAATAAATTAATACAGAGAAACATTTTTTCCTTTACAACAGTAAAATTCAGTATTATTCTTCTTAAGAAAGTGGTTAAACTTAAACAGGAATATGTTTGGAGTATTAAAAAAAAAATTAGACTTTTAAATTCTTTATTCACTGTATTGGCTTTTTATTGTTTTTGTTATGCTCACGTGAAGCAATAACATATTGAGGAAAATATAACTCAATAAACAAGAATGCAAGTGTCACTGATAGGCTTTTTTTATTTTCCAGAAGCCGTAACTTTGCAAGATGCTTCACAGACAGAAAAAAGTCAAGGTTCCTGACCTGGAGAACTTTGACTAATTTTTTACCTTTGTATAAGAGAGTCGCTGATCAGAGGAGAGAAAGACTGGAAGAAAAAGTTTTATAAAAGTGAATTGCTGAGTTAACACAGTAATGGCATGGGCACATCTATTCATTATTTTATGTTTGCTTGTTTTTATTATATCTTGTATTCCAGAGTGAGCTTTAAGGCAATTGTGGGTTTTATTAAGAAAATACTCCTGGAGAAGTTTATTTGAAATTGTTCTCACCAAACATGGCCTTAAGCTTTAAAGTTTTTATCACAGTTTTCAATCTTGTAAAGTTCAGGTCTCTGAAGATTTTATGCAAATTCTTACATTTAGTATAGACAGGAACTGGATTCTGTAAGTATTTATGCAGATCTTTATAGTCCTTTAAGTAGGTAACCAAAGTAAAATGTCATTGTATTAGTTTGTAAACTTAATTATTTTGTGCAATGGAAAGACCTGTATTTGAAAATTATTTGATGAGTTTTTAGGATAAGAGATAATTCCTTTGCCAATTATAAAATGTATAAATTCAGTAAAAGTATTACGCTTAAAAAATTGTAGGTATGAACAGAGTTTTTGCTCTACTATAATCTCACAATATATTTCTGTATCCTTTTCAGGCCTGTTACATTATTTCTTCATGTGAAGTCAATGCAATTTGCACTGATGCCAACAGCAAAACTTCTTCCTGGGTTTGAATCTGGAGGGCTGGGTTCTCTAACATCAGCAGGGGGCTTATCCACAGCTTCTTCAATGGTGAGAAATTATTGTCTTCTTTCCCCACCCTTTGTTCTGTGAGCAAAGAACACCATGTGACATACATTGAACTACTCTTTTAGCATGCTGTGTCAAATAAACTATATATCTCGGGTCAGCATATAATAAAATGATGGTCTTGCTAACAATTTCACTCTTTTTTCAGTTTAAATAAGAAGTTACTGAAATTTAACTTCATTTAAATTCAGATCTTATCTCACCATCCTTACTCTTCTGAACAAATGATGTTTTCAGTAGTTGGAAAGATAGACTTGGGGGGGGACATTTTTTAACAGATCAGGCCCAATTCTTCCTGATTGTCTAAAAAGTGAGGACAAGCAAATATTATTTTGAGGCATATTAAATTCTTTGTCAGTGTAGAAATATTAGAGGGTCTAAACACATTGGAACAATAATGTGCTTATGATTTGTATGATTTCTGACTCTACTGCTCTAATGCAGTTATTGCTAAAATTTCATAGTCCTAGCGCAGAATTATAGTAAGTGGCTGTAGCAGGAGGAAAAGGCAGAAAATAACAAGAAGCAGACTGCACAGTGAGAAATTATCCCATGTAGTCAGCTTCTTGCCTATACATTTAAACTTCATCTTTTAAGTCTTTTGAAACAAGAACCATTCATAGTGTTCTGTGATGACTTCTTTAATTAATTCAATAAAGAACATGCTCTAGTATGGCTCATGGCCATTAGAAAGCAAAACTGAAAAAAAGCAGAAAATTATGTGTGGAATGCTGAAAAGGAATGGGACACCTTGATGCAGAAAATTAATTAATTGATGCAGAAAAGTCATCAATTAACAAACATAATGACAGAATGAGCAAAACAATACTGTTGAGGAATACATGAAATTCATGTTTTCTCTGTGTGCATTTAAGAGTGGGAGGAATAAAATATCATTTTTCTTTTTCTCCTTTATGAAGATCAGTGAAGCTCCTCTTCAAGGTTTTATTTGGAGCACATTCTCTTTGGAATAGGATGCTGAAGTACATCGCTTAGCTTCTGTAAGAAGTCTAAGTCTCTGACTGAAGTACTAAATGTTTTTCCTAGGGAGGAATACAGATTATCTTGACATTTGCCTATATTATGTTCTTCTACAGATGAATGAACTATTATAACATCTTCCACCTAGTAAATGACAAGCTGACATTTTCTTTTAGATAAGTACAAACACTTATCCTCTAATAACTACTTAGGTATAGAACCATTTGTTTTAAAAATCTTATTGTTTCATGTAGTTAACATCTTAGACATTTCATTTAGAAAGAAATAACTTTTGAGAATATCCTGACTTGGAACTAGTAAGAGTAAAAGAGATACATTAAAACTTTTGCTGATTTAAGTCCTGACAAAGAAGCAGGCAAGGCAGCAAGTAGAAATAAATTCTTTGTTTACTTAACATATTGAGACTGACTCCTAAATCAGTGAGAGTTATTCCTGCACATCCAGAGGAAGTTTTAACATCTTGAGTTTGCTTTTTCTTTCCCCTTTAAAATATTACTTGTATTTTTAATTTCCAGCCCAAAATTTTTTGTTAGATCTCCATCTGTGTTAAATCAGCAGGTGGCAAAGAAACTTGCTTAAACCTTTGATTCCATCCTTAAATCACACACAAAGGATTCTTCCAAATGTTGCAGAATGGGAGACATACTATTGCTAGCCACTGTTCATAGTTTCTGCAGCATCTATGTACAGTGGAGTTAAACAAAGATGAAGATATAATGTTAATTCTGACTAGGCTAACTTGTTGTCTAAAGGTCAAAACCTTAGATCTTCTGAAAAGTGGTTGTATTTCAGCAGCTGCTATTACTGGGCTTCTGGAGCAGAACATTAAAAATCTATTTCCACTAAAAGTCACATACATAGCATTACCTCTTCTGAACTTCTCTATATTTTTTGACATGCCCAATTATAAGAATAAACCAAATGTAGCCAGGCTGCATCTGGACACTAGAGAGCACCCCAAGAATACACTGATATTGATTGCCTATTCTGGCCCATTCTCCCATGCTCCATGATCTCTCCATGCTCCTCTCACACTTTCTTTCCCTTGGCCATTGATGTTATCTTTTTTACTCATCTTCTCATTGATCTCAAGTTCTTTTGGATTCATCCCCTCCTCCAATTTTCATTCTTTATATATCATACCAGTTCTTGCTTGCCAAATCACAAAATAAAAACCTTAACACAATTATAGAAAAAAAAGAAGCAAGCAAGCAATGCTTATGAGCTAGAATGCCAGGCTTGTCAGAACAGGCAACGGATCAGAAACTGAGCATTTTAGGACAAGCATAAGTGTAATTTATGGTCCTGAGCTACACTGTTAAACCTAAAGATGCTCTATGAATTGACTGCCTCAGCACTGGGATATAAACGTACCCCTTTCTCATTTGTTTCTTTACCTCACTCTGTGGCTTTTATGATAGAAAATCCCTATAGGTTATGGGCTGTGATAATCAAAATCTAGTTTCAGTCTAAAAAAATGTAGATTGCCAGACAAATATGGGTGATAGATCCCTGAAAAACCCAGTTTAGTTTCATGTAGCATGCTATTGTATGGTCTTTTCTGCAAACCAAAGTGTAATTTTGATACTTCAACACTCCACGCATCATGAAGTGAAAATATTTGCGTGAAGATACTGAATACAAACATCTCTTTGGCATTACACCTCATAATGTGTAGCAAATGTCTTTCTTTTGTAAATTGTTAGAGGACACAATTGTTAGATTAATGATGCCAATTTATAAAAAGTAAATTATTAAAATTCCTCATTTATATAAAAATGTTGTAAAAAAAGTAAAAAGTTAACAAAAAAAAGAAAATAAAAGTATTTCATTTGATATATTATTCTATGTAGAAATTTACCAAGAGCAGAAAAATTTCAAGGATAAAAAATCTTAAAGCCAAACACAGAAATTTGCTTTATTTTACCTCTTCGAATATTATTACTTTGCTTCAGTTTCCTGGCTATGAGAAATAATACACCAGTATGTAAAAACTGCATTTTATGACATAAGCAGAACACATGAGGAAAGTTATATGTCTGAAACTACTAGACTCAGGAAGTGTTTTATATCCTAAGTAACTTTCCCATAGTTCATTATTAATGTGGAATTGATAGTGATATTTCATGGGTTTTTTTTTTTTTGTTTTGCTTTGTTTTATTTTTGTTTATCTTCCCTTTTTGTTTGGACTAGAGGATGGGGAAGTCTACATTATTTTACACACACACAGACCTCATCCCTTCAGCGTTCAGCATGAAATTGGAACAAATTAAACCAAAGGCCATATTCCCTCCTTTATGAATATCTTTTACATTCAAACTATTGCAATCAAATGCGAGCTCATGGCATGTAAAAATAAAGCTCTGGATTCCACGTATAAAATCCCTCTGGAGTAAAAGACTGTGAGAGAGCTGGTGTTTGATTTCTTTCTCTTTTATCTCTGATTGTAGATACAGTAATTCTAGCCATATGCAGTCTGTTTTTAATTGAGGCTTTGTATGAAATTTTGTATTCTTTGATGCAAGATTTCAAAGCTACGATGTAAGGTTGTGAGGTGACCAAAAATGGTCATAAGAAGACCCTAGAGTATTGTCAATGTCTTGGACAGCAATGTAAGAATGTGCCTAATTCTTTAACTGAGAGTCTGTCAAAAAAGGGGCTGAGATTACAGTAGCACAAAACTGTAGCTGTGACTGAAGGTAGTGACAAAATCCCCTTTGTTTATAATGAGAACAGGGATCAGGCCTGTGATAAACTAGTTTTTCTTTATGTTATGTTGTAGCCTTTGCTTTGGTGACCAAAGTGATTGGTTTCATTAGTTTTTGGGTTGGGGTTTGTTGGGGTTTTTTTTGTAATTAAGTTCCCCTTACTTTTGGTACACACTTGCCATTCCATTATATTGTAGAATTTATTTACTCTACTGGTCATGAACCAATTTTTCCTTTTAACTCAATCTTATTTCAATATTTCATTCCTATACATCTCATTCCTGGTTCCTAGGAAGGAAACAGCAGATAAAGCAGGTTTGCAAATTTCTTGCCATAAGGGCTAAATTATATATAAAAAAAAAAAAGAATTAATTATTTAAACTGATATAGTACAAATGCACTCTTTTGGGCATCGCGTAATAAATTAAAGACATAAAATGGGACTAAAGTCTCATGACTAAATACAAACTGTATATATTACATGGGGGAACTATTCCATTTTTGATGTAGAAGCTAGGAGAGGGTCTGTACTACTTTGGTAGAGCACAGCAGTTGTCTGTTTCCCCATACAGGCAGACTCACTGCCTGCCAGCTTGGAGCATGGGCAAGGAAATCTCACCTCTGCCAGTACACAGACACTTGTCCTGGACAATATCCAGTTTATTGTGTTGCAAGATCCTGGGTTGTTTTAATAGCTTTTCTGGGTTTAAACTAAAAAAGTTTTACTCGGCCTCTTTGAACTGATGGTGGGAGAAGCACAATCACAGACATTAATGCACTACTGGCAAAAGTGAGTTGCACAGGAGCTGTGCAGATCACAGGAAAGGAAGAACAAATTTTAACCAGCTCTCCAAGTTCATGTCTTTGTGCTGATGTACAGGAGCCCTTGGGCTATAATGGCTGACTTGTAAACTTCAGACAAGTTTGGAAGTTCGGAAGTTCAGAGGAAAACATCACAGAATCTGCTGCTTGGCTGAAGAATCTCAAAATGAGCCCTTTTTTCCACAAAAAGCCACACAGGTGTGATTTTTGTTCAGCTGGCCTGAGTGGCGGGCCACCTCTCCTACAGTTAATGGGAGCAGCTGGTTAAGTGGCAGTTTGTGAAAATCAGGCTGTCATATGAGAATTCATGGAGCCTGTGTGTGTGTATGTGTGTGCAACTCTCTGATGATGCCTTCTGGGCTCTCCAAAGGATGCGGGTAAGGTACACATGTCCATCCTTGGCTATTTTTGAGGCTGAAAATAAGATTAAGGCTGAGAAATGCAGGGAAAAGGGACCGAGAGAAAACTTGAGCAGCCATGACTATTTCGTATCTTTAAAAATCTGTTCATTCTGAATGCTCCTGCAGAAGTAATTTAGTACATCAGTCACTGTAAATAGCAGACAACTGATTACTTGGCTTAATGCAACTGCACTCTGTGCAGTAAGAAAATACTCATTTTGTTGAATCATCTAAGTTACCACCATGAAAGAACATGCTTATTTCTTAACAAATTCACTGACATTGCATGTTGCCATCCCCAGAGTCATGGCTTTCTACAGCGCTTTAACATATTTTGATGCATTCATTTTTACTGCTTTCGCTGATAATTGATTTCATATATAACACCAGGACAGATGCAGGCTCTTGAACCAAAGTGCAGTGCAAGGATGACAGGGTGCAAAACCCAGAAAAAGCTATCAATTTATATAAACCACTGCAGAATAACATCTTTCTTCTGCTTTCCCATTTATCATGGCAGCATGTGAGTCTGAGAACTACTTAAAATAACTTTATTTTTAAAGAATTTATGCAGGGTATCTGCTGCACCAGGCCTATGTGATAGAACATTGGTTCTAGTGCTGCTGACTGGCCATAGTACAGATATATTAATGATGTTCCAAAACAAATAAATACACAAATACATATATGTATGGGCAATTCTAGCATTCTGAGTACAAAAATCCCCTCACTAGACGGGCGGAGTCCCTCTGTGTCCCAGTGAGCTGAACAGGGTCAGGGTCAGGACTGGTCCTGGTGGAGGCATTGGTGGGCAATGACCAGCTGCAGTTGTGGTGACTGGGTGGTTGAGGCGGTGGATTGGGGTTGACAAGGCCCATGGCCAGGCATGGTCACAGCTGCAACACAACTTAAGCAGGTTCAAAGGGTGAGAACCTCAGATCAAATTTAATCCAAGCATTGTCTTTGAATTTAATGATAAAGGAAGACTGTGAGCCTGTAGCTCTACACACTGTATCTTTTATTCTCTCATAAACCAAGAACAGTGCAAAGAGTGTTAAGACAACCTGCTCTCGTACTGGCCTGCTAGCGAAGGTATCTACCTTGCCCTGAAATTCATGTTGGGATATGAGTCATGTAGAATATGTCAACTCTTTGTAATATTTGCATAAAGAGCTGCTGAAGTGCACAATTATTGTGAACTTGGCCTTCATCACCAACTTATTGCTTATGGGATACAAACACATTTAATTATTTTTAACACAGAAGGTACTGGCATTCATGACTTTCTTTTTCTTGAGAAATCTATGATAATGTTTTGCCAGTAAGCTGAAAGCAAAACTTTCAATCACTTTTTGCGGCAGAGTGGTCAATAATCCAAATGAAAACATGGAGCTATTATCAGAAAAATGAGTGTATTTCAGTATCCCTCAAAATCCAGACATGTAGGAACTTAAAGAAGAATTTAGAATTTGATTCCCAGCTACTACAAGTGCTCAAGTAGAAAAGTCCTGGGGTAAGTCTCAGGAGATATGGATTCAGTTTCCGGATCTGACCCAATCTGCATCATGTCTTTTGTCAAGACATGTGACAGAAAGAAACCTACAGGATCTCTGTCTTCTCCCCTTCTATCAGTAGGTTGGTCCAGACATAAGGCAATTTTTAAATGTATTAGACTCCTTTTTAAAATTATTTATGTTTTTTTGGGGGGACAAGGACTGTCTCTTATTACAACCTTGTACAAACAATCACCCAGTAGAAAACAGATTTCATATTGCATCAATTTGTATCAATGAAAATAAGAGCTCTACTTTACTGATAGAACTATTGTCTTCTTTAGGAAACTAGATTGTTTTCTTCTTCTTCTGAGAGCAAAGCTATTATTTCCGACTTTAAAAACAAACAAACAGACAACTCCTAACTCTCTTTGTGGACTTTCATTTTACAGGTCAGCACTGTAAGGTTTCATTTCTTTATTTCCAGTAGAAAAGTAATGTAAAGTGATCAGCACAGATATGTTCTGTGTTTGATGGCCTAAGGTCATGTCAGCTCCCCACTTCATTTTTTTTACCTAAACACTTCACAGCTGAGATATAGGTAAAATCTCAAAAGTCTAGAAAAAAATGGATAACAGTGTGCAAGCTGATATTTTCTCCTCATAATGTATCTATAAGATAGTTAATTTTCAAGCAATGTTAGGTGATAAATGTTCACACTTTGTATTATCAGTTTACTCCTGCTTCCACAAAATATATCCTCCCAAGGCCCTTTCAATACTTTCGAGTCATAACGGAAAAGAGATGAACAAACAAATTTGTCAACATTGATCAAAGCTGACATTCAAGTTACCCTTCAGAGGCCTTCTATACCAGTTTTCCTCACCCTGCTGTTTTCAAGGCTTCTCATGTGTTTTCATGATTGGTGATAAGCCTTTTTGATGTGCATTTTAGATCCAGCTTTTGATTCACTATGTATGGGAATTTCCAGATCTGAACCTTGCCAAATTAATTTTTCAGATTAATTTTCAGCAACAGGCAATTGCCTACTCAAGTGCAATATGGATAATTCTGCCCCTGAATATTTTAACAACATTGCCTATACACTGCTTCAACTTCAAATTTTCATGCTAATCAATGAATATTCATGAAAACACTTTCCTTTTAGAAAACTTTGAGATAATTTTCAGTTAAATAGAAGGAACTATTTTTGAAGTACTGCAACTAGACAACAAAGCTGTGAATCACATTTGGTAAATTCTTCGGTCTTGATAAATGAGGAACTATATCTCTCAAATGGTGTGGCATAGAATTTTTAAAGCTAGTTCAGTCACACTCTGTGCAGTTTTATATATTGCATGAAGCAAGCATGTCAAGACAACACATTAAAAGAGAGCCTACAATTAAAAAAATGCCTGGCTATAGTCTTTATACTCTCATGATTAAATAAGAAAGACACCAACACATATTCATACTTTTTATATGCAGGCATTACAGATTGGTAACTAAAGTCTTTTAACCAAGAAAATTAAATAGGCAAGAAAAACATATAGCTTAGAACTACCATGAACAGCATACAAATAGTGTTTTATAGTCAGAAATCAATCTTAAATCTGGTACAAGTTTACACAATTAAAATAACCACAGTGTGTGTTTTTTATGGGGAGACATTTCAAAACAAGATTTCGTACCAGAAGAGACTCAAAAAGTGTGCAAGATAAAAGATCTTAAATATTAAAAATAAATTCCTAACCATGAAAACTTACTTACTCCATCAGCTGAATCCATTAGCATCCACTTACCAGGCTAATTACAGTAATAAATAAATTACATTATTGCTAATTACAGCTTCCAGTTCCTATCCCTCTTACTGTTCTGTACCCAAAGTGTGGAGGGATTGCTTTTGCTGTTATAAAACCAGCAAGTATATACAATGAACGCATCATGAGCAATTCAATACTGGAGTTTTGTTTTGTTTTGTTTTGTTTTGTTTTGTTTTAAACAAGAACAATATACATGGAAATAATTACAAAGCAATTTATAACTAGTTGTGAATTTTGTATGATTCATCTTTTATGAGTAGTCTGCCTGGCAATAAGATGACTTCCGTTTTTCCCAAAGTGCTGAACAACCACACCTCCCACTGATTTTGTCTTGTAGGTTTGCTTGTTCAGTACTCTAAAAAATAAAGAGGTCATTTGGTAGAACAGCTGGACAGTTGTTCCATAGCAATTAATTTAATTGACATGAGAAATCAGCAATAAGAAAGTTCCCACCAAATGCAAAATAAGTAAAAAAACAGTTAAAAGTTGCTTAGGCAGTCTAGGACTAAGCAAAAAAAAAAAAAAACAAAAAAAAACCAAAAAAAACCACCTTTGTCTTAGGAAGCATATATGTCTTTCTGCAGAAGTTTGTGAACTGTAGGGACTGCTGAGCTTGTGATATAGAAAAGCTAGAATTCACCCACACATCCTTTAGGTCCAGCACTTGGATACTGGTACTATTTTTTGCTTCTGAAGACTCTGAAGATGCTTACTTCTTTCTTAACACCAAGTATGAATTCAATCATGTTTGCTTTCTGAACTGATCTAAAGATTGAACATGTTAGAACCATAGTACAAACATAGATTAGAGACTGGGAAAGAAACAATGTTTCCCAGTACTCATGATGTTATTCTGGATTTATGCATGTTACTGAGTGTGAAACTTGGCTTGCTGAAACTTAATTTGCTTAAGTTCCAGTTCTGTACATGTAGCATGCATGTGTAAAAAACTAGATGGTCTATGGGAGTCAGTGTAGGTATTTAAGGAAATATGCAATGGATTTGCAGGGTAGATGAACACTTGGTAGTGAAATGTCAATGAGGTGGAAAATACGGCTTTGGGACATGGTAACATAATTACAATGCTAATCAAGGACAATGCGAGACTCTCCAGTAAAGTTGACAAGCTTGAGAATTAATCCAGGATTAAGCATTTCAAGATTACTGGTGTCCCAGTGAGGAAAAGCCTAAGAATTTAATAATCTTTCTGGCAGCACTTCAGAAAGATGAAGCAAACTATTATTTATTTCCAGAATGATACTGGGCTGCCTCACCATATTAATTTGTGTCCAGCCATCTCTTCATGGCTGCTCTCAAAACTGACCCAGTTTTCACAGAAGAACACTTTCTTAAGAAACACCACAATATGCAAAAGAAAATCCACTTTGTTTATATACATGCAGATACTGGTACATTTACTCACCCTCCTGTCTTACATTATTGTAAAATACCTCCTCCATTCAAATGTATGTATAACTATCCATACTAGTCTAAGTGTGTAGACCAACAGTCAGACCCTGGAAACAGACAGAACAATTTAAGAAATTAACACTCTACCCCTTCTCAGCTATTTCTTTCTGTCCATCAGATATGTTATCAGATTGCACAAACAAAATCACAGGGGATTTATATGTGTTGTCACTTGTGTGTAACTAGCAGGGAAAGGCTAATTACACCTTTTATTCACCATTATCATTCCACTTGTAAAATCCAGCTATATAATAACAATTATAAATATAAAACATGCTTACAATTAAAATTCTAAACCTCAGATAAAAGCCAACTCAGCATAATTATTTTTTCTCCACACTGAAAAGCATGGATTGATGGTAACATTCCCAGATGAATATAACTTTTTATTGCTTTGAACTTTTACTGTGAAGCATCATTTTATCATTTTATCATGTTGCTTGTTACATGGAAATTGAGGTTGACAAATGGCATGAGTCTCAAAAAATGGAAGACTGTTTCTAACCTTTTCTGCTAGCCCCACAATAGACAGCGCCTGTATCACAGGAAGACTGAAAAGATTTTCTCTTATTTTCAGATAGGAAAAGCATAGCTAATTTATACTTCAATGACATGTGTTACTGAGAAATTACATGATTGCATTCTACTGGAGAGACATAAGTTGTCACTTTTTTAATGCTTTAAAGGCCTAAATTGGCATGACATACCAGCTTGATGTAAAGTCTGTATCATGTCTGACTGATGTATGTCCGCATGTTTTTTATCTAGTGAAAACAGGCAAACATCAACCACAGTGATTGTTTAGGATTCAGAAAATAGTTTTTTTCTGTAGAAAGAAGAGGAAGATGAAAAATGTAAAGTTTACATTTGATTTCCAAAATGCTGAAATAAGTCAAAATAGAAGGCAGCACCTATTACACTTAGATTAGATTAATTTCTATTACATATAATTTTTTACTTAATTTCAGGAAAACGAGTTGAACTATCTTTTTCTTTACATTTAGAGGCATAACATTAGGATTTCAATAAAGATGGGATATGAGGTAAGGACATGTAAATGAAAAGGTCTGTTGATAAATAGGAAGAGAGGTGTGGGTAGTTATCACACTTCAGGGTCTGTGGTCAGAATAAAACAATGCCCCTAATTTCTTTAGCCTGCCAGCTGCCAACTGAGAGTGTATTTTTAGACTTTCAAGAAGAAGACAAATGGCTTTAATATGTAACTCATACCCCAAGATGGAATTTCTCCATTTCAGTAACATATTCTTGTCAGAAAAGTCTGTCAGAACCTCCAGAATGACATTATTTATGAAGCCAGCACCAGACTCCAAGTACTTGTTCTGGCATTAGATACTATGATGAAATTCAGGGTACTTGAAATTTTCCAAAACCTGCTATATTAGAATCTTAACATTCTTAAAACAAGAAAGGGAAAAATTATCCCTGACCAGTTCTAGTGAGAACTAGCCCTTCAGCAATCAAGTACAGAGAATGAGATGTGTCAGGAAAAACAACGTAGCTATGTACTTTAGTAGTAGATGAAGTAGAATTAGAGATACCCAAGATGGGCGAAACGATGTGAGGGGTACACCTGAGCCACAACACCTGATTCACCTGCTCATTATGGGCTGTAAAGCATAGAATAGATTTAAGGGATTTTAAGAAAAATAATGTAGTCATTTTGCAGATATGGAAGGTCAGAATGAAAAGAATATGTTGTCCATTCCCACAAGGTAGTTTGGGAAAAAGAAGGAAAATATTTGTTGAAAAACAGCTATATATCGCCAAATGCATGCTAGCAAAACTGTAGGTGCGAGTCAGTGTCTAGATATCACATAAGAGGTGAAAAGTTAGGCAGAGATAGGTCATAAGGACTTAAAATATGAAAGCAAGTCATTTATACTTGGTGCAGCAGGGAAGGGAAAGACAGCGGAGAGAAGTAAAGAGGGGATTAGCAAGAGCTAATCCTAGCTATGAAGGTTTGTATGGTTTATGTAGATTATAGTCTGTGCAGTGGTAATGGATTTGTTGCAGAGTGGCACCCAAATGTGTGTATTTCCTGCAAATTATGAATTTAAATCTGTCAAGCTGTTTTTTAAGTTACAGGTCATCAAAAAATGCTTTGATAAAAAGCAGCTGCGTAGTGAAGGTTACAAGCAGACTCCTGTTATATGCTAAAATGTTTGTTTTTTCTTTATTCTGCATAGCAAAAATATTTTTGAATTGCCACCAAGCAGCAATGAAAAATTTGTACATGCTTTGAAGGCCAATGATCAGGCTATTAAGTTATACATATTTTAAAATAACCCTTTTCTGTTATTTTATTTAAAACATCTAACAACTTTCTGAGTCACTTCATCTTAAAATAAGACAAACTTTCAACCAAAGAAATCTTGACACAAAATCTATGCCTCACTTACAGTCAAACAAGACTAAAAAGAAGAAAACAAGCAACATGCATGTACACATGTATATAAACACAGTGAATCGTATCTTATAAATTATACTCAGCCATAAGAAAAAAATATGTTCAGAGAGAAGCAGCACAGAGCACTTGCTGGGAGCTTGCAGAGATCCACATATCTGTAGGGAATAAAAGTGTGATTTCTTTTGAATAAAGGGGCTGTCCTTGCCAGCTGGGAGAGCTAGGATGCACAAAGCCCTGAGTCCCTCTCTACAGGGAGCAGCTGGGGTGTCTGACACTCTGTCGTTTAAACTGTTAAGGTCAGAAAAATTCAGAAACTTACTTGGAAACTTACATTGTCCCTAACATAGATGTTTGTAGGGGAGCTGGTGACCCTGGAGAGATTCTAGCAGAACATGGCTTAGAGTTATTACACTCTATAAAAATGAATGTGTCTCTTGGTTTTAAAGGTCAAAAAAATCAGAACAGTATTATCTCCATGTTCATCCTCTGTGAATACTGTTTCATGTACTCAAACCCTTCTTTTTACAAAAAGGAGACTAATATGCTGGATGTCTCAAAAGTGCGATGTTTCTGGTGGAGTTTAATGTTTACTAAATATCACAGAATGGATTCTGTACTGGGGAACTATGCAGTAAAATATTAATTACATAGCTGGAGCATCCCAGTGAATATTAACAGTATTTTAATGGAAGCCATCATCTAGTTCAAGTAATGAACAGGCCCTTAAGCCTGCAAAGGTCTGGAGAAATGTAAAATCTTAGTGAAAGATCAGGACTTCAAACTGATGTATCCCTGATATTATCCTGAGATTTAACTTGTCAAAGATACAGGGTTTCTAACAATGCACAAACCAAATAGTGTTAACTGAAATAAAAATAAATTAATATTGTTAAGAAAATTATGCTTATGCAGATAGTTCTTGCTTTACTATTTACTTTGAAGTGGGTATCCTAAAATTATAGTATGGCAAAACAGTTTGTGTTCCTCTCATTGGGTGTTCAGAAGTATATGTGTGTTAGAAATGTAGCTACAGGCAATCCAGAAGTGTTCTTATTTGCTTGGCCACATCTCAGTTTGCTCTTTTCTGCACCAATATTTGTGTGCTTGTCTGTACACATCTACCTGCATACACACAAACACAATACCCATTTCATTTAAGTTTGTTTACTGTTTCTTGACAGCTGCTTAGACTAATGCAACATAATTTGCTGTATCCTTTAAAATCAATTCTTACAGATAATATTCCAACAGTTTTGGAGTTTCTTTTTTCAATTTGCACAGTTTCAGACACAAAATAGAGCATAATCTGCAAATGCCCTGTTTTACTGAAGTAAGACAATATAGACTGCTGATCTGCAGTACCAAACTATTGTCCAGTTAATTTAGTTTCTCATCAACTTGATTTTTTTTATCTACAGATAAAAAGCAGGTGGTTATCAAGTAGCTGTGTAATCTTGCCCTTTCAGATGATCCTCAGTTTTTTGGCATGACAGAGCAGTACCACTCAGCTGTACCTTGTTTATGCAAGCCATCTAATCATTCTTCTGGCTTTCTACCTTGACAATACAAACATTTACAATAGTCTTTAACTATAGCATTTTCTAGTAAAATCATTATTTCTTCAGTGTTTGAACAACTGATCCAGTGTCTGCATATTTCCTTTTATTCCTCTTATCTGCCCAGACCCCCGGATTAGAAAAGAACTTCTGAAAGCTGCAATCTGAACTTTTCTCCTAGAGTAGTAGTATTGTTAAAAGCCTAAACATTACAACAATTGTATTTGTACTGTCAATTTCTTAATATCACATAATTTTTGTAGTCAAAATAATGCCTGACCAGCTGAACTCTCACTTGCTTTCAGTATATAGAGTTAACAGCACTACAAAGAACTTTCCTGTCTCCATAATATTGTATAGTAAACACTTTTATAATAGATATCCCGCATATTTACATAATGATGCTTTCAGATGTAATAAATTGGCCATATTAATGTAATTTTACAATTTGGGGAATGGAAAAAGGATAGGGTAGACATAAAGTGACAGTTTTATTTTCCATTATTACAAATTAAGATGATGCTTTTGCAGCTAGCTTTGCTTCATTGGATTCTTTTACAAATGAAGGAAAATGCTGCCAAGATGAAAAATTCAGTGTAAAAGATGTAACTCCACTGAGCACTTCTTTAAGTGAAAGCCTTGCATACAATCCAAATACTTTAAAAACTTATTTTCTATTAAGAACAGTGAAAAACAGGCTATTAAAACATCATTTGAAACATGCAAACAGTGAATTCAGATATACTTATTTATCATTATAGCTTTCTTGTAAGTGGCAATAGAGTTGGAATACTCTAAGAGCAAAACATTCTCTGGCTTTTCTGGGCAAACTAGATTAACAACAAAATTAGAAAAAAGCACATATTTCAACTGAGCTTTAAAGACAATTCCAAACTGGTCATGGACATTGGTCCTATTTCCTGTACATTACTGTCGTGGTTTAAACCCAGACAGCAACTAAGCACCACGCAGCTGCTCATTCACTCCCCACCCCGTGGGATGGGGGAGAGAATCAGAAGAGTAAAAGTGAGAAAACTCATGGGTTGAGATAAAGCCAGTTTAATAAGTAAAGCAAAAGCTGTGCACACAAGCAAAGCAAAGCAAGGAATTCATTCACTACTTCCCAATTGGCAGGCAGGTGTTCAGCCATCTCCAGGAAAGCAGGGCTCCATCACGTGTAACAGCTACTTTGGAAGACAAACGCCATCATGCCAAACATCCCCCCTTCCTTTTTCCCCCAGCTTATATACTGACCATGATGTCATATGATATGGAATAGCCCTTTGGCCAGTCTGGGTCAGCTGTCTTGGGTGTGCTCCCTCCCAGCGTTTTGTGCACCTGGCAGAGCATGGGAAGCTGAAAAGTCCTTGACTAGTGTAAACTCTGCTCAGCAAGAACCAAAACATCAGTGTGTTATCAACATTATTCTCATCCTAAATCCAAAACACAGCACTGGACCAGGTGCTAGGAAGAAAATTAACTATATCCCAGCTGAAACCAGGACAATTACTTTCATTTTCTCTTATTAAAGTATAATTCTTTAAATCAGAAGATTTTAGAGTGAAGTATTTAAGGATCTAAGTCCATTAAATTTTTCATGAAAGTCAGCTGGGCTGGGTTTCTTACATATTTTTGGTATTTTCGAGAATGTTGGTTTAGCTTCCAACTTCAGATGGTACTATGAGAGGACGCAAGAGATTAAAGGCTACTTTTTTGTGCCTTCTTCTCAGGGACCTTTGTACTTGGACGAGCCTCAGTCAGAATGTGATAATGAGATGAATCACTTCATGTCTATTGCCCAATGTAAAAATAAAACTATAAAATGTTTTGTTTAAAAAATGACTTTTTGATTTCATACTTCCCTCTAATGTTATAAAATAGATTATTTTTTTAACAAATACAGTGTTTTGAGATAAGCACATCATATTTTTTTTCAGAATCAAACTGTACTCGCCTATATTTCATATATTCTCCAGCAAAATCTTTTGTTTGCTCATTACACTCAACCTTATTGAGAAGCACTGTTCGATGTAACTGTAACAGTAAGCATCAGAAAGTCAAATGGAACCCACTGTAGACTGGCATGATCCAAAGTCCTACAGTACTTTCTTGTCCAGCATGAGGAAATGACTTTAACAGCTTGGATAACATTATGATGGTCAGATAAATGCTGACTTAAACTCTCCACTTCAAAATCTATACTACCATTCCTCTATACGGAGCCACCAACATACAACAGGGTAATTGTTTATTCATTTACTTAGATTGGGATAATTACATTTTCAGCTAATTAGTGATTTTCATCTGAATTCAAAAGATGATAAATTAAAAGATCTGTACTCCAGAGTTTTTAGTCAGTAAAACAAGCTACCTCCTTCAATCTGATTCCCATTTTTGTTGCATGAGGGAGAGACTCTACACACTGGGCAGCAATCCAAGACAACTTCTGCTCCTTTAGTTAGGTGACAAAATGAATCTAGCTCCATCAAGCCACTTGAAGGCAAACTGAGCTGATATTTCATGAAACTGGGGAGAAAAAAAGCCATAATGAGAGATTTTTACCATGGCTCCAAAGAAACCATAGGATCAACTATATTACAAAGTAACAGGAAGTATAAATACTATTATTTTACCTATATTATCAATGAATCTTTTTGTATTTAAAGCTTTTATCCTGTTTCCTTGTCAGCTGCAGTCTTCTTGGCAAAAATAAAAGTCGATGAATAAAAAAGTAACAGGTTCTATGTCTTAAAATATGAATGCAAAGGGAAGAAATTCTTGTGATGTACACCATCATCACTAACAATGGTTACATTAGAATAATTTGTCAGGGATTTTTAAATTCTTCAGAATGTTACCAGTCTCCTTCTAAGTTATTCTTTATTATTATTATTATTATAGTTACTATTTTTATGTAACTAGTTGGGGTTTTTTCATGTTTCTATGTAACTAGTTGCTGTTTAGTTGTAGCTTTCAGAGAAGTAAAACGAAAGACTTGTGTGTTAAATATAATAGCAGGTACATCAGATCCTCAGATTCTGCCAACTGGCAAATTTCTTTGACATTAGAGCCTATGCAAGAATTATTCATTCTACTACTGTAATGCAGAGCATTCATCCCTCTTTAAGTTATATGCATCATACTCTTATATCTCTGCCAGGATGTCTGAACTTATTTTTCACCAACAGGAGAAAAAGAAAAGACTGAAAATTATTCTCTTAATTAGTATGGCAGGCAAACACACGCAGTAAGTAAATTTCAGTTTACTGTTGCCTTGTGTTTGATTTTGTACCACCAAAGATTAATTAACTTATAGCTGAGGTAAAAAGCATATATTAGATGACACAAAGCAATAGAAAATGTACAAATCTGTAATGATAGCAATATGAGCCATCCACTTGACGCATCTTGTCATTGTCCCTGTCTTTTAAAAATAATCTTTCTTCATGGGGGTGGGAAGGGTGATAAAGTGCTGTTCTGAAAATTGTGTGGCTTTTCTTTAAGCTTGAACACAGGGCCTTAAAGAAAATATTCTCCACAAAATATTTGCATGTTGTGCCTCTAGTGTGTGTACAGTTATGTGTATGTGGATTTATACACACACACACACACACACACACACACACACATATACAAATCTGAGGGATCCACTCAGTTCCTTGGGAGGTGATGTGGGTGTTCTAGAGGCTGAGAAGAGGAAAGTATCTTGTGCTACTACTACACACACGTTTCAAATACTAGGTTATCCGGGTGACTGTGCTGTCCATTTGTCTTCTTGCCAACAGTCTGTTCTTCATAACACTCTAAACTGTTAGACATATTGGCCAGTTTCACAGGAAGTGGGAAGAAGGCTCATATTTCTTGAAAATGAGCCACTAGATGGAGGATGAAGATGCAAATTATTGCTGTCAGTGAGGAAAAGGCAGGAGGAACCCAGACATTCAATATTTTGCTAGGAAGCAACTAGCCACAGTTTCTTTCTTGCCTGCAGTGTCTCATAAGAAGAACTAGGTTATATACTCTTTCTACTGGAATGTGGTAGTTAAGGCTTCAGGGAAAAGGAAAGCATCCAGAAAAAAAACTTCATTAGTTCCACTGTCCCAAACACCTGGTCACATTTGACTTCCCTACTTTGAAAAACTTTCTGTAGGTGAACTCCTGTAACCAGTGAAGAATAGATTCTGCTCAAATCATATTTCACTTTGTTTTAAATTATGGTGCTGTATTCCTCAGAGCAAACTCCAAAAACCTTTGTTTTCATTGTTCTTGTAGGTCATGGCATAGCATGGTTGCAGTATACATAGGGTCAAGGACAGTATACTAGCATGGCACATAAAAAAAATTCCTTTTATCATTGGATATAAAATGTAAGAAGGCAGTATTTTTAAGTTTAATTCAAAGACTATCTCTGTGAACAAATAAGCTATTTTGTAACAAAGGACTGCTGTATGAACCAGCTTAGCCCTTGACAATTTAAAAAGCCCTATGTACAGAATGTAGTAGCCAACAGCAATAGAAGCAGTAGAAACCTCAACAAGTTACAAAGCTGACTCCTTCTGCTATGAACTGAAGATAAGAATATCAGCATGACAAAATGTGCTAGACGAGGCACTGAGGGAGGTGTCTGAAACCTATTGAAAAATTCCCACTAGTTTCAGGTCTGCCGCTGATTTGCTTTCTTTTGTTCTCAAATGGTTATCTATCAGTCCCTAATACAGCTAGGTTACCAAAGTAATCAGCTATACTGCAAGAGTCTATTACTCGTAGGACATAAAGGCCTAAGACAAACAAAACTCAGGCTGCAAGTGGCTGTAGGCCTTTCTCCTACAATCTTAGTTCCAGACTGCCTTAAATTCTTTTTTCCTAGCGTTAGTTCTCTACTCTCCTGACTTATGAAATCAATAAACGGTCTTGAGCATTTCATAAAGTGGTTTTAAGGAATACCTATACCTTTAACTGCTCTGAGAACCTAATTAAATAAGCTGTCTGCTCTATAATGCAGAGCATTCTCTTTTCCTTTCAAATACTTCTTCCTGTATGCTCAGAATAGGTCAGCTTTAGACAATTTATTTAAAAAAAAAAAAACAACACAAACCCCAAAAAGACTCCAGGGTTCTTTTTAACAGCTTATCTTTTCTTAAATCCTTTCTTCTGTGATACACGTTTCATCGTAATCTATTTTTTATTTTTTGTTTTGTTTTGTTTTGTTTCTGACAAGGTTAATGCTTTTATTATTTACAAATCAGGATATTTACTAAATCTGCTTCAGATACAAATAACTCTATTTCTTTTGGTAGAGCAAATAATTCTGTGATATTTGGCTGGATCCAATACAGAAATTAAAAGCGAGTAAAGTTCAGTGGAATTAACACTGACCTAAGGAGATAAATACCTTTTTAGGTACTGTGTGTACCTCATTATTGTATTGCATATTGAGCAATGCCAGTATCCTATAAGACAATCATTAAGGGAAGAATTAAGAAATTATTTTTTTCCTATTTATTAAATAAAAAAAATATTGCGGTAAATATAAAATCTTTTCCTTATTCTAAGGAAAGGAGCAATGTCCCATTTATTTAGTCATTCAAAAAGAAATTTTTAGCACTTCAAGACTGTTTTATAAATTTCCAGAAGGAGTAAGATATTGAGGAAAGGATATTCTACAAGAAATTATTTGACACATGCTTACTTCTTGGACTAAAGTAAAGCAAACTGGTTTTGTGGTCTCCAATTGTTTATAAAGGCATGAGAAAGGAGACTTAAAGAGATTGAGATTTCTGATCTAGAAATCCCAGATCTTATCAGCACATTCGGATTTTTCTAGAGGAGAAGAGCAATTCATGAGGCTCCCAGGCAAGAAATGTATTTGCTCTACTACTTCGTGCATACTTATTGGTGAAAGAACACTAGAACCGCGTGAAAAACACAAAACACATTGTCCAAAAAGTATTTATTCTGAGTATTAAATTGACTGAATTCAGGCATACTCACAAACTGTTCACCTGTAAACTTTCAAGCAAGAAAAATATTCTCATTTAAGCATTAATGAAATTACAATTACTGTTAAGATGCCTATCTGAAATCCTTCTCTGAATGTGACAAAGCAGAAATTGCCCTGAAAACACTTAATTTCTAGTTAAATAAAAAATTATTATGTATTAAGGTCAAAGTTGTTAAAAAACAGTTCTCAATGTTTATCACTGCTAGTTGCCTAGTCTCTGGCAACTTCGGTGAGTGGATATTTCAGAGAGAAACTCCCAGGTATATTACCTACATGCCTCAAATTCAACATCAGATTTCATTTTTCACCAATCCAGTCTTATTCAGTCACTTGAAAACTGAACACATGATAATCAGCATCTTGCTATTTGTCTGTGTGTTCCTCATGATGCCAACCAATCTGCAGGCTGGGACAGAAGAAACCCTCCCATGGCAGTCCTGTGATATGTATGTGCTGTAGTACTTTATCACATAGATTTATTTTTCTGTATCAGTTCTCATCTTCTGTTCAATTAATGGGACAAGTCTAATAGCTTTGTTGTATGCACTTTTTAAAGCTGCTTCAAGAGTAGGAACCTGTCTCCAAAAACAAACCAAACACCTCAGATGAAATTCCAAGATTATTTATATGTATTTCTGATCTGTAGCTGCATGAAAGTAAAAAAGGCTGAAAAATTATTTAAGTAGTTCAAAGTTGATGAGACAGGACTTGAGTTGTAACACATAATTTGGTGTTTTTAAATCACCCAAAGCTCAGGAATATTTAGGTTGAGGAGTATGATTAAGGCCTGCCTACATTTAGACTTAAAGTTACCTTAAGAATGCAGATGAACAACTGCTGATGGGTTCTGCCGCTGAGAAATGTCACAGAGTAACTGACTGTATTGTTTTTCTTCTAAACCTTCCTTTATCTTTCCTGTCTTGCAACAAGCATATCCAATTGAGCTATTGTTTGAAAATGATCTGTCACTGAATATATTTCTTTGTGCAGATGTAAAATTACAACAATCACACTATTTTTTTCTGTTCGTAATGATTTGACATGCTGATACCAACAAGCTGTACTTTATCTGTGGCTCTGCTGTGGTCAAGGTCTTGTGGACAAGGTTGTCAGATTTTAGGAAATAATCTAGGGTCTACAGCTACTTTCCTTTTTTGACAAAACTGAGTAGGGGACTCTTTAAAAACATAGTAGGACTCTAACAATGTAAATATTTTGTTCCGGGAAATAACATATGAGAGAACATAAGAATTACCATACTGGGATGAGTCAATCGCACACTACAGCACTAGCCTACAACCAAGAATGTCTATTCTCATATGTTTTACATGAAAGTAGAAAAACATTATGCTTAATCAAATGGCATGAGGAAGAAAATATGTTCTTAAGGGTAAACAGACATACTGGAAACCTTCTGTGATTGTTCCACATATCTGATAACTAGTTTTGAAATGGGATTGATATTTCTGAATGTTATAAAGTTTTATTCAAATCCCCAAGTGAAGATAAAGTATGTGTTAATGAATCGCATAAGTTGTAGAGCAACATTTATCAACTTACTGCCCCATTAACAGACATATTTCATAATCACTTTCACTTCAGCCTAGGAAAAAAAAGTGAGCTAAAGAAGAAATTGTTGAAAAAAATGGACTTTGTAGAAATACACATTTCTTCCCTACCCAAAATTTTTTATTTTTTTTTGTGACTTTTAAATAAGATAAAACTGAGTGGTTCGTTTTAGATAGACTTTTTATGACTTTTATTGACATTTCTATTTTAAAACTCTGTCAGTCTGCTGTTGTGCAATTTTTCTACAGTTTATGAACTTTAGAAATTAGAGAAGGAAAGCTACAAGGTGTAAATTTTTTACTCTCCTCATTCTATATCTTTTCCAAAGTTGGAGATATTTCCACCCAATTGTTACAAAATCTATGAGAGAAAAACAAATCCAAAACAAAACCAGGAACCAACAAGCCAAACAAAAACAAACAAACAAAATACTTGGGGGAAACCTCCCCCCCCCAGTTACTATATGTAAGTTAAACCAGGAGACTATGGGTCAGTATTTAAAAAAAATTTGAAGTTGTATGTATATGTCTCAATTACTTTAATAAGACATAACGTCCTTAGTTGTTACACACTTTTAAAAGGCCTGCTAGGTACCTTCCTTTAGTCATCTAATCCTCTAAAAAATCTGGCGTTCCTACATTCCTTACTAGCACACTTTCTGTTGAAGGCAGAAAGTCTTAACTATTTTTATAGAGTTAATTGTTAGGTTAGTGAGAAAAAGTGGCTATATTCTTTAGAAACTCTGACTAGCTGTATATCCAAACATTGATATGTACACAGAGAAAACTAATCCTATCTTTAATTCACTTGAGAGTCATAGAAATAGAGAACAGAAAGTAATCATGAGAGGCCTACATGGTCTAAGTAGTCTGTTCTGGTGCAGGTCCAATTATACTATCAAGCTTCATAACATATTTTTCCCATTTGTTTTAAAATTTCAGGTGACAGAGAATATATAGGCTTTCTAGGCATCCCATCAAAGTGTATAATTACCTTTACCATTACACTTTTTTTCTTACTGCCTAGCCTAAATCTGCATTGTTTCATTTCAAATCCATTATTCTCATCCTATTCACAGTGAGCAAGGAGAACAGAAGATACCCTTTTGCTTTACCTTTGCTACCTTTTATGTATTCGAAGATTTAACATTTCCTTTCTGTCTTCTCTAAATAGTCTACTTTAGTTCTCATATGACCTATGCTTTCTAAATGTCTGACCAATCCCATTGTTTTCCTCTGGGATCCTTACAATTCATCTACATATTTCAAATATTTACTGGATGACCTCTTACAACAGCTGCATGAGTGGAAGAAATGCATACAGACATGATTTTCACTGCAGAAATGTGCTTTTATTGCAAGAAAAAACATAATTGTAAATTTTCCAGTAGTATAAATTAAGCAGATTGGTTTATACCTACTTAGCTCTTGTTTTCCCTTTGCTTTCTCATTTCCCAGTTCTGGATTTTTCCACGTTCACAATGAGTTCCTCTTTTCCTCCTTAGTAAAAGACAACAGAAGGTGAGTTGAAGCTGCTGGATGGGAGGTGGCTTCTTGTAATACTTCACAGAATAAGGAAGTAAAAGTACAGCATTAAGTGGCAGAAGGAAGGATAGGAAGAAAGAATTGCAGGGGTATGAATTGGTTCTCCCTTGCTGCCAGGACCATTACGGAGCTCAAGGTGGCTCCCTCTCTGTGGAGCACTAGTTCCATGTTCATCCCTTATTGTTACAATTGTAAACCTCACTGCTGTGTAACTTATCTGTCCATCAGGTTCCCACCTGTATGATTTTGATTAAATCCTCCGTTCTCAGCTCAGCTCTTCACCTGTCTCCTGGGTTCTCCTGGGAGAGACCATTGTTAACTCCCTTAAGGGAGTTGGTCCTCTGCCTAGCCTACTTTGGCAGGGAAATCTATAGTGGACATCAGCATAACCAACTCTTTCATGAGTGAAAACAGCTGAAAATACTTGTTTATTCCCTCCTCTCTACTCCTACATCAAGTAAATCCCAATTTAATTTTGCAGTATTCATTTATTTGTTTAGCTGATTTTACAGACGTACAACCCTCATACAGAAACCTTACAGTTTAATATAACTAAGAGGAAAAGAGAGCAGGAGCTTTTACAATGACCAGCAGCTTTGCTGCCTCAATATTTTTTTCTTTCAAGTTACTTAGAAAGATTCCCAGAGCTGCCTCAAGACCTCTCAGCAACACAGACAAAATTAAATTTTGCAGCTCCATGGGTGAGAAGCTGAGAAGGGCTGGAGCAGGAACACAGAGCCACAGGGGAGCTGCAGTGAGCTCAGCTGCTTGCTCTTGCTCCTGCTGCCTGGCAGATGGGAGGTTGTGAGCAACAACTGCTCCCGCACCAGCAGCCGCCACTGCCGCCTGCCTGCTTTCCAGAGCTCTGGCGTAGATAAATCATATATTGGGGTCATGGGCATCATTTCTATATCCACTTTGCCTATGCCAACAGCCACTTTTTTCTGTGCATTTATGTTACATATTTGTTTTCTGCACAGAATTGTAACTCTAACATGTGAATCCTCTTAAAAAGAACCATTTATGGAACATGCTATCATGAAGTACAGTATCAATTGTGTTCTTTAATAGATTTGATACAAATTGCTACTAACACTAATAGCTCTCTATTAGTCCTTTCAGTTTGTATCAGCTGAATGAATCTGTCTTTGAAGCTGAATGAAGAAGAAATGAACTAAAATATTTAGTTCCATCTGTTTCCTGAAAAAAAAATCTATAATGAATGAACACTTTGTCTTTTGTTTCAGCAAGCTGCTAAATTTAAATACAATGCTCCCCTACCAAGACCTATGCAAGTTCACAAGCAACGGACATTTTTGTGCCCTGAGGGTATGTTCTTGAGGAAGTTCTAATTAGAAATTGAGTTCACTTCCACAAATTAAAGAATTTCTTATACTTGTATTTTAAGTCCTTCTTAGTCATGTTTTAAATTTACCATTTACTTGAATCCTTTGTGGCAGCTGAGATGTCCATAACATTTTAGAACACTATTTTCAGTGCATATGGCACTGTTGATATTAAACATTCCCAAAGACTTTACAAATATGTAGGTATATTTCCACGATACTTAGAGTTGCTACCTCTTTTAGTATTCCTTAGTATTGACTAGATCTTTCCACAGAGTTTGATCTATTGCTGTTTGCTTTACCATCTTCTTCCGTGACCATGTTTAACTGAGCTTAGGGCCAAGGCATTTTGAATATGGCTTTTGTGTAGGAAACATCTCTTCTTCCTTGAATCTGCTTTTCATTAATAAGGTTTCAAAACTGTCACCTGGAGGTTTCCTTAATCAGAAATCCAACAGTTTCTGCATTCTACCTCTTAATTGCATGTATTGTTAGAAAACTATTTCATATGAATAGAATGCTTTTGCTAGTTACAGAAAAGAGGAACACTTGTTGTTTTCAAAGAGTTTTTAAAAATTCTGATGAACTATTCCTTAATCCATCACTGACAGTTTAATATTGATTTTTTTATTGCACAGCTACTTCCATTTTTAAGTAAATGTATTTATATATATATGATGTACCTTTTGGACTCATTTATTTTTCCTAGAAATTAGACTTGGAATGGAGAAGAGAAAAAAAAAATTCCCCCAGTCATGCCTATTCAAGACTGATTCACTTATTCAAATCTTTAAAGCCAGGCACTACATTCAAAGGATTATGGAGTTATTCAAACAAGAACATGTTTCTCCCATGCTTTAGTCAGATATAAAAAGCTACCAGTAGCAGAATTTAAAATTATTACTGGTTTTCAAAATAGTACCTAGTGAAAATAACATGTGCAGTCACAATAGAGGATTAGTGTTTTGAAATGACCCAGTCTCATCCAACAGTACTGGGCTATTTCCAGTTTACTTCTGAATGTTTACCTTCACTAGAGACTATATATTTAAGAAAGCTGGACAATGAATAAGTGCACATATCAGTGTATTGGAACAAGAAATTGAAAGAGTTTATGAGTTAGGCAACACAGAATCAGGAAAAGAATAGTTGAAAATGTATGTTTTACATATATCACAGAAACCTATTGGAGAACACAAAATTGTTATTTGAAGTTTACCTGTGTCTAAATTCAGTGTTTCTTTTGCTCTTTTTGCTTTCCAATAGCTTTTTCTTCCCCCCGCCAAGTAACTGCATCCTGCATATATCTTTGCTACACAAGAGATTAATGGTATGATTGTTCTCCAGCTGGGAGAGGTCTTCATTTATTGTCATTCACTTTAGTCTGTCACTTCTTCTGTTTTCCATGACCTCATTATAAGCCATAACTAACCATGCCATCTTTATGCTGTGGCTAGAAGAGTGGAACAGGTCCCTTTGAAACTAATTTTGGTTTTGTTCCTTATTTCCTCTATTCAGCACAGACAAAGTATCAATGTGGTAATCATTATTTGGAAACATACGTTTAAATTCTAGCTAATAAAACTTTGCCCATAATTTCCCAGGAGGAAAGAGCTTCAGTCTTTTTGGCTTTTTTAAGTTTGTCTTCCTTGTCATATGCAGACTAGCTTTTAGGGCATACTGATGGATTTAGATGAAGAACTCCTACATCAAAGTTCTGAAAGGCTGAACTATGAGCAGCATGATTAAAAATTTGTTGCTGAAAAGAATATCAATGTATCATTAAATACATATAATATTTTGTAGATAACAAAAGTCAGAAGAAGAAGAGGACTGATCACTGGAAATCCAGGAACCTTAAAGCTAGCTGAACAAATGTCTTGCAATCTAAATTACTACTGTTAAACTGAAAATGTTTGAGTGATTTTTTAAGACCAAAGAGGAAGAATTAACTTCTGAACAGTCATACTTACATAAGAAATCCCCAAACAACTAGGAAAAGATCAAATGAATAAAAAAAAAAAAACCTCAAAGCTGAATATTACTAGCTGGAATATGCAATTTTTTTTCTTAATGGTCTCCTAATTCATAGGTAATTTATTCAGTCTCTCACAGTATAAATAATGGTTTATAATGTATTACTTTCAGTAAAGGACATTTCAGCAGGGAAATTTCAGCTTTGCAGATCTCACTTTGACCTATATACTTTAAGTTTTGGTTGACAAGACTTTTAGCAGCAGCTAATACATATATTCTACTACTACTTATCTGAGTTACATAAGAAATAAATGTAAGGGATAGACTTATTCTTACAGGTTAGAGGATCTTCACCATATGTACACCTTCTGTTTCAGTTTTGAAAAAGATTATAAAACTCAATGAAGAGAACAGACCTCTGTTTTCTTGTGTAACTAGCAAAAACTTCATATGTCTGATGCTGATCTAATGTTCAGTATAGGAATTCCATTATACTGCTGAAAAGTGAATCAATGAATGTACACATATGTACACATATGTAAATCAAACATATTAATCGAACTTTACCTTCTAAATAACTCTCAGATTTTGTTACCTGACTTGATTATTCCCATAGGTGATAAGCATATGCTTATAAGCTAATTGTCAGGCAAAATTTTATAGTCTTATTTTTTCAAGTATGTTTTTTCCTATGATGTGGAATAAGGGAAAATTAAAGGTAGAAAAATTGTTACAGACTGATGATTTTAACAAAGCAATTGCAAAAACCAAGGAACCCCAGAGCAACAAGAAAATGTGTCTCCTGAGACTTACGGAGAGTAAGTTTCCATTGGTTTTAAAGGGAGTGATTGATTGCTACATCTTTCTGCGTATCTTGGTGACAGGGAGCTAGGTAGATCAGGCAAGTGGAGCAAGCTTCCAGCATGTTTGTCTTCCTGTTCCTTGCAGCCCCCTGTGATCTGAAGCTTGCCAGCCCTGTATCATGCCCTTTGTCTTCCTAATTCTGAAGCTAGGCAAATTGCATATGGAAATCAGATAACTCCTTTATCATAACATCAACTCCTTTATCGAGATCAGATCACAACATTTACAGTGTCTATGACTAAACCAGTAGCTTTTAAAATATATTTCTATTTTCCTTTCTCCATCTTACTTCCTTGCTTTCTACATTAAAAAAAATGCAATTATAATTTGTGTCCTGTGAAACATAAGTATAAAATTAAATAGCCAGGACAATTCCACTTATGCAATACAGTCATGAGTCTGTGAATAGAAAGACAAGCTAAAAGCAAGAGCCTTAAACAGATGGAGCTTTATAAAAATTAGTGAGCAATTGGCATGCCTGTAGTTTGCCAGAAGCTAGCTGCAAGTAAGAAAACATCAGAAACAGAAGCTGTAATTTCTTAAATTTCATTCTTCTTTTTTATTCTCCTTTGTGCAAAATTGTTTTATTTTTCTTAAAGGCAACAAGATTAAACTCCATCAGCAACAAGAACAGAAGATGACTATTTGACTTTCTCCAAATAAGACAGTTAAATTTTTCTTTCTACTGTCTAAGATTGGAAATATGTTTCGTCCTTTAAAAGTGTCTATGAGACTAAAAGGAAAGGTGATACAAGAAAACTTGCACTGAAGGTCTTAATTAATCAAGTTTCAAGTGATATAACAGCTTTCTTACCTTTCTCTGTAAGCTTAATAAAAGGTTTCTTTTATGGCAGGCTGTTATGGTAGAAGCAAACCACTACCAACCTAACACAAAACCTTATGTCACACTTATAATGTTGCTGTAAGAAACAGTAAAATTATCAACAACAATTTTAAAATAGTGGTCAAGAATTTTGCTATATTTCCTACTTCACTTGTCTGAAGATTAAATATTCACACACAAAAAGGTAATTTTAATACTGAGACAATTTATCTAGATAAGAGAACAAAATCTGGAAGATTTTCTTCAGAAGTATTCTCCACTATTATGAAACCAATGGTTTCCTTCTTCTGAGAAAAAAAAATAGAACAATCACCCTCTGCAGCTTTCCAAGCTTCCCAAGGTCCACAGTTCTGAGTGGTCAACAGGCCTTACACTTCAACCTTGTGCCCCAGTAGCTCTCTGACTGTCTAAGTCTAGCATTTGCCAAGGGTGAAGTGTACTACCAAGCAGTGGTCCCACTACCTTCCCATTGCTGTAGGGCTCTTTATCACTAATACATAAAATGATAAAAATTGTGTCCAGCCAAGCAAAACACGTTGTAATCATTGTAGTGCTGTAGGCTCAACTGGGCCTGTTCACCAGTTAACTGTATGAATAAACAAACATACAAGTTTTGCTAGATTACAGCATGAACACTGATACAAACTATCTTTGCTGAAGAAAGCAATGACAAACGTCCTGTGACCAGCTTGCAACTCCTGTGCTATGCTAATGACAAAGTACATAATTCACAGGATCTATTTAATGGCACTGGTGGAAATCATGCAATCATGCAGATGAAAGCTTGCTTTTCTTTAAAAAAAAACAAAAACACTCCCAGTGCAGTTGTGATAGGGTGGTGTGCGTGCTGGCAAATTGCAGAAACGTAGAACACACTGTAACCAAAAAAACATCATCATCAGTGTTAAGAAAGTTTTTTGCAAATCCTTTCCCATTTAATTCTCCAAAATAGTAAATACACAAAAACCTGAAGATAGAAACAAGCACAACTCACCAAAGAGAATGAATTGCAGATCATCAGTGGCATAAGTGCCTTTTCCAGGGGACCATTTGCTGGGGAGCAGAGGGTGAAGGACACTGTTCTGGATTTAATTTATGAACTCATTTTAATAACTTTAAACTCTGTTCAGCAATAATAGTCTACAGCTTCTTACACAAATACAACCTGTGACCAGTGTTTTTCTTATCAAGTTATTTGTAGTTATAAAGCTATTAGATGAAGGAACCACTTCTGTTCTTGTGGTTTATTCAGTTACTTTTATGCTCTTCATTTTGACATCAGTTAGAAATAGTGAGAGCAGCATGTCACAATTCTGATAACAGTTAACAATGGTAAAACAGTTAAGTTGCCTTCAGCTGACTCTTTTGAAATACAGACTGTCCTTGATGTTCATGTCTAGTAGTTTGCTACCACTGGAACAGCCGATGATATGTGGTAACTGGCATTACAGTGCCTTGAATTATTTTCCCTTGCAGTGGCTGACTCTGAAGAGTTTTACACTCTTAAACTGCTACACGAAGTGGAGAGAAGCGTTATCAATCATTAAAATTGCCTTGCATTTTAAGATACTTATAGAGTGGAAAAACACTGGGATTGAGCAAATAATTCATACTCAATCAACTAGTAAAAAAAATTTAATGTTTTTTTCCTCGTGATATATGCATGAAAAGACTATAAATTCTTTGAATGTGTATATGAATATCTTGGACAAATATTTGTTCAAGTCTGTCTTGCACATAAGTCACACTATTCTGCAAGTGTTCGGTGCACACTGTGCTAAATGAAAATTATGCTAGTACCTCTGTCAATGATCACAAGCCCTGGGTTTTTTTTCTGCTTTGTAGCTGGAGGAATGTGTTGCTTTTAAGAGGATATGAAACTTGGAGATGCCCTTGACATTTTCAGTCACCATCTTCTAATTATTTTACTATTTCTTTTGTAATATTTGCTGCTGAGATTACTATCTCACAAGTTGAGATGAATTTAGGTTTCATCTGTTTTTGAAAAAAAAAAAGTAACTAACAGTTGCTGGCAAGAAACATGAAAGCATAAATGATTCCATTTTGAAAGAGGAATTAAAATTCTCATAATAATTACAATTTAATGATTAATCTCTTCCGTTCTGAAGAACCCCTGTATTTGGAAATAGGAGACTGTTATACCTGAGAAAATGGAATCATAGAGTTAAAAAATTCTAGGACTTTTTCAGAAACACAAGGTCTTTCTTTTTTCCACTGCACTTGATGTTGTGTGAACTTAACACAGCTCTTTGAAACACTTGAACTGTTGAGTGTAAGGTCTAAATTTTCCACTTTGTAGTCACAGAAAATGGGCCATAACTGAAGTATATCATCAAATCCAGTTGTGATTTGTCTTTGTTCAACAATGCTATTATGTTTGTAACGAGATATTACACTCATTAGTTACATTCACTGTTTTACTCTAAGGAGACAAGATGAGAGAATGTCTTAGATCTGCAGACTGATACAATGGGTGAAACATTGTTCTATAGCAGTAGGTCTCAATCTGCAGAATCAGCAGCTCTAAGTCCATTTTACTAGAGCAATCATATCTGAAGATATGCACCTACCCAAAAGGTACAGATGAAGGGAGGGGGTTACTCCATTTACAACTGTAGCACAGAAAGCTTCCTATTACTCTCCTCAACAAACTGTGGAGGAAAGAAAACCAGAGGGAAAACAAAATAAAAACTTGTACGGTCTCATCATTAAAACTAAAAATGATTTTGGAATACAATTGTGCCCTAGCCACAGTAAACACCTGGGCCCAGTGACAATCGAAGTTTGAAAGGAACTAGTCGACAGACATCAGTTGTGGTTAAGTAAGTCAAGAGTATGATATAATACAAAAAGCCAAATGCTAGGTATCCAACAGACATGGGTCAAGATTACATCCCAGCCTTACTTATCTAAAACAGAGCTCATTCCATTCATTTCAGAAAAGCAGAAATTGGCCAAGTGAGCCAAACTGAAACCAGTGGCAATTTTATTAATGTTTCAAACAAGGAGTCACTAAATTAAATCAGGGAGATCCATGTAGTCCAAATCCCATTTCAGTAGGTGCTTGGTATGGCTGCTGTACTGAAGGCATTCAGCCAAGTGATTAGTGAGACATGGTCTAATCACTTAGTCTGAGCATCAGCTAATAGATTTTCTTGAAGGTTGAATCAAATCATTATCACCAGGTTGGATGAAAGACTGGGAGACTTTAAGGTTTTCATGGCAACAATCTGAAGTCATTTAATAATGTTGCTCAACATTTCCAAACTTTTACGGTGGCCTGAAATAGTTGTGTTGTTACATGTCCTTTGCAGGGTAATAAGAACCACTCAACATGTGTCAGAGCTGGGCACAGTTTGTCTGACATCTGAGAAGCATCAGCCCTTCTACCTGTGCAAGTCAATTACCACATACACATGGCAGGTTTGGTTGCAATTTTATTCTTGCTCCAGTCTGAAGATCACACAAGGCAATCCTTTCATGCAGGCATGGACTGCAATTTTCAGGCAAATTCATTCATCTGGTTCTCAGACATCCTTTCTCAGGAAGTCTGTATGTTTGGGTGGGAAATGCACTGAAAACCCACCCATTGCCTAGTGGCGAGAAAGTTGTCAGTGCCCACAGAAACATGGTCGTTGGAGCAGAACGATGCCAGAATAGTTGTTGTGGCCTGTTAACAGGCTCTCAAGTTGTTTCAGGAAACACAGTCTTTTGAATAAATTACCACAAGCTGAGAATCCCATAAAGACAATATCATAAATGAAGATGCAGCAAATTCAGCATGATTTCTGCCAAAGTGAAATAGTATTTCTAAAATATAATTAATTGGAATGTAAATAGAATAGACTATTTCAGTTGGAAGGGACCTGCAACAATCATCTAGTCCAACTGCCTGACCAACTCAGGCCTGACCAAAAGTTAAAGCATGTTGTTAAGGGCATTGTCGAAATGCCTCTTAAACACTGACAGGCTTGGGGCATTGATCACCTCTCTAGGAAGCCTGTTACAGTGTTTGACCAGTAAAGAAATGCCTCCTAATGTCCAGTCTAAACCTCCCCTGGGACAGCTTTGAACCATTCCCACTTGTCCTGTCACTGGATACCAGGGAGAAGAGCTCAGCACCTCCCTCTCCACTTCACCTCCTCAGGAAGCTGTAGAGAGCAATGAGGTCGCTCCTCAGCCTCCTTTTCTCCAAACTAGACAAGCCCAAAGTCCTTAGCCGCTTCTCACAGGACATGGATTCCAGCCATTTCACCAGCTTTGTTGCCCTCCTCTGGATGCATTCAAGGACCTTCACATCCTTCTTAAATTGTGAGGCCCAGAACTGCACGCAGTACTCAAGGTGAGGCTGCACCAATGCTGAATACAGTGCGATAATCACCTCTTTGGACCAGCTGGTTATACTGTGTTTAATGCATCCTAGGATGTGGCTTGCCTTCTTGGCTGCCAGGGCACACTGCTGACTCATATTGAGCCTGCTGTCGATCAACATGTCCAGATCCCTTTCTGCAGGGCTGCTCTCCAGCCACTGCTCTCCCAGTTTATACTCGTGCCCGACATTACTCCGTCCTAGGTGCAGAGTCTGTCATTTGGACTTGTTAAATTTCATCACATTAAACATAGCCCAATGCTCCAATCTATCTAGATCCCTCTGCAAGGCATCTTGTCCCTCAAGAGTCAACAGCACTTCCCAGTTTGGTATCATGAGCAAACTTGCTAATGGTGCATTCAACTCCTACATCCAGATCCTTGATAAATATATTGAACAGGACTGGCCCTAGAATTGAACCCTGTGGGACACTGCTAGTGACTGGTCGCCAGCCAGATGTAGCCCCATTCACTACAAGTCTTTGAGCTCTGCCCATCAGCCACTTCTTCACCCAGTGCACTGTGAACCCACTCATCCCACAGTTGGACAACTAGTCCATAGGGACATTGTGAGGGACAGTACCAAAAGCCTTACTGAAATCCAGAAAAAATACATCCACCACTTTCCGTTCATCCACTAGGCAGGTGACCCTATCATAGAAGGATATCAAATTAGTTAAACAGGGCTTTCCCTTTGTGAGCCCATGTTGACTGTGCCTGATGATTGCATTATTCTTTAAATGCCTTTCGATAGTACCCAGTATAATCTTCTCCATAAGTTTTCCAGGAACTGAGGTTAGACTAACAGGTCTGTCATTCCCTGGGTCTTCCCTCATGCCCTTTTTGTAGATTGGAATAACATTGGCTAGTTTCCAGTCAGCAGGGACCTCCCCAGACTCCCAAGACTTTTGGTAGATGATCTAGAGGGGTCCTGCTAAAACATCCACCAGCTCCTTCAGTACTCTGAGATGAATCCCATCAGGCCCCATGCACTTGTGAACATTCAGCTGCTACAGCCGGTCCCTTACAATTTCAGTGTCCACAAGTGGAAAGCCACTGTTCCCACACTCGTGGTCCTCCATCTCAGGGGACCGGTCAGCCCGAGGTCTATCACCGTTACTAAAGACTGAGACAAAAACTGCATTGAATGCCTCCACTTTTTCTTCATCCCTATTAGTCAGATGACCATCTTCAACAAGTATCGGTCCAATGTTTTCTTTAGACCTCTTCTTGCTATTAACATACTTAAAAAAGCCCCTCTTGTTATCTGACGCAACATTGGCCAGTTTCAACTCTAACTGAGTTTTGGCCTTTTGTGTCTTCTCCCTGCGTAAATGAACCACAGCTCTGTACTCTTCCTGCGAAGCCTGACGTTGCTTCCAGAGATCATACAGTTTCCTTTTCCTCCTGAGCTCCACGAGGATTTCCCTGTTCAGCCAAGCTGGTCTTCTGCCCCACTTACTTGATGTACAACACAGTGGAATTGCCTGCTCCTGTGCTTCTAAAAGGTCATTCTTAAAGACTGACCAGCACTCGTGGACTCCTAAGCCCTCAAAAGCAGATTCCCAGGGTACCCTGCTAAATAGCTGCCTGAGTAGCTTAAAGTTTCCTCTCCTGAAGCCCAAGGTATCACACTCTGCTGTCCTTTTTTCTCATTACGCTGAAAATTTTAAAGTCAACCATTTCATGACCACTGTGGCCAAGACAACCACCTACCATCACATCCCCCACAAGTCCTTCTCTATTCACAAACAGCAAGTCTAGGAGGGCATCTTTCCTAGTTGGCTCACTGAGTACTTGTGACATGAAGTTCTCTCCTACAAACTTCAAGAATTTCCAAGACCTGCTCATCACAGCAGTATGATATTTCCAGTTGATGTCTGGGAAGTTGAACTCTCCCATAAGGACAAGGGCTACTGATCCAGAAATTTCTCCTAATTGCCTATAGAATAACTCACCAGTGCTTACATCCTGGCTGGGCCACCGGTAGTAGGCACCCACTACAACATCTCCTTTCTTTTCCATCCCCCTAATCCTTACCCAGATGCTCTCAGCCACATCATCACTAACTGTAAGGGCTGTGCAATCAAGACTCTGCCTTACGTATAGTGCGACACCTCCACCTCGCCTGCCCTACCTATCCCTCCTGAACAGCCTGTAGCCCTCCATCCCAGCACTCAACCGTGTAACTCATTCCACCAAGTCTTGCTAATACCAATGATATCATATCTCTGGGAGCTGTCCAATGCTTCCAGCTCATTCTGTATGTTTCTCACACTGCGTGTGTTGGTGTACAAGCATTTCAGATACTCTCCTGAACCCTCTGTGTTCCCAGGAGCAGTGTAAATGTTCCCACTAGCATTGCCACCCTCTGGCGATGCCATGCCAACCCTTGGCTTAGCTACTGCAATCCTGTTGATACCCCCTTCCCCCACGTATTCTAGTTTAAAGGTCTCTCGATCAGCCCTGCCAACTTACTCCCAAAGACCCGTTTTCCCCATCGGGACAGGTAGATCCCGCCAAGCCCCAACACACATAGTCTGTCGAAGGCTCTTCCATGGTCTAAAAACCCAAAGTTTTGGTGGAGGCACCAGTCCTGGAGTCTAATATTGATACCGTTGGGCTTGCCTATTTCTTCCAAAGTCTCCCTCCATTACTGCTTGGATTGAGGAAAATACTACCTGTGTTCCCAATTTTTTTAGCATTCTTCCCAGGGCTCTGAAGTCTCTTTTGCTTGACCTCAGACTTTTTGTTGCAACATCATTTGTACCCAAGTGAAAGAGCAGAAGTGGGTAGTAGTCTAAAGGTTGAACTAGACTCTTCAGTCTTGTGGTGACGTCCCTAATTCAGGCCCCAGGGAGGCAGCAAACTTCCCTGAAAAGAGGGTCTCATCTGAAAACAGGTGCTTCTGTTCTGCACAGGAGGGAATTCCCAATGACCGTAACTCACTGTTGTTTCTTCTCGGCGCTGGTCTTAATCCAGGGGTTGTTATGAGGGATTGGTCTCTCTGATCTTAGCAAGACTGCTGGCACAGGTTCCTCCTCTTTCTCATTATACACTTAATCTACTGTACTCAGGGTCTCATACCTGTACTGTAAGAGTCTTAGAGGGTAAGGAGAGGTTTCTCTTACCGCTCCATGCTGTAACTTTCTTCCACCCTTCCTTATCCCTTGCGACACTGCCTTCCTTCTGGCACAAAGCAGATCCAGGACCTGCCTCTGTAGTGGCTATGCTGAGTTGGCTTCTGTGCATCACAGATGGCAGAGTACGGCTTCATTGATCAATCTCCCTCTCACACTCTCAACTACTCCTCAGTCTGCTCACCTCCTCCTGCAGTTCAGCCACCAGACAGAGCAGTTCATCAATCTGGTCACAATTCCCACAGTCTTGCTTGCAATGACTTTCCACTTCTAGGAATATCCCTTCACAAATCCAACAGCTGGAAACCTTGGTGGTTGCATGCTTGAACAGGAGCTCTGTCTGTGTGGCTGCATTGGTTCTACCAGGTGCTAGAAGCTCAGAAGGAGCAGGGGACACTACTTTTTGCCAGGTGGTCACCATGCTGCAGCACACCTGCCTGCTGCCATGCACCTGCGTGCTGGGAATATATGAGAAGGTTTAAGATCCCACTGCAGTAACTGAAACCCATTAGGTAATTTAAAAAGAATAAAGGACATTCATATGTCTTTCTTCCTTACTAGAGTCTGTTTACAAGAGAACTCTTTGGCTTCAACATATAAAGATGCTGAAAACATGGAAAGTGTCTGCTACTTTGTTCACAAAAATTGCAATGAGTGTAATTGGCAAATCTTGCAGAAAATGTCAGCCTTTCACAATAGCTGACCAGCTATTGACTAGCTTTCTTTGTCTTTTTTTTTCCCCTTCTTCCCTTTCCCCTTTCCCCTTTCCCCTTTCCCCTTTCCCTTCCCTCTTTTTTTCTCCCTTTTGTGAATCTTACCGTTTGTATTGTAAATATAAAATATGTAGCTCTGTGGTCATTTTATCTAAGCTATTAAAATGAATCCACTGCTAACACAAGAAAAATCTGTCCTAAAATTTTTCTGTTCATCATATTTTATTCACGGGTGGAACGAAGAATGAGTTTTCTAAGGAAATTTGAAAAATATATTTGAGTTATTTTAATGAAATCCTTTCCGTATTAAGAGGAACATTTCAGTTTTAATTTATTTGAAGAAAAAATTCTCCAAGAATTCTTCTCTGACCTCCATGGTGAAGGAAACATTTCCCTGCAACTCCTGGAGGGACTGCGCTGGAGCACGTATTTCCATGCAGACCATGGGAAGGCCCCTCAATGGAGCAGGGAAAAGCATGAGGAGGAAGGAGTGAGAGAGAGGAGCTGTTATGGACTGACTGCAGCACCCCATTCCCCATCCGCCTGTGCCTCTCAGAAAGGAGGAGGTGGACGAGTTGGGAATGAAGGAGTGAAGTTGAGCCTGGTTTAAAGACAAGGAGGGGGAAGGGGATGGTGTTATTTTAATTTTGTCTTGTTTCTCACTACACAACTCTATTTTAATTGGCAATAAATTAAACTATTTTTCCCCAAGTCAAGTCGAGTCTGTTTTGCCCACGATGGTAATTGGTAAGTGATCTCCCTGCCATGTCTCAACCCACGAGCATTTTTATCTTCTTTTCTCCCCTTTCCTGTTGAGGAGGAAGAGTGAGAGAGTGGCTGGGTGGAGTCTTGCAGACAGCCAAGGTCAATGCACTATACTCCTACACAATAGGAGCAAGAAGTCTTCTAGGGTCCCCACGTGATCAAGGCATAACAGTAAAACAAACAAACAAACCAACCCCACCACTCACAGCAAAAGAGAACACAACAGAGGAATGATATCAGTTCTTTTTGAACAGATCTTTGTACATTGTAGAAGAAAATAAGATTTCAACCTTATATTTTTCTTTGTATGAGACTCATTAGAGGAGCTACCTTAAGTCTGAATTTGAAAATGTTCTGGAGCTATGCAAGATGAACTGTAATGAGTTGCTAGAGCCAAACAGTGTTCTCCCAGGAATCCCAGAACTCAGAAGTGAAAGAAGTGAATTAGTAGCACTGATTACCTTAAAATTGCCTTGGTACCTGAGGGTAGTGTGTCAAGAAATGTGATGTTGGTTTTTTGAAAGGGTTCTAAAAGACATATGGGAAAGTACACGTCTGTAAGCTTGATATCCATAGCCAGAAAAGTAATAGGAACTATAATAAAAAGTAGAATTGATGGCCACCTGAATCCGTGTGATGTATTAGGGGAGTGTTACTGTTATTATAAAGATAAAATCTTGCCTTAGAAAGATTTGGACCATCCAAAATGTGAAAAAAACTTTATTTCTATTTCAAAAAGGTTTTTAAAATTCTGTTAACAAAGGTTTAAAAAAAAAAAAATGGCATTAGTGTAAGAGGGGAGGTCCTTGTGAATGAGTAATGGTTTAAAACAATGGAAGTAGAAGGGTAGAGGAAATTGTTATTTTTTCACAAAGAAGAAAATTTACCAGTGAAACTTTTCAGCGACTTGTGTTGGAACTTCTGCTGTTCCATGACTGAATGACCCCATAAGTCATCTGGAAATGGGTGTGAATAATGAGATGACACATTTTCCTGATTATATTGAGTTATTCAGGGAGAATTTTGAAGAATTGTTGAAGGGTAATCGAACAGCAAATGAAATCCTGTGTAGATTAATATAAAACTAAGGAAATGGGGGGAGAAAACATAGGAAACTTCCTATATAAAATGATTGGTTCTTACCTGACACCTCTGAGCAGAATGTTGGATCTTTGATAAATACTTCAATAACAATGTTATCTCAGTGTTCAGTAACAGAAAAACAGACTAAATTTTAGGGATTAGTATAAAAGGAGTAGAGAACAAGGTTATGCTTGATAATAAATTCATGTCACTCATATATTGGCTAATGTGTGCTGTTCTTGTGCTCTCATACAGAGATAAACAAAGTGAAACATTCTGAAAAGGGCAATAAGAATAATGAGAAGTATGAAATTTTTCTATGTGAAAAATGGTTCAGTAACCCAGCCCTCTTCAGCCTGGAAAGACTGAAGAAAACATAACAGAGGTGTATAATCTTACGAGAGGCACAGGTAGGATATATAAACATCACCTTCACCATCTCTTTTCTGTAAAAGAATTAGGAGTCATGAAACAAACTTGGTAGAAATTTGGTTCAAAACAAAAGTGAATGATACTTCATTGATGGGGTAAATATTCTGTGGAACTCCTTAGCAAAGGATGTCATGGATGCTAAGATTTTACATTGGCCCAAACATGGCAATTGCCTGAAAGATAATCCATCAAGGATTATTACAGAAAGCATACCTGACTCAGAAGGTTCCTCAACTGAGAGAAGGTGAATGTTGAAAGAATATTAAAGTATCATGTATGCTTGTCCTGTCTTATACTCTTCAGGCATCTGTCTTTGGCCACTGTTGGAGACAGACAGCTGGACTAGACAGACCTTTAGTGTAACCCCAAGTAGATGATCTTACATGCTGTCAAAAAAACATAAATGAATGAAAAAACTGCCCCTACAGGGCTTCTAGGTTCACAAACATATCAGGTCTCTTCTTTGAAACAAAGATCTTGTAGGCTTCCCATAGTCTTGCTAGTACAGGAAGAGGCATAAAGAAGAATAAACAGAATATTATGGGATATTTGTCTGCCTCTTTTAGAGTCTGATCTAAAGTGAAGCCACAAAAGATCCCGCCATTCATTTCAGTGGATATTGGTCTTTTCAGTGAAAAGGTAAGTCCAGACAAAAATCTGTATATAGAATATAATACTATAGAGATGCATTTAGTTGCAGAAGATGTTAACAGCGACCTGTACTCAAAGTATTCTGCAAGTATAGCAAAAATATTAATGTGTTAATGATTTACACTGAGTATAATAAATACAGAAGGAGCTGCAAACAAAAACATCCTTTTGTGATCCTCTTCCCTGGCAATGTATGGCAGGCATGGCAGGCAACTCTCTGCATGCTACTTACTGTAGTTGTCTTGCACTTGATTTTCAGCTTACTACTAGATTAAGCCATTAGCAGCTCTCAGTGCTTGAGACGTAGCTGTATCTGTGCGTACATTTGTACAGCGCTTAGGAATTATCAGTTCCTAATAAAAACATTTGCATTTCTTGTAAGGGCATATGACTATCTTATCCTATAAATGCACTTAGTATTAGCTGACATAAAAACACTGAGAAGGTTACCAAAGCCAAAACACATGATGCACAAATTAAAAACAAGAAACAAACCCACTTATTTCAAATCATCATTTCAGTATGTATTTCTCCAGTTCTACATAACCATCTAGAAGACAGTTTATGTAGTCTTAGCAAAATAATATGCCAAATGCTGACACAAAATTTGATTATTGGTTTTAAAATGTCATTAAAAATCAAATGCTTGAACATCACATTTACAAAGTAGCAGACAGACAGGTGGATGGCAAATACAGAAACTCCTCTCATAGCTCAATATGTCTTGTCGTATAATTATAAAGTCACAGGAGAAGAAAGAATATTTTTATGTAGTTATAATGGATTTTGCTTCGATGTAGGATTTCTCTGCATACAGAAGTAAAGTATGCTCTGGGATATTTGTTATGGTACTTGGTCAATTCTTAAGGCATGGGTTTAAAGAATAGCTGAAGGATTAGCAGTGCTTTTCTTAAGAAATACAAATTCATTTGCCTGAATCCATTTGTGCTTTTTTCTGCTGCAGCCTTAAGCCTTGCATTTGAGCTTCTTAAGATGTGTTTTAGCTTAATACTTATTCTACTATATAGGACTCTCAGTTCCCTTATGTTATCCAGTATCAAAACTAATCACAGAAAAAAAGAATCTGCAGAAGGAGGAGAAAAGTTGCTATTTATATGGCAGGATCATTATGTACTTCAGTATTTTCCACTAAAGGGAAAAAAACATGAGAACTGATGCTTCTGAGGAAACACTAGCTGCCTCCTCAATTTCTTTTGTTCATTGACTGAACTGACAGTACTGCTGGAGTAGTCTACAAGCTGGAAATAGATGTCCACCACAGGGGCTGCCATTTTTTTTCCTATTCCTTTAGTAAGTTAAACTAATATAGTTAATATCACACCAATATTTACCACTGTCAACATGGTATCTACTAAAATGCACCAGATTTACCAAAAATACCAAAATCTCATCCAGATTTTAAATAAATGTTCCAGTTAGCACAAAGTTTTCCAACAGAATAAAAGAAACAGAAACAAAAAAAAAAACCCACCCAAATTATAGAGTTAATATTCTACTGGAACATGTTTTCTTTTGTGTCTGTTTTATATTTTAAAAAATGAATAAGTCTTTATTGATGGAATATCTAGATCTTTTTAGTTTAATAAAATCCTTTTACATGGACTGACTATACCCAAATTTCTAAGAGAACATCCTTTCGTTTAGGAAGCACTATTCACCTCAGCCTTGACAACTTTACAGATGTGAATCAATATCTCCCAGGTTTCCTTGTACAAAAATATTAATCTGTGGTGATAATAATAACACTTATATTGTAGATGTTAATGATGTTTATGCTTTTAATTATCAAGTGTATTAGTAAAATTATCTTATTTGATTAGTGGTGCTTAGGTCATCTGCTGTGACATTACCTAACTAAATATATAAGGCGATTCAAAACTTTGAAGTGGAATATAGGATTTAATTGTACAGGGAAGCTTCTAAATAAAAATGAATTAACTTCCAAAGTACTTAGTGATTACAATCCAATTAATTTCCATGGAAATCAGCTGTGCCAAGGACTTCTGAAAATTTGGCTTCTTTTTTTTTTTTTTTTTTTTAAGCTGCTAGTGTTAGGTATTCAAATGCTTAAATATTAAATGAAGACATTGACAATAATCCACAATATTTTTCAGTCTTTCACAAACAAGTCACCTTCTTCTCACCTGTTCTTATCTAGTGACAAAAATATCTATGTGTGCATGTGTGAATACAATGAAGGAGAAGCAGAGGAAGAAATTGGTCTGTAAATCTCATTAATTCAGTGATTAGCACAAAGAGAAATTATCCACATGCTGAAGCACAACATTATTCTCTTACAGAAGGACAGAAAGGGTGAGCTGATATTTGGTATGCAGTATGTTAAGTCCATTTCAGTAAGCGAAGTGTGTAACATTACTCAAAATTTCATATGTGGAGAAGATGTACAGTATGCTGACGCTACTCATCTTTTATCTTGTTCAGCTCACAGACACTGACACATCAACAATCCGATCTTCGTTCTTTTTGTTACATTCAAAATAATAGAAAAAGATTATTTATTCCAAGAATAAGCTCAAGCTCTTTCTTGCAGAATATAATTTGAAATGGGCAAGTAGTTACTGTGTTAGATAAATGTCAGTAAATCCAGTAGCCACAAACCTCCTTCATATTGTTTCCAGAGCATTTAGCAGAAAAGAGTGACAGTGTTAGACGCGTGAATCTTTGAAAATATAGCTTAAATGAAATTGGAGATGTGCAGTCTTAATTGCCAATATTTTGATAGTTTTTTTATTAGTCAATTTTTTATTTGCTGGTATCATCAGTCTTATTTTATGTTTATTTCAACTGTTGCAATTTCAAAGCACCTTAAGCCAATCTTTCAAGGATTACATAAACCTCAGAAAATGTTTCCTGCAGTGATATAGAGCTAATCATCTGGTGGTCTAGGAAGAGTATTTGGTTGCTCTATGCACAAGATGTCGACAGTGCTTCTCTTAAACCTATGCTTTTCTTAATTGAGGGACCAAGTGAGAATGGATTAAGAAAACAGGAAGACTTATGAACAGAGACTATCAATAGTGATTGCCAAGGTTTCCCTAGTTGCTATACCAGCAGAAGTGGGCTGCAGCTTCAGCCGAAGTACTGGAGGGAACCTGGTGCCGATTTCCTGGCAGGGGCAGTGAGGCAGAGCATCTTGGCATCCATGTCTTGAGATAGCAACACATCAGGGATCCCAGGAGCAGACGTCTCTGCTGGGAATGGCTGCCACAGCTGTGAAAGCCAAATCTCCCAGATGGCCATGTGAAGACCAGGGAAATCATGATGCATCCTGGCAGTGGTATTTTGAGTGGTGATTGCAATACCCTTCTCTGAGTAGCTGTGACCTGCAGCCTTGGGGTAATCTGCTGTGAGTGCCATGGAAAGATGCACATAAGCCAAGGTGGCATCTGCACCAACATGGACAGCAGGATCAAAAGTAAAGATCTGACAGGGACAAAGGTTTTGACATATACCATGTTCAGAGAACGGTGTACTGAGTAAGAAGAAAAGATGATTGATGCTCTTCAGTTTAGCAGCCACTTCAGTGGCAGCAGCAACAGCTTCACTGTGTGAATCTGATGCAGTTACAAAGCTTGCTCACTGTTGCATGGTTAGCAGAAGAGAACTATCCACTTACAAATGATTAAGGGTGTTTGTGTGAGGGGGTTAATACGTAGCATATCCAATGTGAATGAGCTGTAGCCACTACCAAACATATTATCCCACTGAGAAAAGTGTACCTTTTTAAGTATTTCTAGATATTTCAAATTGTGTATAGAAGAGTACTTATAGCATACTTCTGTAAGAAGCTTGAATTCAACAGAAGTGCATAAGACTGCAGGGTCAAAGTGATTACAGCAATTAACAAATAAGGAGCTGAAAATCTTCCCTCTAAAGCTGATACCTAAAGAGTGAATCAGGTGATTCTCACTTGAAACCTTTTTGTGTTATCTTCTTCCCACTCACCTTCCTTCCACTAAACATCTCTGTGATTTGGCTTGCAAACTACACTATTAAATCTTCATTCATGTGTTACTAGAGAATTGTTTATATTCTAATATAGAAGACCTTAATTCCCACAGATAGTAATTCTTTAACAAGAACTGGGCAACGGACTATGCCAGAGCAGGCCATGACATAGATAGCAAAGTTGTCCCTATGGACTTACTATTTCATTGAATCCTTGTTTGCGGCAGAACAGGGGATTGACAAAGTGAAATAATCTCTTAGCTCCTGAATGGAAGTAACAGGTGGGGAAGTGACACTGGAAATCCTTTTAGGAGAGGAAGAATTTGAGGTTTCACAGAGAAACATATGTATATAGAAGTCAAGCTTCCCAATAAGGTATTGAACTTTGGGACATTGATCTTGGAAACTGAAGTGGAGAGATAACAGATCTCAGCAGGGAGCAAGACACCAGGGGCAATCAGACACATCTGCAAGAAGATCTGGAGGTGTGGAATAAATTTCAAAAGAAATTTTTACAGTTATTGCAAAGAAAGTGGTGTTACAAGTTACAGGAACTATCCATAGGTAGCTATGAACCTGGACTTTATAGAGGATGCAAATTTCTTGGAAAAAATAGGTGTTGGGGTGAGTTTATTAACTACTGGAATTGTATTGTATATAATGCATGGGCAACAGGCAGGAAATTAACAAAGAGAGCCTCACCAGACTGTAAGTTAGTAAAGATTTTCAGGTCTCACTGTTTGTGCTGCAGTGTTGTGTACATACAAGACTAGACTGGCAGAGCAGATACTGAATCTGTTTTTCAGGAAGAGTGATTCAAGAAACTCAGTTTGCTGTTGAACTCAAATTTTTTAAGGGCAAAAATGGATCTTTATCTTAAATGCAGGACCAAGAATTTGCTATTATATGTTTGGGTTCTATCAGTTTAACAGCTTAAGCTATCTAATTACTACAGAAAAGCTTCATTAGCAACACAGCTAATATTTGTTTTGTTTTGTTTTGTTTTTTGCCAGACTACACATTCCATCACCAACAATTTCAAGGCAATGCCCATATGGCTATGGAACTTAAGATGACATTAATGTTAATAAGGATGCAGGTATTGTTTGCACTGAAGATCATCTCACTTGAAAGAGTTCCTGCAACCTTGAGAACAGGAAGGGCTGTGATCCAGGTGAAACCCTATTTTAACTGCAGGTGATATAAGCTGCAGCAAAAGGAGTAGCAGTCGGTACAAGTAAGCTGATGGCTTTCAAGTTTTGGATGTTTCTTTCAATTTCCAGAACTCCATTGTGTAGTACTTTTAGGGAGAGGACAGGACAGAAGGCAACATTTTGCCATTATATAAAACCTTAGTATGCCCATATCTTGAGTTCTGCATACAGTTTTGGTCTCTGCATCTCAGGAAGCTGCAGCTACTTCTGAAAATCAAGGACAATAGTAGTATCTCTACTCAGGCTGCAAAAGTATTCCACACTCTTCCTCATTCATGAATGTATATAGTAGTCAACGCAGAGAGTATCCATGTGTCAGAGAGAAGGTTACGTAATGCCAGTTGCTGTCTTGAAACTGGCATTTGAGTTCTATATAGGAGACCAGAACTTTTACTTATACTAATGTTAGGTGTAAAACTAAGTGGTAAATTATTTTTTACAGGAAATAATATTGCATTTGTATTTAGAGCGAAATTTTGGAAGATTGTTAATTGCTTCTACCAGAAACAGGAATTCAGGCATCTCTTCTGTTACAGGTGAAAATCAAAACATTGTAAAATAAATAAAATAATCAAGAAAAGTACTTCAGAGGACTGATAAACTGCAACCAGTTTATCACCCATCACCTGGATAAATGAAAATTAGTTTCTTTTTATTATTATTTAATGAGATCCTACAGCTCGGTGCCTCCAACTACTTTTTTTATCTCTTTCTAGAGATTTATGCCTCCTCAGTTAGAGCCTGGGCACACAAAGTTTTCAGTTGACATTTGGCATAACTGAGGTGAAAGCTTCAGACAGAAAATGACAAGTATGGCAGGAATAAACTACTTAGGTCAATGGTATACACCAAACTTCTAAATATGGTGGAATTAAAAAAACTTCTTTAGATACAAAAATTTTAGCAATTCTATTATTGTATTTGAACAGCTGAATAGGAAACCAACATCAATCGCCAATGCAGGAATATAGACTCTCTTTGGAAAAGTGTGCAAAAAAAGATGTCTGATAGATTCTACGTGTCCATCGACTGCTCATCTGACTCTTAAAGAATGTAATAGCTTCCTCTGCTTCAGCTTTCTCATTTATTCGGAATATACTTGGAGGATTCTTTGATGTTTATCAATTTAAATACTTGCTGTTCAATAACAATTATGTGCTTTTTTGAATAAAAATCTGTTTTGCCTATCACAGAATCCCAGAATTGCTGAGACTGGAAAGCACCTCTGGTAGTCAAGTCCAACTGCCCCCTGCTCGAAGCAGGGCCAACTAGAGCAAGTTACTAAGAACTGTGTCCAGTCCAGTTTTGAATATGTCCAAGGACAGAGACATTACAGACTCTCTGGGCAACCTCTTCTACTGTTTGATCACTCTCACAGTAAAAAAAAAAAGATTTTTCTTATGTGTAAATGTAATTTCCCATCTTTCAGTTTGTGCACGTTGTCTCTTCTCCTGTCACTGGGCACTACTGAGAACAGTATGTCACCATTTTCTTTGCTCCTCCCATCGGATGTTTATACACATTGACAATATCCTCCTGAGCCTTCTCTTCTGCAGACAGAACAGTCCCAGCTCTCTCAGCTTCTCCTCATATGACAGATGGTCCATTCACTTAATCATCTTTGTCGCCCTTTGCTGGACTTGCTCCAGTAAGTCCATGTCTCTCTTGTACTGGAGAGCCCAGACCCAGTACTTCAGACATGTCTCACCAGGACTGAGCAGAGGGAAAAGATCATCTCTCTTGACCTGTTGACAACACTCTTCCTAATGCAGCCCAGGGTGCTGCTGGCTTTCTTTGCCACAAGGGTGCATTGCTGGCTCATAGTCAGTTTGTTGTCTACTCTTTGCTAAGGTGATTTCCAGCTGGTCATCTCCCAGTGTGCACTGGTGCTTGGGTTATTCCTCCCCAGGTGCAGGACTTGGCATTCCCCTTTGCTGAACAGGATGAGATTCCTTTCAGCACATTTCTCCAGCTTATCAAGATCCCTCTGAATGGCATCAAACCCATCTGGTCTATCATCCACTCCTCCCAGTTTTGAATCATTTGCACTCCTCCTGCGGGTGTGCTCTGTCCCATCATCCAGATCATTAATGAAGATGTTAAACAGTATAGGCCTCAGTATTGGCCTCTGGGGTACTCCACTGGAGACTAACTTCCAGCAGAACTTATTGTGGCCAGTCACAGTCCTCTGAGCCCAGCAGTTCAGCCAGTTTTCAATCCACCTTCTTTTCCACTTATCTAGACCTTATTTCATTACTTTGTCTATCAGGAAGTTATGGGAGACAATGTCAAAAGCCTTACTGAAGTCAAGATAAACAACATCCACTGCCCTCCCCCCATCCAGTAGTCACCTCATTGTAGGCAACTGTCAGGTTGGTCAGCTCTTGAGAGTGTTAATAAACCAGTATATATGTTATTCAGATATGCTCGTGGAAAGACTAACTGCATTAACAAAATTCTTGCACGCTACCTGACAAAAATCCTGTGAAGAGTCAAATGTGATTCGTTATACATTAAAAAATAGATTTCATACTATAAAGATACATATAAAGAATCCTTTCACAGTTGTGATACAAAAAAAAGAAAAGCAAACCAAAACAAACAAAAAAAATAAAACAAAAAAAAATTCCCCACCTGTTATTCATTCAGTCTAAAGCTTATTTGTGAAACTTGTTTATTTTGGAGCCAAACCAGTAATTCCCAGAATGATTATAAACTCACTAAATACCCTGCCACTAATGGGTTGACTTCAATAAATAAGTTAGGATGGCAATATTAAATCCTTTGGGAAATCAGCAATTAAGCTAGTATATGCAGTTTACTAGACCAAAGTACTTCATCCAAATCCTACCCGTAAAAAGCATTTTCCCAGTTCTTCACTTAAGACTTTCAGAAGATCTTCTTGAATTCTAAGAGGGTCCAAACAGCTCATTTTTCCCTGCAAATCTGGGTCACCTAACCTACAGCACTTTATTGAAGTGTAGGATGTGGAGTGTTTTCTAGACTTCAGTAAGTAACTTTTCCAGCAGTAAACTTTAATGTCTTAGAGCATTAGCTTAACAAAATATGACAACAGTTTAGCTTCATAATAATCTTTTTTCTCCATGTATAGTTTTTATACTATAACTCATATAACTACATAGTCCCATAGTTGTTAAATTCACCTTTATCAATCTAATAAGATGATTGCTTTTCCCTCTAAATTGCATGCTGATATAGAGCTCTGTTGAACTGGTGGGGGACAGAATTCTTTGAATATTATATAGATGTTATTAATTAAATAATGTGATAACTGGTAATGTTCTAATTCATTTCAGATTTTGGTTTCTTATATCATCATTAATGGTTTTGGCCCATATTTTGCATCTAGAAAAAGTCATACAATACCAGGATAGGTTGTATCAGGAATTAGCCTAACTTATAATTATCGTATGTCTACAAACATAATAGAAAGATACAGCACTTTCCGGAGACCACTAGCCTACTTATGACAGATTCAGCTTGCATTCTGAAAGCAGAGAGAAAGCTATCTTCCACGTGTGTGAGTTTACAACAAGAGAGAATCAGGTTACAGATCAAAAAGAAAAAAAAGAAGGAAAAAAAAAAGGATGAAAAAAAAAGACTTCTTAATCATAAGGATGAGAAAGCATTATCCAGAAAGGCAAAGATATCTCCATCATTAGCGGTCCTTAAAAATAGACCGGACAAACATTTCTCAGGAATGACGTGGTTACAATTCAATGTGTATTTGCCTGGGGGATGAACAGGAGACTCCCAAATTTCTGAACACTGCCAGGAGACAGGTTGAAGAAGCTCAGTCACCCACGGGAAGTTTTGTCAGGCTAGTCAAAACCATCAAAGATATCATCCAGAAACGGTCACGAGGCGTAGAGCACAGTAAGAATAGAGCTTCTTCAAAGTGTATCAGGTTGAGATTGGAGTTCCTGTGTCAGATCTGTCATAGACTCAGTTAATATGAAATTCTGATTCTGTTAACACATCAGCAAGTTGAAAAGTACTGTTAATGTATGTGTTTCACCTCTTGTAGTGTTGGAATGAATTTGTTTTTATTTTTCCGTTATACTATTAAAATTAATTATATTTAGGATATTGCACGATGTGTTAGTGTTGGAAATCCAGATTATATTTTTTAATTATTTAAAAAGCTGCAATGGATTTAGGCCAGGGCTGTGCATCTCTTGGACTTTAGCAAAACCTGGAATAAGCCCAATCAAGTGGACATAACTAACATTTACAAATGGTGACAGTTCACACTACATTTAACTTATTTTTCCTATTTATTTTAATGTGACAGATAGCAAAGCAGACTTAACTACGGCTTTTATAACAGCTTTCCTATTATTTCAGACTTCCTGTGCTTTGATAACAGTTTATTCCAGACCAGTCCGGCTTCCTTTGGTTGATCCTGCAGCAAAGTCGTAATAATCCTATTGGTAACATTACAGGCTGTTGCTATGGAAATTAATGTATTATCTCAGAAAAATGACAGATGGCTTGAAGAGGGAACAAGCCCATACTTAAACACTGATCCTTACATGACTAGCTAATCCCTAAACGGATGTCACTTAGAGAGTAGCTAATTTCAAAGACTTTAGTGAAACCATATGAGTCACCAGAACTGCAGAGGGCAGAGGATATGTTAACTATTTTGCTTGGAAAGAGTTAAATTCTCTCTGCTTCACTTCCACTTGTGGCCCACATTGCTTTTCTTTCTACATGTTCCAGACATCCTGCAGTAGGTCAGGAACCATCATGAGGTAACAGGAGTTCAGTCGTATTGTTTGTGCAGCTTAATAATAGCTTCCTCTCATCCCCCACTCTGTGTGAATTATGTCATTAAAGACAGAAGCGATTTCCAGGACAAGGCAGCAGCAATGAAGTAACTATCATTTGCTGATACACTTCAGATTAGAAAGTAGAAAACAAACAAAGGCAACGTGTATTACAAAAGGATACTTAGCATATTTTCAGTCTTTAATTGTTGAGGTTTATTCTTTCTCTTAAATTTAAACAAAAAACTTGGGGCTTTTTGCTTATGGCAGTGTAAATCAGGCTAAATTATGGAGAATGCAGCATATAGCAAGTGGAATTCGCTCATGAGGGCCAAAGTAGGAGAGTGGGTTAGAAACTCCTCTGGGACACAAGTGCCAACAGGGAAATGGATCAGTGAAGTAGAATGAGAAATACAGTGTGTAGGACTTTTAAAGGAGAAAAGGATGACTGTGGTATGGGAATCTTGTTTAAGATTGACTGATTTTCATTCAATACAGATTTTTTTTTTCTTTCTGAGAAAACAGAAGGAAAAATACAATGCAAGAATTCTTTCCTATTAAGCAATACTGCCTTTGACTTTTTTGATCATTTTATCTTCAGAATCATTTGACTGGTTTTTATAAATGACATAACAGCACATTCTTCTTCGGTGGTGATTTTTTTTATATTTCTTGGCTATAAATAATGATGTTGCAACAACTGTCAAAACCATATTGTTGGTAAATACTTAGAAAAAAAAAGATCACCTGGCTGTGATGCTGGCAAAATGCTGAGAATTAAAATTATCTTTGCATAATGCTTTGATTAGCAGCAAGAATCACTACATATGAAAATGTATAAAAGTAAATCTGAGTCACATCAGTAAATAACATATTATTATTTCAAAATTATAAAAAAATGTGTGTCAGAACAGGGACTTGATTTAAAATCTCCAGAACTGAAAGCCAATGACCTAAATTATGTCATAATTTTATTCCCAAAATGTATCAATTCCTCAAGGGTAAACTATTATTTGAATTATCTGAGGGAAAAATTGTTACTGTTATGAAAGTTGGATGTATCTTTTGCAGGTTATAGCAATAACACCTGCACTGACCAACTCTTTAACCTAAAATTCAATGAAACAAACAAGCAAGAAAAAACACCATCCACACCCCAGTGAAAAGCTGTGCAGTAATAACAAGCAAGATTAGAAAACATGGGTTGATGGGTCATGCTAGACATCTGTTGTGTAACCACACACATCATGTCCCTTGCTAACTTGTATTTTTTTTTTCTTTTTATGTAAAGTTAATCAGGTGGCTATAGGAGACATTAAATTCTGCAGTTTTATTTAAGCATCTGCTATGGGCACAAGTGAATATAAGGCAATGAGTCCCAATGGACTACTGTTGTTGCTGTTAGGTGAAAGTCACAGATAGGTCAGAGCCATTAACAATAATGTTGTAATTGTGTAAAAAGCAAAGCTGATGTCCAAGGAACAGTGTAATGGGGAGGGCAGTATATAGTGGATCTGTCCTGTCATTGATGCTCCCTCTTTGAACAGAGAATTCCTGTGATTTTCTTCTTATATAAAGGTTGAAGGGTTGTTATGTGGGTCAAGGACAACATTAGTAATAATACATTGATTGGATTTGTAATTTCTCTTTCAAAAGAAATGGTAATATTTGGTCCTGTCAAGGCAGTTATAATGATCAAATATTTGTGATATCATTAGGAGTTGATTATATACCCTTCTTCCATGAAGCTAGCATGCAGATAATTTGAATATGAGATAATATTTTTGATAGGCTAACTTCTAAGAAAAAGAGCATCAACAGATGTGTTGACAGAAGGAAACAAAGAAAGGCAGAAGGAATTTAGTGTCACAAGTATTTACTATGCAAAAGGTAGAGTGGAGTCTTCTGCAAGTCGTACTCTAAAGCTACCCTGTATTTCTGAACAGCATTGCCTGGATACCTTTGAAACTGTGATAAGAATGCAAAAGAGGTCTCATGCCTTAACTGTACTTCCAGGATACCACAGGAACCCTGAAAATTTTCTAACCTGAAGTTACACCTCACAAGCAAATAGAGAGCAAGCAAAAGCTGCTAAAGTATTTGATTCAACCATTTACATTGATTCTCAATGTGTTCTCAATGCATTTGTATTTCAAAAGTTTCATTTTTAAGCCAGATATTCTATAATTATGTTCGCAGTGTGGTACTTTGAGGCTGTAAGGGTGATTCATATAAATTCATGGAGGTTTAGGTCAGAAAAGCTACATGATTTTTTCATACTAAGGTTCACTGCAGAAGGGCTTAAGATCTTCACTTCTTATCCTTCTTTACAAGGCAGAACTTTGAGAAAATATCTTACATTGATGTGTCAGTAGAATAGATTTCAGAACAAAGCATTGAAATGAACAGAAACATAACAGAAAAAATATATAGAAACAAAATACTATTAATCCCCAAACTCTAAAAGAGCTCAGATGCTTGTCATGCATAACCCATTAGTTGAAGGGGACTAGGTTGCATAAGACAGTAGAATGGACTACAGACCAGCAGCATTGATTTCTGTACACAGCAAGTTGGTAGAAACCAGCTAAAAACAGACCTATGTACATTGATAAGTGATACCCTGGGAAATATTCAACACCACTTTCACTGAAGGAAGTCATGAATCAAAATCTGTTCAAGTTCTATGACAACATCTTTTGGATAAGATTGATTGGGATGATAGAGACTGCTTGAATTTCCAATAAACTTTTACAAGTTACCTTAACAAAGGCTCTTAAGGAGACTAAATTGTCATTGCAAGAGGCAGGTAGCTGTCTCAAAGATTTGTAACACAAGCTTTTCAGGAAGAAACAGAAAAAAAGAGGAAATCAAAGTTGCAAAGAAGTAAGTTTTTTACAATGGAGATTTCCCACAGAGCTTTTCAGGTGTCTGTACTGTGCACAATACTATTCAAACTACTCATAAATAATGTGGAAAAGGGGAAATAGAGAGGTAACAACAGCCTGCTGACAGTACAAAATTAGAACTGACTACAAAGAACCTCAGAAGGATCATACAGTTGTGAATGACTAGGTAATAAAAATGGTAGATGAGACCCAGCATTGATAAATGCAAAGTAATGCACACAAAGGGGAAAACAATCACAATTACACCTATACAGAGATAAGGTCTAAATAACTATTAACGTTCAGGAAAGAGGGATAGTTCTATGAAAATATCAGCTCACTGTTCAGAAGTAGTCGAAAAGTCAAGTAAAATGTTGTGGATTATTTGAAAAAAAAGAAAGTATTTTGTTATGTCATCATTTCAATCTCTGTTGGGTCGATATCTTGTATATCGGCTATAGATTTAGCCATCTTCCTCTCAAAATCATGTAGAAGATCTAGAAATGGTGCAGAGTGACAGAACAGATCAGACATACAGGAGTTTCTACTTGACAAAAATTAAATATTCCCTTGTCTTTAGTTTAGATAAACTATGAGGAATGGATGATATACGAAGCATATAGGAAGTTAGGCATGTCTTGCAGAAAATGAATAGGCAACATTTATTCTCCATTTTTCCTCAGACTTTATTGTACAGCTGATATAAAATTGGCAAAAGCACTTATATGGAGCACTTTTCCACATATGTATAATTGAACTATGGAATTCATTGTTACAGGAAGTGAATATGAAGAGTTCAAAAATTATTAAGCAAATTCATTGAAGAAATGCCTGTGTATTAAACATGGTGCTGTGGCTGCAGCCTCAGGAGTGGGAAGTCTCAGAACCACTATCAACCAGATACTGGAGCCAGGGGGAAGGCGTTCACTATTTCCCATACTCTTTTTCTAATCATCTGTCACAAGGCACAGAGAGACAGAAAACCTTTACCATGGCCTAGTATGATGGTTTTTACATAAGGAACAAACTGTGGAAAGGGTTAGCTAGAGAGGCATAAAAGTCCTGATCTCAAATACGTGGAAGTTAACAGCAGGAATCCCATCAGTGCCAGTGGCTTTGCCCTACACCTGTGTGTTCCTCTCCACCCCTGCATTGCCATCCCCTGTCTGGAGGCACAGGAGGAGCAGCAGCCCTGTGCACCATGAAGTTACACTGAAGACTTTGAAAGAGGCTTAAGATACTCACAGACCTTCCACAGGTCGTTCGCACTGGCATGAATTTCAGCTAACAGGACAAGACTCCTTGCCAGCAGCGCTCAGCACACATGGGATGTAACATCAAGGGGTGTGACCTTCAGAAGACAGGCTACCGAAACATCTCTCTTCCATGCACTTCCTAAGCATTATGCTTTTTCAACAGCTGTGAAGAGAGGATAAGTTAAAGCAGGCTTCAGCATTTAAAGTTTAACAGCATGGGCCATGTTATTTTCTCTGTCTGATCATTTTCCAGCTGACTTTCTGACATTCCTCAGTTCTGGTCTTTGTGCCTACTTCATCTAAGGTGTTTACTTTGCAGGTGTATCAGACAGAAATTATGCATATTTGGTTCAAACAGGCTGAGGAACACAGCTTTGTAAGCCTTTGCTCCTGTATTTACTCATAGCGTAATAGACACGCGGAGCTATCATAGGAAAAATGGTACTATATTTTGAAAGGGAAGCTGTTTGTTTCATTTTACTTCCATCTGGTTTAAGTATCTCTAATAAACGCCTTGCCATAATATCTGAGTGTTAATAAGTACAAACTAATTTTCACTTAGAAAGAGAGCTGAACTGTTTCACTAAAAAGACCAGTGTAAAGAGCTCCTCTTGCTTTTAAACATTTTTTGTAAGAGATTTTTATTATTTTTTTAAAGGTACCCACTGATCACAACTCTAAACTTTTATCAACAAATTTGAAAGCTAGAAGCTTCCTTCTATTGCAAAACCCAAGATCCTTGGAATTTGCTAAAGATAGAAGTGCTATAGCTTTAAGATAAACATCAATTTCATAATTTAGAAAGAAAAATCAAAGTTTTCCCCCTACACACTGTAAACAGCTCTCAGCTTCTAAACACATCAGAACAACAATCTCTTTTTATGGGACAGAGCATTGCTGAGCACTGGGCAGCTATGCCTTGGAGCAAAGGCAGTGTCCTATGTTGTTACTTATACCACCAAATGAAGCTCTCCTCTACAAATGAGCAGGCAAGGACTGACAGCTATTTTTAAAAATACTTGAAGACTTCACAGGGGATTTTGCAAAATACCTTGAAATATCCAATTCTTTTTCTTCGTGGAGGGTCAAAAGCTGGATTATATTTAATTTGCAATTTAAGCTATGATATATGGAGGCTTTGCATGATGACATTTGCTTGGGGAAAGTTTTCTTCTGCTTGAACCCTTGCCCAAGATTTTGGGTTTTACCAGGCAGAACAGAGGCAAGGCTTTTCAGCCTGCATGCTCTGAGCATTATTTCTCCTCCAGTCATACTCAGAGAGAACTGGAAAGAATACGAATATAGAAATATTTGCAGTCAGCAGATGCAGAGCTGAGCCTGGATGCCACAGCTCAAGCCGCTCATTCTCCCCTCTCGCACACAACAATACCTGTGTCTGCTCGTGCATGGCTCAGGCATGGTCCCCAGGCCCAGATGTCTTGGGCTTTCCATCACTCACTCACCAGCAGCCATGCTGCTCTGCATCTCCCTTTCCTCCTCCACTTATCCCGTCCATATGCTGTGTCATCCTCTCTTTTTTTATCATTAGGAATATGGTAACCCTGGTAGAAATAACTTTTGATCCTTTTCCTTAAAAAAAAAGTCAGTCATCTTGTCAGAGACTATTGTGAGGTTTCCATATATGCTTTAGTGAAACTTCAAACAAACATTTAATGAGAAATTTCTGACAAAGTCAATGCAGTTTTTCAAAATATCTTTTCTTTGGAAAAAAAAATAAAAATAGCATCAAAATAAAATATATAAAAGCATTCATATTTATCTGGGTGGTTTGCATAATCAAGCTCACTTCAGAAAAAAAAGTAACATCCTTTAATTTCCTTTAAATCTGAAAAGATTTGAGTTTAAATTCTTTAAAAACAGCAGGTTTAGTAGGAAATCTAAAAAGTGTAATTTTGTTTACAGAACAATTTAACAACCATAATGATTAATAAATGTGTTTTTGTTTCATGAGATTTGTTATTGGGGTTTTTTATTCACCAGATCTGTTTGCTTTCTGTATGAAAAGGAATAGCATTTTTTGGTCTCTTTTCTGAGATTAAAGAGAGCTGTTTGATTTTCTTTTGCTTATTTACATCAGAATAGTTGTGTCACTGCCCACTCCCCCAGTTAAAATACCCTGAAGATTTTCAGTTTCATCTCTTTGGCATGCAGGGAGGGATTCCAATGGTGTTTTTTTTCCCCAACCCCCATATTTCTTTCACTTTCTTCTTGATTTTCAGTGTTACTTATCTGCACAAGTAACCTCTGTGGTTTAGTTTTTTGAGGTTAGAGCTGTTTCTATGTTGCTAATCAGATTCAGAAAGATTTCCTATTTTCCTTCCGAATAGGCTATAACCACAAGTGACTGAACAAGTCAAAACTATTTCCTATTAAAAAAGTTATCTTCTCACATATCAGTTTATAGAAGTCCTATGAGGCATAAACTGTGAGGACCCTCTCCTACAAAGATCCTCTTTACATGCATGTAGTATCATGGTGTTAAAAAAAAAGTGAAGGAGAGAAGAAACAGGCAATATGTGCAAGCAAAGTTTCAGAACTGAAATTGTAAAATTCTTGATGCTGCAGCTTATTTTTAAAATCAGAATTAGTTGCCTCCACTGGTGGATTCAAACAGCCTATACCTGCATGAGGCAGTGTCAAAAAGGGGTTTTGAAATGCTTCCTACTTTGGAAAATGTGTGTATATCTTCAGGTACTACGGGGACAGTTAATTAAAATTTTGTTCAGGTGCAATAACTACAAAAAAGTGCTCCTTCTGCAACACAGTACTTGTATTTATTAACTAACAGGGATGCTTAAAACAGAATAATCAGAATAATTAGTTCCTTTTTCCAGTAAAACATACATTAAATCTTCACTCAGAATTAATTTTAATTAATCTGGTTAGAGTTATAATCTCTGTGCCCATCCAACTTTTTTTAATATTTATGCACCTTTTTCTCTAGGCAAGCAAGCTAGTTATGAGCTCGAAATGAATATTATACATTTGGCTTTATATATTTCTTAGAAAGCTAATTCCCCCACTTTTCTTAGTGAAATTGCTATGCCATTAAACAATGAAAACTAAAGTTGTTTGGCCTACATGAAAATAAATGATGGGTAGGGCAAAACATCTGAAGAATTGATCAGATTTGGATCAATAAGCAAACATTTTCTTTTTCCATCTTGGTAATACCAGACTAATGAAAATGATTCACTAATTTTTATTTAAATGATTACTTATCACCATGATACTACTACTTATTTGGTAAAGCCAGTTATGATGATTGTACCAACTGATTTTGTCAGAAAATGTTTTGAAAAGCTGAAGCTATACCATTAACAGAATTATTTACACAGAAAGGTAAAATGATGATAAACTATAGTATTTCAGTCAAGTCAGACTTGATTGTAGCACTAAACTCCTTGGCTTTTCTCATTAGAACAGTGCATTGCCTCTCTTTCGTATGTACCAGTTCATTTTTTTTTAACACATTTGTCTCTCTTATGCACAATTTTTTTTTCCTTTTTTCCTTTTCCTTTCTCTTTCCTTTTTTTAAACACCGTCCACCATATAATCTTCCTTCCCTTTTTTACTTGAGGTTTCAGTTTTGCCATTCAGTGTCTCTCAAATCTATGTTAGATTTTTATGACATACATAGCTTCATTTTATATGAAAGCAATGCTCAAAAAGCATAAACTGTTTTACACAGCACAAAAAAAGGCATTCCATTTTTGCTGTAGAGATACATCATTCTGGTTTTATTCATGACACTCAAAACACAAAAATGTAAGGGCACAGTTTACAAACTATCAGTTACTGTTGAGTTCTTGAGGCACATGGTAGGCTTGACTTGAGAACTACCCTTTTTCTCATTAAGTTAAAAAGCATGTTTCATTGACCATCACTGAGACAGACTCGAGCTTTTGTAACTTTATTGTCCATTTTCCTGAATTAATACTGTATGTATTTAGTATTATCAGGCACCAACCAAAGGTCAGACATAGTTACTGTCCCTTTATAACACATAGCTCAATGTGATACATCTAAGAATAAAAATAACATCCACTGATTTCTATTCTTTTATACAGCTATTGCCTCTAAATAAATCTAGTAGACAAATTTATGAAAACAAGCCCTTCTCAATTCTCTACTCATCATTTATGTTCTAAACAAAATATAGGAGGAAATCCTGAATAGTTTTTGTAACAGGTAGAATATATTGAAAGATTTTAAATGAAGACAAGTAAGCATTACTGTTGCATCATTCCAGGTTGAGTGATCCTTCCTATTTAAAGGTCCTCACAGCAGTTACCTTCAGGTGAAATGAAACAGACATGCTAAATTTGTGCTGAAAAAGATGAGCTAAAAAGAAAACTTTGTCTATAGCCAAGGATTGTACCCACATAGTCTAGGTATCATTCATGTCACTTTATTTTTTATAAAGACAATTTTTTTCAAGCAGGTGGTAGAAGCTGTAGTGGGAAAAGGACTTCCGTGCCAGTAGAAACAGTCAGAAGGCAGGGTTAAGACCAGACTCCAAGTGAAGTTCTGCAACTTTTGGATGAGAGAGAGAGGGCTAAATACCATCTTAAAAACAAATTTTAGCTTTTTACTTATCTCATTCACTTTCCACAGTGAAACTCATTTTGCTGTATAGTTGTGCTCTGTTTCAGAGAAGAGAGGAGACAGATGTGTCACTCAGACAGCTGAGATGTCCAGATGTTATAAATAGAGATAATGCTACTTAATGTTGATTTGCTTCTTTTCCTTTCCATTCTCTAACTCTGTTTATTCTTTTAAAGCAATAGCTTTCAATAAAATCCTCCCTTGATGCCTTGCCATGTCCCTAGTCACTAAGGATACAGATACATAAAGAATAAAAGAGGAAGATGTATTAAGACACTCCCCCACCGCCCTGGGCAATATGAAGTTACATGGAAACTGATACACTGCAACAGTTATATTTCTTCTTATGAAGCTACTGTAGAACAAAGCTGAGCATTAAAAAAGAAAGGAGACCTGCACTAAGAAGTAGGAGGGTCCTATACAACCTGTAAAAATTATTATTTCTATCTCTCATGAGGACTGAATTTCAGTGTATTTGAAATCCTGAGCTGAGAATGTGCCAAAATTGTCTGTTATTACTGAAATCAAAAGGTCTTATCCTTGAGTTCTTCTAATTCCCTTTTGTACTACTGCAGTGGAAAAAAAAAGACTTCATCTTGCCTTAAGGCAATAGCTGTCATAAGGGAATCCTCGGAGGATGTATACCTGCCTTACCCAGTAGGACAGACAGGCCAATAGGATTTATCTGTAAGTACCTGACATAAAATCCTCCTTTTCCCATCACTAACACCACCTTATCCTTCTCCCTCTGCCACTTTGACCCAGCTAGGTGGAAAAGAAATACTTAGAGAGTTCTGATTCTAGTGACTTTGATGTTACGTCTTTCTGAATTATTATTGCTGGTCAAGATGCTAATTTCACAAGTTAGCCCTGATTTGCACCAGTGTGTGACATTTTCCAGAACAGGGTTGGAGTTTTTAGGATTTCCTTTATAAATGTAGATGCTGTTCAGACCTGTATTCTTCTTTATCACTTCTCAGTTATAATAGTGTGCTTTCCTCCACCTAATCTGTTTAGAAGTTTCTCTTCACCTCCTCTCAGTCATTTCTTGTCTCTAACTGCTATCTAATCTTACTGCTCACTTACTTCAGAGACTAAGAAAGGGATAACTTTCCATGTAATTTGCTGAACCTTAAAAGCTGAAAAAACAGCATTACTTAAATAAAGCTATAGGCACTTTAACAAATTATAGCTTCAATGCAATATGGCATCAAAACACTACTGAAAGCCTGTTTTGATAGTGTTTTTGAACACTTCATGGAAACAATGCACCAAGTACTTAAAATCAGAAATGAATGAACTTGTTTAGGTATAGAAAGAAAGCTCTAGTTACCTCAGGAAACTTTTCATCAAACTAGAAGCAAATAAAATTTGTGATAACATTCAATTTTCATAAAGGTTTGTTTTGGCAAATAGAAAAGTGAAACCATAAAGAAAACTGTTGAGTAAAAGGAAGAAGACCATTTGTACACAGACACAGAAGCAGAAATAGTCATGTAAGCTAGGGTACAACTGGATGAGTTTGGTGGTGCTTTTGCAAATTAATCATGGGGATTAAAGGAATAACTGGTAAAATTTCCTCTTGTATTAGAAGAGGAGCTTTGCTTTTGGAGGGGAGTGAACCTATCTTGTGTTTCCCTGGAAGACATAAACAATTTCTTATGACAGAATGTACCAAGAGCATGCAGGCCAGGAAACTGAATATTGTTGTAATAAGTACACGACTTCATTTAGAAAGACTAGTAGATTACCTCAGTTAATCTACTGGATATAAATTTCCAGTGATAAAAGTTTGGAAAGATTCCCTTGTTAACTACTTTTAAAAAAAAAAAAGTGTATGCATACATATCTCTCTATATAGACATACAGGCTTACATGCATATGTAAGTATATGTATAGATGTTTATGGCTGATCTTGGCTATAACTGCTGTCAGATGCTTGAGTTATAAGATTTGTTTGGAATGTATTTCCAGGTCATTTGGAAGTATGTTTACAAAACAACAGATACATTTGCACACTAAAAGGAAATATTTAACTTTCTAAAGATATGCACAGTTTTTTTTCAGATGTTAGAAAGGAACTAATGTACAGTGATAAGTCTGCCAATAATAATGGTGATGAATGGTGTTGCATCCTGGCAGTTCAAAACCAGAAGTTACAACATAGTGTGGAGTCCTGTTGACATCTGCAAGTGCTGGCTTATCTAGAAAATTATTCATAAAATGGCTGCAATGAAAAAAATTGTTCCTCTTAACAGTCACTATTCTTAGAACTTGTTGTCCTCAATTTTATTCCATGTCTGTTGTGTTTCTACAGGACAACTTCAGCCAATGTTGACGGGTTCTCAAGAGGTGCTTATTTTAAGCTCACCCGCTATGGTTGCTGTGATTATGACTAGGCTTTGGCATACATCGTTCTCAGATCAAACTCAAGACTATCACTTCAGTAATACTACTATGATATTTGCAGATATTAACATAATTGGAAAAGTGATACACAGAAAAGGACTTCTGCTAAATGGGAGAATACACCTACAATCTATTGCCTAAAATAGGAAAACAAAAACATTAATGTCAGATATCTCCATTTCTCAGTCACAAAACACTGCACAGGAAGACTATTATTAAGGATAAAAAAATATATGTTCATTTTTTCTGTATTAATGTTTTGAGTGTGACCACTTTCAAACACTGTACAGGTTAATTGTTAATTGTCAATTGATACAAATCACCTGATATTTTATATCGGCTGAGGACCATGAAATGTTATTGCAAATCCTCTTATGCTAATTCCAAAGACCAAAGAAGGCTTCTACCTATGTTGTCCCCTCATCATTGTCACGTATCTTGTGTTTTATGCATGTGTCCTTTGAGTGAGGAATCTTAATGCAGTGACCTATGCTGCCAGGGTTTCGGCAGAATTTCGTTATTCCAAGCCTCCCAGCCCTCTTCATCACATAGTAAGTAACGAAAACACCTCTAAAATAAAGTGTCGTCAGAAAGGCAGGTCGCATGTAAAGTATATGTTTGCATAGGTTCATGTACTTTAAGGTGATTATACCCTGTTACAGTGACAGAAAAGCAGCTCTATTAATACAATTTCTGACCAGGCACTATCTGTCTTAAACACAGTGGTCCTGGGAGAAAAAATGTCACTTACACATTTCTCAGGAACTAAAAAAAAAAGAAGAAAAACATCTCCAAAAGGCCAAAGAAGTGTGATATTCAAACAAGAAAAATGAAAGGAGAGATGATCCACTGAACAGAATTTCAGGAGTTGACAGCAATCCAATTGTTGTATTTTATAACACTGATATGAAAAGAACAGTGTGTATGCAGTCAGATCAATGACCATTAATCATAAAATGGAAGAATTTAAAGGTGGAATAGCCCTGTTAGATCAGTCAGCCTGTCCTCTGCCTACACAGGCACTCTCTCTGAAAAATATACTCCAATTCCTTCGTAGCATATAGGATATAGCTCTACTGACATGAACTCTACTGCTTCAGCTTTTACAGTACAAAATGGAATTGCTTCTGTTGTTTGAAGTTGTTTAGCTTTTTCTAAAATCTGTCCCCATCTAGTTTTTGTCTGTCTTTTATGACCTTCTATTAACCCAATATCTCTCCATGAGATGGTGGCAACAGATGTGGTAACCATTTTTTAACTGACTTTTTGAATTTATTGGCTTTCTGTTATATCATAAATGAAAAAATAACATCCCAGACTTTCACAGACTGTTTATTTTGGCAGTACTGTTTCAGCAATAATGATGTGTTAATTTCAATGACACTTATTTCTACCTTAATTTCTCCCTAAGATTTTTACTTATCAGTATAAAGTGGAAAAAGACAAAATGTAAGTATCGTGAGTAATATTGTGAGGAGGCAATCTCCTTTAACAGACTAGTCTAATTGGTTAAGTTTCTAACTCACTACTGTATTTATACACAAATTCACTATCTCACAAATTCACAAACTCTCGCACGTATGAACAAGACAGTTACCTAGCCAAGGGTGACAGTGGCATAGGCACAAATGTAATACTTATGTATCATATAGTGTACATCTACATGGTATTTTGCAGCAATATGTAAGGTCTATCTGAACATGTTTTGAGACTTTGCTGCTGGAAGATAAGGTATGGAATTTCACCACGTCACTGCATTACCATGAAAGCATAGCTCCTGGTCACTTCAGAATCTAAACACAGGAACAAAATGTTCCCTGTGTTGAAGAAACAAAACCCACAAAAAAACTAAGAACAACTGTACTGGATCAACAGTATCATCTGCCTCCAGTAAAGGCCACAGCAGATTACTAGGGAAAGCATTTCCTGAATATTCTCATAACCTTCAACAAGTTGTATATTAGGGCACTCCAAAGTCAGATGCAACTTCTGTAACCTTTGATGGACTTCTCTTCCATGAAACTATCCAGTCTCCTCTTCAGTCTGTATAAGCTGTCATAATCAACAATATGACATGGCAAAGAGTTGCACAACTTAACTGCATGGGAGAACAACACCCTTTTGTTTCTAGCCTTCCTCCTACTAGTTTCATTAGAATTTTCCATATTGTCATGTGGAAGAGACAGTAGATTAACCCCTATTCACCCTCTCCTGATGCTTGTGACACTCATGATTCTTTAGATCTTTATGAAATGCCTCCCCAAGTGATGTTATTCACAAAATTAAAGACCCTAGCTAAAGGAATCACTGCTGGTACAGGAGCTGCTCCATACCCCACTCCTTTGGTCACCTTTCTTTCCTTGCTTTGAGAATTTCATGTTCTGATATTTTCTCTTCTGCAGATAGAGACACCTGAACTGCACATAACATTCAAGACATGGCTGGACTATGTATTTATGCAGTGGCATAACAATATGCTCTGCTTTGTTTTCTACTCCTTTCATCATTAGTATTTAACACTTAATTTGCGCTTTGCCCACTACTGAGTGTGGAGCTGGCATTTTTGTGGAACAACCTGTCATAACACCAAGATTTCACTCCTGCAGACAAAGGTCAGTTCAGAGCCCATCAGCTTTATGTGCAGTTTTCCCAAGTGTATCATTTTGTATTTAATCTACTCTGAGTTTTATATGCCACACAGTTATGCAGTTACTTCTGTAATCTTTCACAGTGGGATTTCTTTCTTATTGTATTGAATTACCAACAAACTTTATCACCTCATTTGACCAATTTTCAGATTACTTACAAATCTGTTGAACATCATGTATCCAAGCAAATAGCCCATTACCTTCTTCCATTTTGAAAAAAGTTTTTTCACTCCTCACCTCTGATTCTAAGCTTTTAGCCAATTATTGATCCACTCAAGTAATTATTTTTTGTCTCTCCATAATATAATTAATATCATATCATATCATATCATTAATATAATATAATCCTGCATAATTTCCTTAAGAAATTTTGGTAGACAGACCTTGCAGATACTCTGCTAGCAAGATCACATTTATCTGAATATTTATTGATATCTTCAAAGAACCCCAAAAATATCTGAGACATTACTTTTTTTTACAAACATTCTGGTAAGCCTTCTGCAATCTATCCTGCTAATGCATGTCCACTAATGACATTCATTATTGCAGTGTTTGATTAATTTGCCATATATATTTGTGAAGTTTACTGAGTAGTAGTGTTCTGCAATTATCCTTAATCCTTTCTTTAGAGAAGGTATGATATTTGTTGTATTTCGGTCCTTAGAACCAACACTGTTTTAAATATGAAATTTCATAGCACAATCAGCATTTAATCTAGATTTCCTTTAGAGTTCTTGGGTAAATATAACATAAATTGGCAATTTCTTACTGTTCAGTTTGGTCAATTTGTTTCATAATCTCTTCTATAAACACTTCAGTTTTGTACAACCTTTGAAGACTCCCATAATGAATTTCACCATCCATCAGAAACAAAGAGAAAGAAACTAAGAGAAATGAAAAGAAGAGAAGAGAAGAGAAGAGAAGAGAAGAGAAGAGAAGAGAAGAGAAGAGAAGAGAAGAGAAGAGAAGAGAAGAGAAGAGAAGAGAAGAGAAGAGAAGAGGAAAAGAAAAGAAAAGAAAAAAAGAAAAGAAAAGAAAAGAAAAGAAAAGAAAAGAAAAGAAAAGAAAAGAAAAGAAAAGAAAAGAAAAGAAAAGAAAAGAAAAGAAAAGAAAAGAAAAGAAAAGAAAAGAAAAGAAAAGAAAAGAAAAGAAAAGAAAAGAAAAGAAAAGAGAAGAGAAGAGAAGAGAAGAGAAGAAAAGAAAAGAGAAGAAAAGAAAAGAAAAGAGAAGAAAAGAGAAGAGAAGAGAAGAAAAGAGAAGAAAAGAGAAGAAAAGAGAAGAAAAGAGAAGAAAAGAGAAGAAAAGAAAAGAAAAGAGAAGAAAAGAAAAGAGAAGAGAAGAAAAGAAAAGAGAAGAAAAGAAAAGAGAAGAAAAGAAAAGAAAAGAAAAGAAAAGAAAAGAAAAGAAAAGAAAAGAAAAGAAAAGAAAAGAAAAGAAAAGAAAAGAAAAGAAAAGAAAAGAAAAGAAAAGAAAAGAAAAGAAAAGAAAAGAAAAGAAAAGAAAAGAAAAGAAAAGAAAAGAAAAGAAAAGAAAAGAAAAGAAAAGAAAAGAAAAGAAAAGAAAAGAAAAGAAAAGAAAAGAAGAAAAGAAAAGAAAAGAAAAGAGAAAAGAAAAGAGAAAAGAAAAAAGAAAAGAGAAAAGAAAAAAAGAAAAATAATTTGGCTTCTGTTTCCTTAATTCCTCTAAGGATTTATTTTATCATTTACTACCTTAATCATCTACTGAGACTAGAACCTCTCTGGCTAATTTCTCGGTCCTGAAATTTTAATAGTAGCTTTTATGCTTTTTGTAAAATTGTGTGTCAGGCTCGTCTTGGATATTTCTTATTGTATTTATCATTTAACATCACAGAGTTCATGATTGTATTTTCTTCACTTGGAAATGCCTTCGTCTTTTTGAAGAGTGACTTCTTACTTTTAATCAACTCCCTTACCTTATTCTTTCAAAATGATGTTTGCTTTTGACCTTTGTTAAGTATTTTTGAGAAGTAGCAGTCATTTTTCTCTAGGTTTCTAGCATGGAGTTTTAAAATAATTTCAATGCCAACTGAAACATTTAACTTTCCTAGCTGCTTCTTTTTAACAAACATCTTCATCTTTTATATAATTAGTCCTCTCAAAGATAGGCACAAATGTAATGGATTGGGGCGGGGGGGGGCGGGGGGGGGCTGTTGCTTCAAAAAAGATTTACTCAAAGTAAGGAAGTGGCTCTTTCTAACATTGAGAATCACCTCCTGGAAACTATACATAATCAAGGCAAGGGTACCTTTGCCTCTCATGAACTCCCTGACCAACTGCTACATGGTGCTGTCATAGATTGGCACCACGTCCTAATGTGCTGTTTGTCTGCCCTGTAGAACAGCAGTTAAAGTTTCCTGTTACTGTCACATTTCCTGCTTTTGTGATCTCTTTGATCTCTCTTGTTGTGTTACAGTCAGTGTCCCCTTCTTGGCCAGAAAACTGTTGATATAAAACCAATACTGCAGCATTTTTCCTTTATATGCCTTTTATTATATGTGGATTTCATGTTATTCATTGATAGCATTACTTCACTAAAACTGATTCATTTCTAAGCTCTCTTTAACATACAGCACAACTCCATCACTGGCATAACCTACTCTATTTTTCCTGGATACTTTGTGTTCTTCTTTAATAGTTAACTGATGTTAAGTTTGGTCTTTCTACCAAGTTCCCAATATGTCTGTATTCATTAATTCATAATGGTCATTTTATTTTGACTACGAACCCTTTGCAGTGCAGTATGATGTATAGTTCATCAAGATAAAACAAATAGTATAAAATTAAAACATAGATTAGGATCTATGTTTTAAATATAGGCAGAGTTTCAGTTTAGGATATTGATTCTACTAATTATAAAATCAAAGTCCAGTTTTGGTTTTTAAATGTGTTGCCATTTTCATTCAAGTCACATTAGGACAAAGTTTGCCACCTGTTTACTGTTTTGTAAAAGTATGTTACTGTTCCCTCATACTCAAGAGATCTGTAGATTTCAGCATGTTAGAGGAGATGCCCAGAATTTTCTCTTTCACATCTAAACACTGTCCTTGGTAAACATATTCTGAAAGCCGTTATAATGAAGTTCAATGCCACTGAGAAGGTGATAAGCCAGAAATACAACCTTATGAAGGCTACCTCATTATCCAGCATCCAAAGCCACAAACCTTCATCTTTACCCCAAATACAGTATTGCATATATTATTTGAACAACATATGCATATGAAGTAATATTGTTAAATTTCAAAATGTTCTGCATTATTTTATGCATACATTTTCACACTATGCAATGATGCTGGTACACACTAATTATCTAATTAACCAGAGTAGAGGATCCAATTATAAATCCTACTTTCACTCTAAGTGCATAATTATATTTTTAGGACATGAAGCTGGCTTTACACCTTTGACCCCAGGTTGAAGGTCCTAAACTAATTTTTTTTTTCTTCCTAATTAGTCAATATGGGCTGAATTTGACCTTCATTAATGGCTTAAATTCTTGTATCAGCTAGTGTTTGTTTATTGAATGAGGGAAGAAAAGGTTTAGCATATAGGGTATGTGATCTCTGTAGAGTTAACTTGGACTTGTTCTTGAGAGTTGCCTTTACTCCAGTTGCAGCTGAAATGCAAAAACCTTTTGCTTGGCTGCAGTGATCCTTTTTAAGGAGGTTAATTAAATCACCCTGAGATACAAGCTGAAGTGCAAGCGAGGCTTCTGTTGCACTCCTAATCTGCCCACTTTCCAAAAAAGGTGAACAATAAACTACTTGAGCTACCAAGTTCTTTAACATCTTTGCATTATTTTCAGTCATGCCTTAAAGACAAAATTCACTTAATGTGCATGGAAGAATCAAACAGCAAATCTTCCATATGTAATGGACTGTGATGGAGGTGATGGAGTGGCTACCAATCAATTTCACTTGGAGCTGATGTATCTACACAGTACTGTGCAGCAACACTGGCTCAGGTTTGAAAGGTTCACAACATAGTTTACTACTGCCTCAGATGTTGGCACTATAATAACATGACTTCCAGTCCATAGTATGTTAGCTCTGGTAGGCAGCTAAGCACCACATAGCCACTCACTCATTCCCCCTCACAGTCGGATGGGGGAGAGAATCAGAAGGGCAAAAGCCTGTGGGTCAAAATAAACACAGCTTAATAGATGAAGGAAAAAAAAGAAAACCACAAGTGATGTAAAAATCACTACTAGCACACAGATGCCCAACCAGTTTCCAAGCAATGGTTACTTTGGAAAAACTCCCCCTTGTTTTTATTGTTGAGCATGGCGTTGTATAGTACGGAATATCTCTTTAGTCAGTTTGGGTCAGCTGTCCCAGCTGTGTCCCTCTGAGCCTCTTGCCTACCCCCAGCCTACTTGCTGGGGAGACAGAGGGAGAAACAGAGAAGACCTTGATGATGTGCAAGCCCTGTTCAGCAACAATCAAAACATTGGTGTGTTGTCAACACTCTTTTGGTCACCAATCTAAAACAGAGCAAAATATGGGCTGCTACAAAGAAAATTAATTCCATCCCAGCCAGACCCAGTACACAGTCTCAGATCTGCTTCAAACACCTATGTTTGGGCATAGAAGTGGAGTGCATAAATATGCAGAAAACAGCTCAAACAGCTCTCATCAGTTTAGAGAAAAGTAGCTAGGCTATACTCTCAGTCCTCAAAACTCTCAGCAATAAGCACAAATCTACATCTCATTAGCAAGGTACAATAGCTAAGTTTAATATGGGACAGCAGGAGGCTAAACTTTTGTGTCTGCTACCAGAATTACATTCTATGACAACACAGCTTTGCTGAGGGTCACTTTTCTTTTTACTAAAGACCATTTGACTGCTTTTGGTACACAAAATATATACAATATAAGCTATTGGGAATTCTGACAAATCTGGACTTTTGAATCCTTCATATGGGAAAAAAAAGTAAAAACCATTTTTATCCGAAGTTGAAAATTACCTTTAGTTTCAAGTATATAATGATCCAGTTTGATATCTGTTTATTTCTTTGGAAAAACTCTAGATTAGTTGAGCGCACAAAAGCTATTTGTGCTACAGGCTTCCAAAGTTGCTTATTTTTTCAAATGTCATAATCCACTATATGGATATCTTTTTTTTTTTTCCTCACACTCCTTTCTTCCTTTTAAGCCTCCATGAGAAGTACAAAAAACTCTGTAAAGTAATATTTTGCAAGATAGTAGTTTGAATTAGAATGCATCTCAGGGACCTGTTTTTGTTCTAGAAAGAAGGTCTTTTAATCTAGAAGGTAACCATCAAAATATATTATTTCCTGTATCCAAAATACAGACTTAAAAAACATATTCCAGAAAAATGTGTCATAAATATACTTGATATTACTAATGTTAATTCCTACTGGTATTAATATTCCCATTTATATTTATAAGTTTAAAAAATGTACCATCTGTCTCACTATAACTGTAAGAGATCAGATTACAGTAGCCATAATATGATTCATTTTTAATACAAATCACTACTCGTTAATTATAATGTGAAGTGTCTACTGGAAATGGAGCAATTATTTCACTGGTACTTATAATGCTGGCAAGCCTGACAGTTTCAAATGTGGTTGTTTTTTTTTTGGTAACTGAGCTACACAGTCAAAAGTAGCTCTCCTCATTAAAACATAGAACAAAACAAACACACAGTTCCTCACCAATTCTGCTTCTCAAAAGGCAAGTTGCTTTTCATGCCAATTGCTCAAAGATAGTTGAGACCACCTACTTCCTTAAAGAAGAATCTTTACAGATGACTTCCAAATCTAGCTGTCCGTTGTGACTTCTCCTCTTCAACGTTTCTTCTCATTAATAAATTTTAACATAGGTGCCCTACTGACATGATAAACCCTGTGTTCTAGTAATGCAATTTCAGAATTTTATTCCTAGTCTGTCTTCTCTGTCACTACTGTTTTTCCCACTTCTCAGATTTATGATCGATGAAAGCTCAAGTTATATGCCTGGCCCATGCCTGCAGCACAGGTCTAAAGCCTTGTCTGAATTTAACTTCTCTGCAGGCAAAACACAAGATGTGGCTTCAAACCAGCTGAATTCAACAGGTTCAGAACACAACATCATCCTTAGTTCAATTTTAACCCGGCTCAAACTGGCATAATTTTCACGAATATCAGACAAATTGATTTAAATGAAGTATGAACTTAAGAGTGCCTACTCTCTGTTAAACTGATTCCAAACACAGCTAGTGAACACATCTCTAGTCTGTCTGCAAGACTCAGATTAATAAAAGAGAATGAAAAGAAAACAAGGAGGATAGTTGCATGTCCCTTTATGTGTTTTTTTAGTTGGAAAGAAAAGGGGCAGAATAGTGAAAAGAGAAAGAGGAAGAAAGAAAGAATAAAAAGGAATTGAGAGAAAATGGTTCCTGTGATGGCATTAGTAGAAAAGGAAACAGAAGATAACAACAGTTAAGAAAGCAACAATTGTGTAGTTCATATTGTGAGTGAGACTACCAGTAACAAGGTTCAGGAAAGTTAACATGGCAAGCCCAGGGAGAATACAGATGATATTCTTTGTGCTCATTAATTTCAGGTCCAGTGCATGCCCATAACTTTTTTGCAGCTAAGACTTTATAGAAAAGCTGTATAAACCCTCCTCTGTATATAAGGAAGATACTCACACATCTTCTGAAGAAATCTGTTCTAGCACCAACAAAAGATTTTGCCACATCTGGGCACACAGCGTGACAAAAAGATCTGGGATTTGCACTGGTTCATTGCTAGTTAGTAGTGTTTAATATAGCTAGCTGGAAAAGAGAGACAAAATTCTCATTTTTTATTCTTATTTTGCATGAAAACTTATTCAGATATGTCTTTCAACCTACATCTTGGTTGATTATCTCTCAATGTTAATTAACATTTTCTTTTTAGTTACAGTTCAGGATTTTTGCTCCTAGAGTATGAACCAAGAATTTTCTTATGTTTTCTTATCCTGACTTCATGGCGTTTTACTTTACTCATCTTGATGTAATTAACATGTAATCTGTATTCAGTCTATTTTTTCTTTTTTTTTTTTTTTTTTTTTTACAAAAGGTGATAAATAAGAGAGAAAGAATCTATCATTTAAAATGTATGTTAATGGTGGGCAAATGGCTCAGCATGACTCATTCATGCTTGAGACAATTAACTTATTAATAAAAGTAGCCATACACATACAGAAACTCTTGCAATATCCGTAGTTGGTTTACACTTATTGCATCTCTTCATTTAGTTATACTGTAGTATATGTCACTGTTTCTAAGTTCTTTTTTCTCCATTGAAGACAACCTGTTAACACACTTAGTGGAAAGTGTCAGTTTTCAGTCAGTACTTTAGCTGCTTTTGAAGCCAAGAGCATTATAGAAGATTCTTATGAATCTGCAAATTGTTATTCCTATTAAAAATTTAGTATACATTTTTTCATTTTTAATGGTTTCTCAGTTGTATGGATGAGCAACCCAGGAGACAAAATGGGAAATGATGGGAATAATAACAGGAAAAAAGAGAGTTCATTGTGACTCAGCTTTTACCTGGGAGAAAAACTTGACTTCTCTCCTAGGGCAGCTTTCACTAGTACATGATGCCCTGATGGATTTTGGTTAATTTATCAACTGATCATCTTTTTCTAGGATGCTATTTTCATACTATTGGGAAGCCTTATGTAGTTTTTGAAAGAAAAAAACGCATGATGTAGAAGTTTTTATACAATTTTTTATGTATGTTACATATACATGTTTATATGTATATATAAAAACATATGTGTTTATATACATATACACACACTCCCCCATTGCAAATTTCATTTCCAGAAGTACTATGCAAGAAACTCAAAAGCCATTTATGAAATAGCAGATGATAATGTAGAAGCTTCATGCACTTAAGGATATCTGGATCTTGACTACCTTCAAAGCACTGAAATACTATTCAGTGGCTATGTATGATGAACTAGTAGCAGAAACAACCCATCTCCATCCAAAGTGGCGCTTGCCTGAATGCTGAAAGAAGCAGAAGAATTTTTTTCTTCAAATCATAGCAATTCGTGAGCCTTCCCCACAATCAAGGGAATGACAGCTGTTTAATTGCCCTCATAAAAGGCCTGAAAGTACAGGAAGAAACTAGGGCAATGTTTCACCATTGCTCCTTCTTTAAATGGCCAGATGAAAGGAGACTCAAAAGAGCATTTGTTGTCATATTTTCTTCAGTGGTTGAACCAGTTCTCCCATTCTAATTAAGTCACTGAATTTCTGGACAAGACATACTCTGTCCTGCTTCATTTGTTCCCTAGTGGCATCCCAATTCAGCAAAACATTTTTTCTGTGGAACCATATTCAATGAAAGCTATCGCGCTTTGCTGGATCAAAGATACTAAATCTTCTTGTTTAAAATTTATTTTGTCAGTTCGTAGTCTGAAAGGGGTTTGGCTTTCCAAAACATTCTACACTGTATCAGAGACTTTTTTGCTTTTCTTTTTACTATGCTGTCCCTAATCTTACTCCTTATATGCTCATCAGTTTCCTGACCTTCACTCTTTCATTTACCATCAGGCAGTGTACTGTTTACTACATGCAGTATAAGCTAGGCTTTTATATTTGCATTTACAAATGAGTTAAAGGGAAAGCTTTGTGGGGACATAACAATTTATTTTCCCTCTTATCGTCTTGCCCCCCTTTGCTCACGTTTCAAAAAAAGTTTATTTGTTGTTTTTTTGGTGCTTTTTATTCCTGCTGAAGGAGGGCACTTATTAACCAAAATGCTTTGAAAGTTTTAGGAAATTTGTGTGATTGCTAGATTAGTCATTAGTATGTCGTCAGAGTATTATTGCTGTGGGACTATGTTTCACATCAAAGTGCTATTATTTCAATGATGTGTTTGTTTACCACAGTAAAAACACTCATACTGATACATTTTCACATCCTTTTCCTGCTTTAATAGAATCAGAAAATCTTCAAATTCTGAGAAAGTCTAAAACATTTAATCTCATTTTTTGCACCTGAACATCTGTAGTGCTAAAGCTACAAGCCAAACGCAAAAAAACAGATCACAGCATTTAGCTTAGTGTATCATGCCAAACAAATCAGCATCATAAAGCAGATAATAACATTTCTTCCTTAAAATTGCATGTTCTTGCTCTCACAGAATCCTGACAGCAACCAGGAAGGGGAAGCTAAGCTGAGCTGTGGGGTGCTTTTCAGAGGTCTGGGACTCTGTGCAAGTGAACAGCAAAAAGATTATAGTCTAGGCTTGATGTATTTTCCAGTTCTATGGCTCATGTTCTTTCTGCTAGAATTTGAAATCTAAGCAGTCATTGATCTTTAGCAGATACTGCAGTTAACATGAGATGTGCATATATATGTGTATATAAGAATAACTTAGATGTTTTCATGCTAGACAAAGCATCTGCAACACTAGCAAGTGAATACAATCCCTTGTATTAGTTCAGTGAAAGCAATACTGTCCACCAACTAAACATGAAAAGGAGAAGCTGATGTTAAAGTGCAGTATATGTTATCTGTTATCTAAGTTATCTATGTACCACTCGTCTAAATAAGCTATTTCAACCAAGTCTCATTCACAACTACGGGGCAATGATTAAACTGCCCTGTGATATTACTCAAAACCAAAAGAAAGTAACTGCCAGGAACCTAAGTTAAGTGCAGAATCAAGTCAAAAGAACATTTGGAAGGAACTTTGTAAAATGCTGGTAGACATTTTTATATAGCAAAGCTTTTCTTGCAATGTAGTGCTTGTTTACAGCTGTGGAGTTTTCTGTGTGAAAATCTGCTGGAATTAGAAATATGTCATGAGACTAAGAAATACGTTATTGCGTCCATCACAATACATTCCACAATTTTCTGAAACATTATCATATGCTAAAAAGCATAATTAAGATCATAGCTTTACACCAAAATGCAGCATGCACAATTAAAAAAGTGTAGGCTTAGTGACTGTATCAACAAAGATGTCATAGGACTCATTCTCTCACTTCTACTATTTAGCATTGAAAGTGCATTTGTTGAGAAGAAAGGTAAAGTGATACAGTTTAGGCAAGTCAAGACTCAGGAAAGAAATATTAAACAATTTAAATCCTAGTGATGCCATAGCACATCAAAGCAATTGCTGAGCTAAAATATAGTGAGAACTAAAGTTATTCTCAATAAGGCAAAGAACACAGAGTTAATAACAACAACAATAAACAACCCTGCATCCCTAACTGAATCATTTCTTTCAAAAACTACGCCAAAAACCCAAAAAATGTTGACATGATTATTATATCTTGGAAGTAATCTGCAAACCAATGGACATGTCAAAATGCTATTGCATTTATTTCTTAGAAAGACTGAAATCATCAAAAAAACATAGCTTAAAGACCAAGAGCTGAACTTGAAGAAATGGTCCTCTTGCCTTCTAACCACAGAATCATAGAATCATAGAATGCTTTGGGATGGAAGGGACCTTTAAAGGTCATCTAGTCCAACCCCCCTGCAATGGGCAGGGACATCTTCAACTAGATGAGGTTGCTCAGAGCCCCATCCAGCCTGGCCTTGAATGTTTCCAAGGATGGGGCAGCTATCACCTCTCAGGGCAACCCATTCCAGTGTTTCACCACCCTCATCGTGAAAAATATTTTCCTTGTGTTCAGTCTAAATCTACACTCCTTTTGTTTAAAACCATTACCCCTTGTCCTGTCGCAGCAGGCATTGCTAAAAAGACTATCCCTATCTTTCATATAAGCCTCCTTTAAGTGCTGAAAGGCTGCAATAAGGTCTCCCTGTAGCCTTCTCTTTTCCAGGCTGAACAGCCCCAGCTCTTTCAGCCTTTCCTCATAGCAGAGGTGTTCCATCCCTCTGACCATTTTTGTGGCCCTCCTCTGGACCCGCTCCAATAGGTCCATGTCCTTCCTGTGCTGAGGACTCCAGAGCTGCATGCAGTACTCCAGGTGGGGTCTCACCAGAGCAGAACAAAGGGGCAGAATCACCTCCCTCGACCTGCTCGCCACGCTTCTTTTGATGCAGCCCAGGATACGGTTGGCTTTCTGGGCTGTGAGTGCACATTGTCGGCTCATGTCCAACTTTTCATCTATCAGTACCCTCAGGTGCTTCTCCTCAGGGCTGCTCTCCATCCCTTCATCCCCCAGACTGTACTGATACCAGGGATTGCCCTGACCCAGGTGCAGGACCTTGCACTTGGCCTTGTTGAACCTGATGAGGTTCACACAGGCCCACTTCTCCAGCTTTTCCAGGTCCCTGTGGATGGCATCCTGTCCCTCAGGCATGTCAACCACACCACTCAGCTTGGTGTCATCTGCAAACTTGCTGAGCGTGCACTCAATGCCACTGTCTATGTCACTGATAAAGATATTGGACAGCACTGGCCTCAGTACAGACCCCTGAGGGACACCACTTGACACTGACCTCCATCTGGACATTGAGCCATTGACCACTACCCTCTGGATGTGACCATCCAACCAAGTCCTCAGCCACCAAACAGTCCACCCATCAAATCCATATCCTTCCAATTTAGAAAGAAGGATATTGTGGGGGACCGTGTCAAAGGCCTTTCAGAAGTCCAGTTAGATGACATCCAGAGCTCTTCCCTTGTCCACTGATGCAGTCACTCCATCATAGAAGGCCACTAGGTTGGTCAGGCAGGACTTGCCCTTGGTGAAGCCGTGCTGGCTGTCTCGAATCACCTCCTTGTCCTCCATGTGCCTTAGCATAGCTTCCAGGAGGATGTGTTCCATGATCTTCCCAGGCACAGAGGTGAGGCTGACAGGTCGGTAGTTCCCAGGGTCCTCCTTTTTACCCTTTTTAAAAATGGGTGCAATGTTTCCCTTTTTCCAGTCCCCAGGGACTTCACCTGATGGCCATGACTTTTCAAATGTCATGGAGAGTGGCTTGGCAACTACATCAGCCAGTTCCTTCAGGACTCTGGCATGCGTCTCATCAGGTCCCATAGACTTATGTACGTTCAGGCTCCTCAGGTGGTCGCAAACCTGATCTTCACTTACAGTGCGAGGAACTTTGCTCCCCCAGTCCCTGTCTTGTGGTCCATCCACTTGAGAGGTGTGGGAAGAGAGGTTGCCAATGAAGACAGGCAAAAAAGTTGTTAGTACCTCAGACTTCCCATCCGTTGTTACCAGTTTCCCAGTTGTGTTCACTGGGTGTGGGTGTGGGTGTGTGTGTGCTTTTTTGACCTTCCTTTTCCATCTGACATGCATGTAGAAGCCCTCCTTATTATTCTTTGCATCCCTTGCCAAGTTCAGCTCCAGCCACACCTTGGCCTTCCTGAGCCCATCCCTACACAACCAGGCGGCATCCCTGTACTCTTCCCAGGATACCTGTCCCTGCTTCCACTGCCTGTGCATTCTCTTCTTGCCCTTTAGTTTGATCAGCAGGTCTCAACTCATCCATGCTGGTCTCTTGCCTTCCTTTCCTGATTTCTTACACCTGGGGACTGAGAGCTTTTGCGCTCTATGGAAAGCATCCTTAAAGATCTGCCAGCTCTGTTCTGCTCCCTTGTCCCTGAGGGCCATTTCCCAGGGGGTCCTGTTGATTAACTTCTTGAAGAGCTGGAAGTTTGCTTTCCTAAATTTCAGGGTCCTGACTTTACTCTTTGCCTGATCCATGTCCCTCAGGACTGTGAACTCCACCAGTGCATGATCGCTGCAGCTCAGGCTGCCTCCAGTCTTGACATTACCGATGAGCTCACTTACATTGGTGACCATCAGGTCCAGTATCGCATCCCCTCTGGTAGGGCTGTCTATGACCTGGCTTAAGAAGTTATCCTCAATGCATTCCAGGAGTCTCCTGGGTTGCCTACAGCTCTCTGTGCTACTTTCCCAGCAGATGTTGGGGTGGTTGAAGTCCCCCAGGAGGATGAGAGCTTGTGAGCACAATGCCTCATGTAGCTGGAGTAAGAAGGCTCTGTCAATAGGCTCCCCTTGATCAGGCGGCCTGTAGCAAACACCAACCATGAGGTTCCCTTTGTTGCCTCAGTCTCTAATTCTTACCCATAAGCTTTCAACCTGCTTGTGGCTATTCTTCAGAGACAGCTCTTCACAATCTATCCATTTCTTGACGTAGAGGGCAACCTCTCTACCACTCCGACCTCACCTGTCCCTTCTGAACAGCCTGTAGCCATTGATAGCTGCACTCCAGTCATGGGATTCATCCCACCAAGTTTCAGTGATGGCAACTAGGTCATAGCTTTTTATTAGCATGGTGGCTTCCAGCTCCATGTGCACACAAAAGCTAGAACCCCACAGAGACATCTAAAAAATGTAAAAAGTAGATGCCTAAGTATTATTTGTTATTTTCCAACAATAATACAGGGTTAATATTTTAGAAATCTTGATTTTCATTTGAATGCTGAACAACTTTCTACCCTTCAAATTACTGAGAAAAGATACTGGAAATATTTTAAATATCTGAGGAATGAAGCAAACATACTTGGCAGAGCAGGTGTATTATCCAGCAAATGAAGAATTTCTGAACGGGATAACTGAAAGAATTATCTAATTTACTTAGGTCAAGAAAGTGTATGAGATTTTACAGTCTGAAAGGGTGATAAGCAGATAAACAAATATGTCAGTGTCTTTGTTGGAAGAAGATAGATTTAAATTCAGTGTAACTTAAAGAGTTGAACCATATAAAGTAATGGCAAAAGCTTCAACAACCATATGAGTTTACTAAGAATTTCTTAACGTTACACAAAGCTAAAGGGATACCCCTTACATTGCCCTTGTCTGCAATGAAACATGTGTTTGATTTTTTTTTTTTTTTATTTGAGCTTCATGGAAGGGAAACATTTGCCTCCTTGAACATACATGACATTACTTATAATAATTATCAGATTACAGAATCATCACTGCAATCTTAATTTCAATTCCAGATTTCTAAAATTGAAATTGCTAGTCTGTACACCAGTAGAATTCAAAAAAATGCCGAATCCCCTATTAACTAATCCTACACATATTAGGATCATAATCTGTGCAGTGCAAGGCTTTCATTCTACAAATCCTGAAAGTCTTGGTTGTGCTACAGGTTGCAAATAATCTCTAATGAGTGTAACATGGATTTCACAGCTATTAGACTAACAGCATCTTCAGCTGTTTCCTGGTAAGCTATCAAGAAAATGCTTCCATTTAATGGAATGGATATATCACCTTATGGGTATTACGATCTTGTATGAGATTTGAAACCACTTTAGATCCCTTGAGGCAAATAGTCTGTTATTAGAATTAACTGGACATGATTATGACAATGTGAGAAGTTTTGCCAAATCCTACCTTAATTACCTCCATGTAAATGTACAGTAATTTTGTCAAACTGCATGAATTTACTTTAGATTTACACTAACAGAACATGAACTGCACTTGGCATGACAACAGGTTTCTTCCTTGACCTGACAGGAAGGTCTGAACAGGAGGGATAACACCTTGCCAAGTCCAACCAGCACAATTCCACTCTCTGATACACATAGTATAGCTGAAGAGTAGTTAATATTATTTCCCATACATAAATTTAACTCTTAGGAGTTTCAACTTCCATCAAATTGCTGAACTAAATTAAACTGATTACTATGTGCACTTCTAAACAGTCCTGACTTAGCAGATCCCAAGTGCAGTGAACCTTTAGTGAATTCTGAGCTCTGTTCTAGAGACAGGTTTCCTTAGAATAAACTGTATGTGTTTATGCACCTGTGGAATCTTGAACTGATTTCAAAATCAAAAAAGTGTTTATACTGATCTGGCTCAAATTTAGCCAAATCTCAGAAATATTAAAAGGGAGGCTGTGATTATTGGTTGCAGTCCTGATTAAATTATAGAGAAATTACTGAGCTACTACTACAATTTAGAATTGTATTGATATTCTTCAAGAAACAGTTTTCAGAAAGCCCTCACAAATGTGTGATGCAATAGCCAGTAAAAAACTTTTTTGTTACAGTGTAATTTGCAAACTGCTATTTCCCTTCTGTATCTTATTTGTTTGGATATATCAATAGATATCTCAATAGATGCCCTTAGAAAGGTATCAATAAGTGCTGAGATAGGCAAGAAACAGTATTTTATGACTACCCAGGGAATGTTCTTTTTACCATAAGCAGGTCAATGAAACTCTTGTTAAAATTAGATTTTCTCTAACTATTTACTGCACTTGTCAGTATGTACCAGCATAGCTTTACTGTTTTTGTGAAAAATCTCTTGACCCATAAAAAGTAAGGCATGGTTCTACTGATAAGCACATCAGCTTTTAAAATACTATAATAGTAGCTAAACACAACTTTCCTGTAAGTTTAATACTGTAAAGATTGAAGTGGTAGATTCGTTTATCATAGTAGAACCCATCTTATCGATTACTAGAGAGATGGTTTTTAACAGAACATGAGAGCAAAAAAATGATATGATACAAATAGTAGCATGACATTTGACCTCAGCACAAAAGAAAGATGTTAAGTTTCCCAAATGAAAAGCAAAATACATTACATTTCAATACAGAAATACAATTGTGAATAATAACAATATTTATCACAGTACCCATCACATTAAGAAATGAACTGAGAAGAAAAATTAAGTACTGTGTATTGCAAGGATACTGGAACTCTTGTTTTTGCATTGAAGGAAGTCTGACACCATGTTATGATTTTTTAAAGCAATGTGTTTGAGTCCCAGTCAACCACAATTTTATCTCCATGAAGTTCCATGCAGTAATACATTAAAATGAAGTACCTTTTTCTATTTTTGAGCATTTTTGGCTTTTATCACATTTCTCTTTCTTTTTTTTTCTCAAGATTGATTTTGATTATTTCTTCAAAGATTAAAAATATGCTTTACATAAACTAGAATTCTGAGATAAATGTGCTGACAGAATGTTTTATGCCAAAACAGTTTATTCTCCCTTAAGGTACCAGCTTTGACAATACTCGTCAGCACTGAAAAAAAACAACACACCACAAAGCTGGCCTTTTGTCAGGCCAGTACAAGTACTGATTTATTGGAAACTTGGTCACGAGGGTGATAAGATGATTTTAGCTCTTATCTTGCACTCCATTGCTTTGGCACTGGCAACTCACAGAATCCCTATAGGCTCCACAGTGCCAAATTCTGGTTGTTGTCAGGAGATCTGATGCACTGAGTTCCTTGTGCCACATCTAATAAAAAGAAACAGGGAGGAAGAGCAAGAAATGTTCTGAGCTTTATAATCCAGATCAGATAGGGGCTAGAGCCACTTTAATCTCCCAATCTTGTTTGAAACACCCTGAAAACAATATAGAAATGGTCACGAAGCCAAAGAGCAAAGCAGGTATCTTCCCTGGTTTCTATTTCATTTCATTTCATTTCATTTCATTTCATTTCATTTCATTTCATTTCATTTCATTTCATTTCTTTCTTTCCTCAGTTCCTAGTTATGCAATGAGTCATGATCAAAATTTCAGGGATCAATGATTTTCTTATTAAAGACATTAGTTAAGAAGAAGTATGTGTAAGTAATTTTATCCTCAGATGTGGATGAATTTCGGTGGTGCTATTCATCTGAATAACATACAGTGTCAGGCCTTCAGAATGTAGCAAGGTTTTATGTTCTAGCAGATAAAAAGATATGATTTTTCAGAGAAATGGAAGTAAAAACTATTTCCAATTTGTGGAATAAGAAAATGCTAGAAACTTATTAATTTTTTTTCATTTCTTTATTTATATTTGATTATTGCATAGTTACATAAAGTAAAGCAAACTTCTTGGTTTTATTAGCACTCACTTCTAGGGCTGTGCAAACACTGACTTATTTAGGTGTTTTTAGTTCCTACTGAAATAATGAGTAGTAACTCTCATTGTTTGACTGTTTGCTAGTGCATACTTATTTCTTAGCACTGGGACACAGCATAATGATGTTTAAAGCTTTTGCACCCAGAATATTCTCTAATAAATGCTCTAACACTTTGAAATCATTTGCACTTTAAATACCATATGATCCCATAAAGCAATGTCATTTGGTTGGCTGGAGCATACTTAGAATATATAGCTCCCTTGCTGATGATTATGTGCCTTGGCCCTGATGGTCTCAGAATTCAATTGGTGATATGGGAGCTTTTTATTTCTACATTTATGAGTCTCAACCAAATGCTATAGATTCATTAGGCTGATAGATTAAGAAGAATTGTGTCATTCTATCTGTTTAGGAAATATCACAAAATATGGGATTAGACATTGACTCACTGGTAAAGTGAATATCACATTTGCTAGCCCTTGAAGATCAAGAAGAAGAGTATCTTCAATCTGGAAAGGAAAAGGGGAAAATGTTCTTTCTAGATTTTCAAAACCACGTTTGTCCTTCAAAAAGGACAGAGAGGTGAGGGGCCAGTCTCATCAGGTTGGATAGTGCCCTTCATGCCTTGGGAAGCTGAGGAGATGATACATGTGCCTTATAGCAAGGTCACAGGAGCCACTGAAAAAGTACATTTCAGTTTTGAAAAACTGAGAAAGCAGGAAGGTGGTAGTCCCTGAAATCTTATTTGAGGGGCAGGGAATGACAATCTATGTACAGTTTTGAAATGAAACTGTACTGTGCCCTAAGAGATAAGTAATTTCTGTTCTGAAATGCAACAGGCTCAATGGGACTCAAAGATGTTTTTAAAGAAGTTAATCAGAAAGGGACGGTATTATTAGAGAAATATATTTCTCTTATACAAAATTGTCCAAATTTAAATCTGAAAGAATTCATACCCAATGTTCAATTAGCCTCTTAATTATTAGAATACATTCTATGAAGTTGTGATATTTTGTATCTCTTAAATGATCTTTATTATTGAAAATAACATAGATATCTGTATTGTTTTCTCAGAGCTGCTTCAAGTACTCTTGACATGTTTTTTAAATTAGTTTATTTTTCCTAATAGAAATTTGAACTAGGTTTTTTTATGTTAATATTACTTTTATCCATCAAAAAAGTTATGCTTTAAAAAATACCAAAGTTACACTCTTTTTCGTATTATCAAACAATATTAAAATAGGAGTGGTTCTGACAAGTCTTTATTCTGACGTATTGCCAACAGTTTTGTATGTTTTTTCTGATGTTATTTTATGTCTCAAAGATCATACATGATTAGTCTTATATTCTGTTCTTTATTCTTTTTTTTCTGTAAGTTTTTTATTCTCTATTATTTCATCTACAGTTGCTAACATAGGAGGCATTCCACATCTGTGATACACTTGGCATAATAATTTAATATTCTTTGTGAGATGTGGAAAGTTCATCCCATATTTCCCTGGAATTTTGACAGTAACCATTTTGTTCCCATGTGACCAAAAACATCAATAAATAAAAATGACCTTTTCTGCTTGGCTAAGATGTAATGAAAGCAAAATATTCAGTCTATAATCACTTAGAAAAAAATCTTATGATCCACAGTATGCCTTGCACTTGTAATTTTCATGACAGAATTGATTTGTTATGAGACTTTTTATATCAGTAAAGAGGAAACTTGTTTCTCAGAAGCCATCTATTCCTCTGTCTCATTTGTAAAAAAATGCTAAGCTCCCAATAAATCAGACAGACAATTGATTTCATGGGTTAGTCAGGGTGAAAATGGCAATTTTAACACTTTATTGTAAATTAATGATGAAAATCTTTTAACACAAAAAACCTTATCTGTACTAAAAGCTCCTCAATGTCTACTGGAAGTAAATCTATAATTAATATTAAAAGTAGTAATGAAATTTTGCCTAAGAAGAATATTGACATTTCTGTTTTAAAATGTAATGCCAATTCAAGATAACCTTAAAACAATCTTTTTATAAGCAAGAAATACATGCATGAAGGTCTGCTTCTGTAGTGGATGCAAGAGTATTACCATATTAAATCAGATACTATTGCCTCAGGAAAGAGCATGTTTTAAACTATGTGACAACATGATTTACGTGGTATACAGCTTTATGGTAATTCCAGTTTAGTTAGGACCTTATTCCATTTCCATTAAAGGCAGCTTAATCTCTTATGGGAAGCTTAAGGGAATCTGGATGAAATTGCAAGTACTAGGATAAAGCTACAAGGTAAAAAAGAAATCTTCATTCAAAACAAATCTGAAACACATGCTTAGCTCTGATGAAGTCTCAGTATATACTCAAATATACTGTGTATTTATTTGGAATAAGGCATTATGATGACGTTTTATATATGTCCTTTAAGGATTAAATGAAAAAAACACAAACTAAGAAGGAAATCTGTAACAATTTAAGAGATTATATAGAAAATAAGAAGAAAGAAATGATGAAGGGAGACAATTTAAGAACTGAGTAGCAAATTCTATTCCCCTTACCAGGTCTTGCATTACATAGCTCCACTGTGACTTTCTTCAACATATCATGCCCTCCCAAATATTCAAAGCTGACTCTGGAGGAAACACTAAAGAGGCAGTCACCTCTCCATCTCAGCAGTGGTATCACTAACCTCATTTCTCCTTGTTTTTGCTGTGATGAAAAACATCCCATCTTCAGCATTATAGTTCTTCAAAAAGGTTGAACTAAAAATATATACCTTCAAAGTGGTAATCAGAAATGGTCTATCAAATATGAAAAGAAAATACTTTAGAAGATATTAATTAGTCCAGGTGAAAAAAGTTCATTACAGCCTTACAGGAAAAAAGAAAACAAATAAACATAAAAAAAAATTATTTAATGTTATAGTACAAGACCTTTATTTTCATGCTTGTACATGATCTGGCAGATAGATAAAACATAGGATTTTTCATATATATTTTTGCATCTTTTAAAAAAAGCACTAGAAATTTGTTATGACTTTAGCTTAATTTTCTTACATGTAAGCACTCTTTAGTTTGTTTTGTTTCTTCTTGTTGCTTTGTGAATTAACTGTCTCTGTCAAGACTGTCAGGGAGAATAGTGAGATATGCTCAGAAAGCTCATAAGAGGAATAATTCATAACTCAGTTAAACCAATGGAGCTCATGAGTTATGTCTTTAAATAATTCTCTGTTCAGGGATAAAGATGATCTGTTATGTTACCAAAACCTTTTAATCAGGTTATTTATGATAACTTCTCTAATGGAGAACAGTAGAGAACTGTTAAAATGTAATACATAAGTTTTAAATATTCTAATTTCAGTTTTTCCTTTACCTGCTATCTTATCATATTTTATTGTCATTAAAAGAGTGATAACAAATATACAGGCATTTTACAGTTACATGTCAATAGCTGAACATTTTCTTGACATTTTAATTTGGAACCAGTTTCTATGGGTGAAAAAAGCCATTTATATAGAAAATGATACATAAAAAAGTATTAGAAAAAGAAATTAGATTATGGGTGACTCAAAACTCATGTAATTCCTACAGGTCTTATTACATCATGAAATTAGTGTTAAAGTCCAACAAGGATTCTCTCACATAAGAACACAATTCGGTGTTATAGTCTCAATTAACTTTACAGGATCAGTAGCAATGTAAAATCTGTCTGTTACAATCTGTATAATCTCAATCTTAAAGGTATACTCCCTCTAAACAATTTCCTGAATAGTGTTTAAAATCCAATAGTTTAAATAAGATCGAATGAAAATTACTGCAAAAATGCCAGAAAATAATCTGATGGACAGCCCAGATAAAGTATGAAGTTTTTTGTACTTTCCTAAATGCATAGTAGTTATTATGAAAAAAAATCAAAACAGTATTTGTGGATTTAGTAACATAAGTAGTGCATCCACATATCCTCCTGGAAAGCTGCTGCTATGTTTATGAGAAAGAAACAAGTTTGCTATGTGCACTTGGGTGCACTTTGCTATATGCACTTGGGTGCATTGATAACTTGGGGAAACCTGATGAAGGAACTGCAAATTTTTTCAGAAAACTTTCTCCCTTTACATTCAGCCTTCCTCAAATTTAGATTTTGCCTTTGTTTGCTCTTCTCTGCCCATGATAAGCACTGCCATGATAAGCACTGTAAAACTCAGTTGATGCTTCTGGCATCTGTTTGATATAGAGGCAATCTAAAGGGAAATGCAAAGCCTGTTTTATGAGATTAGAATCATAGAATCATAGAATCATTTAGGTTGGAAAGGACCTTTGAGATCATTGAGTCCAGCTGTTAACCTAACACTGCGAAGTCCACCACTAAACTATATCCCTAGGCACCACATCTACACGTCTTTTAAATACGTCCAGGGATGGGGACTCAGCCACCTCCCTGGGCAGCCTGTTCCAGTGCCTTCACTACAGTATCAGTGAAGGAATATTTCCTATTATCCAATCGAAACCTCCCCTGGAGCAACTTGAGGCTGTTTCCTCTAGTCCTGTCACTTGTTACTTGGGAGAAGAGGCCACCCCCCACCTCACCACAACCTCCTTTCAGCTAGTAGAGAGCAATAAGGTCTCCCCTGAGCCTCCTTTTCTCCAGACTAAACAACCCCAGTTCCCTCAGCCACTCCTCATGACTTGTGCTCTAGACTTTTCACCAGTTTTGTTGCCCTTCTTTGGACACACTCCAGCACCTCAATGTCTTTCTTCTAGTGAGGGGCCCAAAACTGAACAGAGTATTCAAGATGCAGCCTCACCAGTGCTGACTACAGGAGCATGATCACTTCCCTAGTCCTGCTGGCCACACTATTTCTGATAAAAGCCAGGATTATGCAGGTTCGGGCTTCACAGATGGAGGTGAATCTGACAACAGCAATACCATGAGTTCTGTTTGAAAGAAAAAGGCTGAACTTTTGCTGGGCATTTTTATTTACTCCTACAGCCTCTTGGAGATAGGCACACTGTGAGATTAATGCTTTCTGAGAGACAGTGGTTATTCTTTCCTGGCCTACAGATAAGCAGTGTTACATAAAATAAGAAATCTGATGTGCCATGGTCTGGTCTAAGCCTTGAGCAGACTACAAAATGCTGGTAGTGACTAGTCTCAGCTTCTAGGATTCTTAGGTAGGTTGCTACTACAGTGAGGGTAAACACTGGCTTCTAGTTTCAGAAGTGATGGCTTCTTTAAGATCCAGCCAGGCAATTATGAGTTCAGAGCAGATGTCAGAGTACCTGCAGTCCAGGGGCCATGCGTCACCTTTAGTCAGCGTCCCCAGTATTCTCTCCTCAGACTCACTCTTCTCATTCATTACAAGCAAGGGCCAGGCTTCCATTGCATCTGACTCTTTTTCTTGGAAAAATGTTGAGCCTCAGATTTTCAGCTTACCCTTGAGGTGACACTGTTAGTAGTCCAGAAGGCTACTCTGGGTATAGGTGATGTCTCAAAAAGAAATTAAATACCTATCTTTAGCAATTGTACAGCCTTCTTTTTTATTATTAGAAAATTTGGCAGGATAAGACTTCCACCCTTCTGAAAGAGAATGGAGACCTCTCTCTGCCTGTCCTGTTCCTGGTAGTGAAGGGTGCAGAAGTATTGCTGCAGTCTAAAGACTTTTTCTTTCTTAACTCTCCCCTGAGGTAAAGATTTTGCAGCTGAAAATCTAAAGTACTACCTTGGTCCTTCTCAAAAGGTCTTTGCTGGCTCAACTGTTTCTGACCAAGTTATAGACAGGTAGAGTCATAAAGTTGTAAAGTTGAGAAAGAGATTCTGAAATCTAGCTAAGTCTCTTAACTGAGTGGTTTAAAACAATGTTGGTGAAAAGGAGAATAGGAAAGGAGAAGTTTTAGAAAGTTACACTGGTCATCATAGTCAGCAAATACAGACCTAGATCTACCAGCAGCAAACGCTGAGTGCCTTTCACAGCAAATGGCAAACTTCCCTGTGGCAATGACAAGATTTACAAGACGATGTGATTTTTCTGCATGAAGGTTTTAAATTCACTGTAACACATGAAAGCCCTCCCACATCACTTATGCTTTTAAAGCACATTTATATTCTGAAACAGTAACCAACACAATAAAATATTCAATATTAGCTTGCAAGGAAGGAGGTAAGGGAACCACCATACTGTTTCATTAGTGGGTATGCAGCATGAACAATTCTAAAAAATAGAATGGGAAAAATGAGTGTGTATTTAGCCTGTCTGCAGCTTGATGCAGAAACAACAGTAAGTGTGCTAGGGTCTTGTCTTCTGGCAATGAATTAAGGGTCTTCCCCACACTCACTGTACAATACCTAAGCGAGAAATCGGTTGCTATATTGCTGCTATAGATCACTCCAGCTTTACATGGGTGAAATGAATTTCATCCTTTCCACGTGTGGGCAATTAATTCAATTATTTACTGTTTTCTAAAACCTGGAAATCTTTTTTTCCCCCTCTTTCAGACATTTTCTTCCACTTCTACTTCTACTTCCCTCATGCCAACAGTTGTCTGTGTCTGGATGAGGTTATTAGAATTCTTTCCATAAGCCTGGTAGGAATAGTCAACAGCATCTAAAGAACTGCCATCTCTGGCATCGTTATAAATCTCTGAAGTTCCTTCCATTTATCTTAGGTGGTGTAAACTGAACTGCAGTAACTGAGTTTTTTCCTGTGTTTTCCATGATCCCCTGAACATTTCAGATAATTTAGAACACAAAAGTCTAACACTGTGGTTGAATTTGTACAAGGGTTTGACAATTTTTTGCCCTTTAACTGTAATTCTACTTGTTAAAATGTAGGCAATAAATTCATGCATCAGAATACAAGATGACTATTTATTTGTGTCAAGAAGGAATTTACTCCCTATTGTACATGCTATTTACAACATTTATACAATTTGCTAGATTAGTTGTTAAGTACTCGGAGGTGGTCACTTTTCATGGAAGCACAATTCAAAACAATACACTGGGCTTGGACTTCAGTTCTGTGTTGATTCACTGCAGTTTAAACATACAAATGGTCACAATGAGTGGCATAAAGGTTCACTTACTTGAGTATCTTGTATTTAACACCAATTACAAATAAATGCCTAAGGAAGAGAAGAACTGTGTTTGGCACTTGCTTTCCTATCCTCCAACTTATTTCCATTCACATTGTAATATCCATGAATTTAATGACCCTCAGTGTATCTCTCTAACATAAAGCTATCCAGTCTCCCCTAGAACCCAGCATAAGCTAAAATTTTAATATCCAGAGGCATCAACAAATTTCAGCATCAACAAATATCACAGGCTTACTCTTCATTCCTTAAAAAAAATACCTCCTTTCATTTTGTTTGGACATAGCTCCTAGCAGCTTTTTTTACGTCCTCCAGTACTTAAATACAAAAAAATTGTATCAAAAGCCTGCATGCCTGTCCGTGCCACTCATGGTTATAGACTGCTATCATAACTCCCTCAGGTATCTTTTTGTCAGGAATGAATAGTAGACCTCCCTCCCTCTTCCCTCAGGTGAAGAGTCATTCCTCATATAAAAATAATTATAACCTCAATAATCCTTGTTGTCTGCACCCAAACCTTTTACAGTTTTACTACATGCTTGTGAGAGAAGGGGAGGAGAAGCAAGAGGACCAAAAAGCTAGAACTGTATACTGTAATCAATATATGGGTAGAAAATAGATTTATACAGTATCATGGTGTCTGTTTCAATTTATGTTGCTTTCCCACTGATTTCTAATAATGATTTTTTTTTTGACCACTCAACAGTATCAGACTTTCCTATAAAATTATTGTTACTCCAAGGTCTCATGTCTTAATGGAAATGATCAGCTCAGTACTACCATTTTGTATGCAAGTTAGGACTGTTTTTTCCCTCACACGCATCATGTTACGTTCACCTGTACTGAATTTCTTTGGCCATTTTATTGCCCTGTCACTCAGATTCAAAGAAGTTCCGCTGTTTTTTACAAGTGACTTCACCTCTACTGCCAAAAATAGCTTTGCTTTAACAGCAAACTTTGCAAATCCTCATGTGAACTTTACCTCTTACACTTTGGCTGCTCAGTTTTATTACATGCTTCTGTGACCAACTTTATGGAAAATCCTTAAGAAGTTCAGCTAAACAAGATCTCTTGTTCTTTCACTTCCCCAGAAAACTGGAAGTTTTGTGAAGCTTTACAAAAAAGAGTTTCATTCTCCATAAGATCACCTTTACCTGAGTGCCATTAATTCTGTCATTTACTATAGTTTTACTAATTTGCCCAGTACAAATGTACAGTGTTCCCCATGTCCTCCCTGAAACTTTTCTAAAAAAGTGACATCACATTTGCCACTCTCCACTTGTGTTACGGAATTTTTAAGGAGGAGATAACACACAACTGCTGTGATTCGTCTTGGAAGCCTTGAATAAATACCATTCAGTCTTGATGTGTGCTAGCATTCATACTGTTCGAACCACAGTCTCTTCCATGACTTCTATTTCAGACAGATCCTCTGACAAGTTGCCCACCAAGAAAAATTAAAACATGGGAATCTTCTCAGTTTCTTTGTGAATGCTAATGCCAAGGGTTCATTTTGCTTCTGTGTAGTACTTTTATCTCCTCTGACTGTTTTTTTAATACCTTAATTGTCAATAAGTCCTACAGACTGCTGGAAGGCTTCCTGCTACTGACTTGTTCAACAAAGATTTATTAACAGTTATTTTCCTTTAGTTAGCTGTTTCTCAAACTTTTTTTTTGCCCTCTATTAATGCATTGTTTTTACATTTAATCTGACAGTGTTTCTTGTCCTTTTGTTTCATTTTTCATTTTTTCATTTGGACTTGAGCTCAGTTTTCTGAAGGAACACTTCTTATATATAACAGTATCTCTCCTCTCTGAAAACTTTCTATATAGGCGGTGGTGTTTGCCCTGTGTTTTCAATATGGCATTCTACAGTAGTCTCCATGATGCCAGTAAGGGTCTAATTTTCTCATCTGCTTCTTAACAAGCTCTCTCATTCTTATGTAGTCTCCCTTGTAGCCTAGTAAACACCCAGGCAGTATCAGCATCCTAGGTGTATAATTAGCAATACAGATCAAATACTACATTTTTTCTATTTAGGTCTGTAATTTCATTTCATACAGGGTATGATACTCCTTTAGATAAGTAGTCCATTATTATGATTTGATTTTAAGATCTCTTGACACTTAATACTCTTTCATCACCACTATGGCTGATATTGTCATCCTGATGTTCCAGTGTCACATCGACTGACAGTATTCCACCAAGTTTCCAATGTGCATGCTATGTCAATGTCTTCATTTGGGAGTAAACATCTAAGCTTCTCCACCTAATTATTTCAAAATCTAGCATTCATGAAGACACAAGTATACCATTGTGTTGGTTCTTCTTTTGCAAACTATATAAACAGGACTGTCTTTTTACCTATTTCAGTATTTCTATTCTCTGACACATATTTCATTTAAGCATACCAAATTTCTATGTCTTCATCGATAAGAAAAGCACCATCCGAAGGCATGTAGTCTTCTGTATCTGCTTGCTGTTCCCCAGTCTTCATGTAACATATACATGGAAGATGGGAACAAAGTCTCTGTAAAACCTTCTCTTCACATGTATGTAAATGAGCCAAAATAGAAAAGAACACAGAATGTCTTCAGTGATTAAGGAAATAAGGAAAATCAGAAACATCTCTGAAGACTCTATTTTAATTTTCAATTATTTCCAAAACTATTAGAAAAATTTGTGGATGTGCATGTGTTTGTATCAGTATTTTGATAGCTTTACGGTCTTTACTCTTTTCATAAACCATCACACACAGATTATTTGGTAGCAGCAGACCAAAATAAGAAAATTCATTTTCCGGTATCTCTGCCTAGCTCTATCAAGGGAAATTAAGACCTTAAAGGTAAGTCCTGAAAATACTAATATTTCTGCTTTCCTCTATTCTACTTAGGAGTACTCAAGCCAATTCTACAGAGAATTTAAGAGGAATTGACTTCTCTAGCCCTTTTCCAAAAATGGTATTGGAAATATTTTTAATGGAAAGAGGCCTACTTTTTACTTCCCTGAAATCTGTGAGTGACATGACTGACTTGTCGTAATTAAATAAAAACAAAAAGTTATGGAACATTTTTCAAAACCATATTTGTTGCTTAGTCTTAAATGACAAGCAAGTGACTTGACTTGACCTTGAACCATTGTTATAATTTATAATATTATACTAGTATAGGTCACACTGGAATGCTGCCAATCATCTGTCTCTTATTTTCTAATTCACTTTTATAATAAAACTAATATGTGAGAACCCACAGATGCTAAAGCAATTTTTTAAAATGTTCATGCATTTATACTGGAAATTTTATATAGGCTGTCAAATTATATATTCCATGAGGCTGTTTTTTAATAAAATGTCTGTCTGTCTGTATTAAAAGTGTGTTAAAATGAATGAGGGTAAAAGATGACGTTCACTGAACAATTAGGCTCATTTAAGTGTGCCTGACAAGACTCTAGAAAAAAAATATCAGCAACTCATTATGGTATTGCATACACATATCACAACAGGTTTAAATACACACTGAAATACATTTAGAAAATAACTACATATACTGAAAGAAACAGTAACAGTTCATATCACTTCATATCCTTTAACTAATACCCATAAGAAGTGAACAAAACCATATTAGCATATGTTAAGTGAAGCTGTGTCACTGTTAAATATCTTGCTACAACACGTGATTTTTTAAACAAACTTACTACATCTGTAAAGGCAATTATTCTAACTGCATAATGCAGCAAAATGAACTTGTAAAATATTATTACAGTAGTTGTAAATGGTACTACTGTCAGTACTATGCCACTAATTATGTCCAGATAGTAATGATTATTTTACCTGTGCAATGAGGGTGTTTCTGGTATGCTAATAAGTTAAATCATTAGTTATGAAAATCAAGATATAAAATTATGAAGTGAAGAATTAGCCAACATTTTAATCATATTCTGGAATCGCCTTGGCTTTTGAAACATGTTGTACAATAGTACAATGGTAGATTCTCCTTCTATTGGGTCGCTAACTGCATCACTGATTTGGGATATACCAAACAAGATCTAATGCAAAGTAATTGCAACAGAATGACTTTGCTAATATTCTAATATTGACTTTAAGACTTTACATATGGAACACATACGTATCATGCAATAAGTGGTTTCAAATTTCTGAGTACAAACGTAATTGAGTCATTAATAGAATATTTTAGCATTGTCTTGTCCAATCTGGATTTGAAATGCTCACTAAATATTTTGTATTTGCTTATAAAGAAAGATAGATTTCCAGATTTCCGGAGCTGAGAAGATCAATATAAGAGATGAATTTGCTTTTCTGTTTTATACTGCTGTATAACATATCTGAGACATTACACATCTGAGAAATAGATAAGTGCACTACTTATTTTTAAGTACATTATTATTATTAAGTGCACTTTCTTTGTAAGTGGATAGCATTCTGAAGTGAGAATATTAAGCATCTGTTTATGAAATATTATACTAATGGGCTTCTGATTAATTATGATATCTGAAATTAATTTTATTGCCATTTCTGGCATAGGATTAAACTATGCAAACACATGGTGATGTGGGTAGATATACCCATATGATTAGTTCCATTTCCCCAAATCTTCAGATTTTTGCCCATTCCTTTCATAAATCAAGGGACTCTAAGAAACATGTCTGTGGGTAAGCCTGCCTTAGAAAATCTTGGGTGAAAAAATAAATGTTATTAGGGTATTGTATAAAAGTACTAAACTTGGTTTACTCTAAAAAAAGATAGAACATAATTAATATTTATTGAAATTATTCTACAAGTAAAGAAATTTTCCATCTATAATAGGCTCATGTAACACAAAATCTTGTTATGGACTTAAAAATAAAAAGGATTTCCCCAGAATCCTTGAATGAAGCAAATATTACCTAGGGATTTAAATTCTACTCCTTGCAGGCAGTTCATCCAAGACCTTCTGTAATATTCTTTAGAGGATTATAAAAATTTGCTCAATCACAGCACACAGGTGCTGCCCAGCCAAATGCTCGGATGAAAAACTTCAGTCTGTTCTTACTGTGACTCTGCTAGAATATTAATGTAACTTCACCTTTTCATTTGCATAGGCTAATCAGAGGAAGAGTTGTTACTGCAGTTTTTATTTGCCCAGCTCATGCAAGTTTACATTACATTCAGTTTATTAAGGGGTTATTGGTGAATCTGCCTCTGGTGTTTATGAATAGCCTTCCATCCTCTCACACTCTTGTTCCACAACTAACTCCATCTACGAATCATTATTAGCAGGCTTAAATTGCATGGAAAGCCTTTTCAGATCCTTTGCATTTGTGTGTGTTTCACCTCTAGTTTTTTACATGTAAATAAGATAATGCGTTGGGCTCCAAAGTAAAACTGGTATAATAATTTTACCCAAGAATTTCCAAGGTCTATGACACAATAATCCCATATGAGAAACTGCTGAAATCTTACCATTCTAGTATCATAGTTTATGATTCAATATATCATATCTAATCATTTGATGAAGGAGAGGATTAGTTCTTTTTAATGCAAGGATAGGTTTTTGCTTTTTTTTTCTTTTGTTAATTGAGAAGATGATTCTGTGCGGATTTTCATTGTCATTACGAATCAATACAGTTTTGCAGATCTTTTTTTTTTTTCTCTCTCTCATTTCATAGGCCTTAAGTTATTTAATGGTTTGCTTGCTTTCATAGAAAAATTGTTAGGATGCACTGAGAGAGAAAGATATTTTCTAAAACCAACAGTGTAATAGATCAGTATGACTGAGTGGTTTTACTTAAGGTATTCATTGGTTCAGCATGAAACACAACATATGACTTAAATTGAATTCATTAAAGAGTCTGCACATAAAATATTTAAAATGAGAATAGAAAGCCCTCAACAGAAGTTAAATAGCCCTAGGGGAGAGGAACTATTGCAAAATTAGTCAGCCTATCAATCTTAGAAATATCAACACCCCAGAAGAATTCAGTGTGTTTATCAAACAAAATTCTATAAAGGTATATTAAAAAGCAAAACAGTTCCAGTCTTAGATATTTTATTTATTGGACACTTGTAGCTTGTTTTGAAAAAAAAAAAAAAAGAAGAACTGAAAAAAACGCATTTGTAGTTCTTCCCTTCCTTGTCCTGCCCTGCCCTATCCTCTCACTGCATTCACCTATAGCATTTTTTACTTCAAGAACATACTTTCCTCCCTCTCTGTTGCCCCCTCTTTAGAATCCTGGTAGATAGTTTTCATTCCTATAATTTGTAATGAATGCTGATCAACACATACACTTTTCAGAGAGTCACAGTCTAGTCACTAGTTGAGTTTGTTCATCTTTTAAGTATTTCCTATCAGTAAATTACTTGGAAAGAGTTGATGGTGACCTGTTATTTTTATTTCTACTTTTCCCTAAAGCACAGAGATTCCATAAGAATGCAGAACTTTGCAAGATCTGGAAACAGAGGTTACTGTAAACTCACCATTATCAGTAAAGAAAATACATAATTTGAACTAGTGAAAATAAAACCTGAGTATATTAATAGTAATTGGAAGCATTATTCTTTCTCATTATGTTTTATTTATTTTTTTATTTTAATTGACCATTTTTCACCTCCTGAACAATATCAGTCAGAAAATTGTAGCTAAAATTTTTCTGTATAAAGTCCTTGCTGCCTAAACTTAAGTAAATGCGAAGTGCTTTGCTAATAGGATTATTTATGTGTTTTGTTGGTTTGGCAAGACATTTCTTGGGAGCAGAATTTTAATTCAAATGAAATAAAGTAGGGTTAATTTTGTGTCAGAATTATGCACAAAATCTGCAATATACTAAAAAACCATCTTGTCAAATATATTTGGTAGTCAGTATAGAAAATTTTAACAAAAATATTTTCTTTTATAGTCTAGGGGAGAGCAGTAGAACTCAGAGGTTGAAAGAAGTGCAGGAAAGAGTAAGATTAAGATTTCACCTTTACTGATGTACATTGGAGGTAACTTCATTGAACTTAAACTGGAAAAACTAAGAGCTTTCCTTACCCCATTTTCAAGTTGCTAGTAGACAGGTTTAGCTATTTCTTGAGAAAAATGGGACTTATCAACCCAAAACCCAGCCATCAGTGATTCAGGACCTTGGAAATAAAATGGATGATGTGCCTTTTGCGTACATGTCCTGGTTTCAGCTGGGATAGAGTTAATTTTCTTACTAGTACCTGGTATAGTGCTGTGTTTTGGATTTAGGATGAGAATAATGTTGATAACACACTGATGTTTTGGTTCTTGCTGAGCAGAGTTTACACTAGTCAAGGACTTTTCAGCTTCTTGTGTTCTGCCAGGTGCACAAGAAGCTGGGAGGAAGCATAGCTAAGACAGCTGACCCAGACTGGCCAAAGGGCTATGCCATACCATATGACATCATGCTCAGTATATAAGCTGGGGGAAGAAGAAGGAAGGGGGGGGACGTTCAGAGTGATGGCGTTTGTCTTCCAAGTAACTGTTACGCGTGATGGAGCCCTGCTTTCCTGGGGATGGCTGAACACCTGCCTGCCGATGGGAAGTAGTGAATGAATTCCTTGCTTTGCTTTGCTTGCGTGCACAGCTTTTGCTTTACCTATTAAACTGGCTTTATCTCAACCCACAAGATTTCTCACTTTTACTCTTCTGATTCTCTCCCCGATCCCACCGGGGGGGAGTGAGAGAGTGGCTGTGTGGTGCTTAGTTGCTGTCTGGGTTTAAACCACGACAGTACAGTATTTTCAAAAGTTGTGCCTGGTGCTGTTTACTTTCATTGTAAAATGAAATGAAATCCTTAACCAGGATCTGATTTGCAAAGTCTGAAGAGGCCCTGCAAACTGCCTCCGATGGGCCTTTCAAAACTGAAGGTATCCATCTCCAGCTGTACCCAACTTTTTCCCCACCAGTGTTTCTCACACTAAAAAAAGGTGTATCATCTTAACATCAGACTGAGTAAAGGAAAGGACAAGCATGTTTTCCAAAAATACTTTCAGAAAGAAAGTGATTACAGATTGATGACAGATGATTGTAAGAACACATTTTTGTCAGAACTCGCCGAATACCACTATTAAGTGGCTGAAAAAGTGTTGCTTTAAGAGAATCTAGCTATCTGTAGCGATGTAAACACAGGCATGTATGAATACTGTATGAGAAAATAAACTGACTACTCTTTTGGGAGGACTAAATATTTGCACAGGTTGCTACCTAATGCCCACATATGTAATATGATAGCATCACATATGGCTACTCTGTCCTGTAAGAAATCATTTACATTGCTTCCCCAGGGAGAAAAAAATCTTTTGTCATTTCTGCCCTTGCTCCCAAGACCCCAAACCCCCTGCCCTTTTTTGTCGCCTAGGCATCTTCAACATTCCTGTCATTCTCAGGACAACACTGCTTATATCCTCCATTGCACTGTTTTTACTGGTTCTTAAAAAATCCTTTTCCTGTGTCATCCATTTTCTGCCTTATTGTGCTGCTTATGATGTTCCCGTATCATGTCTCCTCATGCTGCAGCAGAAACAAGTGTTGCTTCTTTCTTCCTCCTGTGTAAGAAGAAAGATGACAGCATCAACATTTATCTCAGGTAATAAAAAATGGTGTTGTTTTTAAAGGCTATGTAGACAAAACCTCATCTCAGATACAGTCTGGGCAATCCCTACATCTTTTAAGCACCAAATTTGAAGCAATCTTTCTTCTTTGCCTAGCACAACGTAACAAGCACACTATATTTTGATCTTGTATACAGTTCTACCACTTATGATGCAAATATTTCTCCTCTATAATGGGTTTATTCTATTTATTTAAGAAACTGATTCCTTATCTTTTAAATTATTCAGAAGAGCAACTGTCTTTTTGGTCTGTAAACTGCACAGTATGATTTATATAGGCTCTTTACGATTCTTATATCTTAAAGACATGACTCTGATATGCCTATTAATAACTATTTCAAATGCTGTATCATCCCTTCGTTCAACTGAATTTTGTCACATGCATTTTGCTAAACTTCCTTTACTTTTTCAGTAAAACCCTTTTGATAAAAGTTCCTATGAAAATTTGCGAAACTCTTGTTTGTCCTTTTTCTGTGAAAACAGAATTTGATATAAATTTTTTGAAATGGAAATAATCTTGAGAAGTAATGATTGCTTTTATTTTAACCAACTTTTGCTAACAACTTTATAACAAAAACATTTTCTTTTTTTCTATACAAATATTTTCTTATTTTTCTTGTTTTTTAAATAAAATGTATAGACCTATATATGTACACATAGCTTTCCAAATGGTTTTCTCTACTTGACTGTTAAAATTTGAGGTATGATAAACTTTCTGGGAAACAATGAGAAATGAGATGTGTAAGTCTCTCTGTTTCATATAAATGAAAATGACTGTCACATAACATCTCCCACTCTACCCAGCACTCGTCAGGCTGCACCTGTAGTACTGTGTCCAGTTCTGGTCCCCACAATTCAAAAAAGATGTGGACGGAGTGAAAAGGGTCCAAAAGAGGGCCATGAAGATGATCAAAGGGCTAGAGAACCTGTGCTATGAAGGAAGACTGAAAGAGTTAGGGAACAAAGGCAGCTCAAGAGGATCTCATCACGGTATTCCAGTACTTAAAGGGTGGTTACAAAGAGGACAGAGGCTTTCTCTTCACAAGGAGCTACATGGAGAAGACAAAGGGCAATGGGTACAAGTTGTACCTGCAGAGGTTTCATCTCACTATAAGAAATAATTTTTTTGCAATAAGAACTACCAGTCACTGGAACAACCTCCTCAGGGATGTGGCAGAGTCCCCATCACTGGAGGTTTTCAAGATGCAGTTAGATAAGCTCATTTAGGCTACATTTCACATAAAAGGTTGTATCAGATGATCTTTTGAGGTTCCTTCCAACCCGGGCTGTTCTATGATTCTATGGTTATATAATAAACTCCTTGGTATTTAAAAAAAAAATTCTTAGGTTAGAGTAAATGTTTCAAGGGAATAATTAGAAGAATAGACAGTAAAGCCAATTTCATACACACCCCATTTTTATAGCTGGCGAAGGAACATCATGGCTTAACTGCCCATTCTTTGCAAATACACAAACCTGAACATTAATATACTCATCAAAATCAAGAGGTGCTGAGAATAGACAAGCTTTGGGTATCCATCCTGTCTACTCGCTTATGAGGGAGTGGTTAGTAAAGAAATGGATATTACCTTTCTTACTGTAGGACATCATTCAACTTCTTTTTCATTAGGCCTCAGGAAGTAACCTATTTGAGAAAAGAATGAATTGTATTCCAAGAAAGGAGAAAGAAGTCAGTAGTAAGAAGGTCATATTTTGGGTTAGTACCAAAGGAGAAAACTGAGTCCTGTGTTACCAAACATAGATGAAATGAATAGTACATAAATCCAATAATATGAGAATTTGAACTTAGACAAGTACAGTAGATCAATCCCCAAACGTAATTAACAGTTTAAGATGTAAGTGTTAACACTACTCATCGAACAGCATGTTCACTAGAAGACCTGTAAAGTTTAGCTCTGGTGAGTCTGTATTAGGTTTTCCTTTGCTGTTGTTATTCTGGTTGCCCAGATAAATGGAATCTGAAATAACAGCAGATTTTGTGAATCGCATTATAGTTTATAAAACCTTCATTCTCCATCAAGCCCGTAGTTATTTATTAAATTTAGAAAATGACACTCTTCTAAAATTCCCAAGGATAAAAATCCTTGATGCGTCAAAGGGTGTTTAACAACCAATATGCTGAATTCAGAAAACATTGATGTTACATATACTACCTGTTATGAGGTTTATTTAAATATTATGTTAAGATAATGTGACTTCTTTGCTAAGTCATATATGATAAAAGGGAATAATTTCTAATATTTTCTTAATAAAATACTATATTTTACAATGTTGGACAGAAAAGCTGTATAGTTTAAAAATAAGAAGTGGATAATGAAGTGTACATTGTGAGGAAAAAAAATGATCAGGAGTTAGAGCATTAGAATGCTGGTAAACTGAAAGATAGTGTTCAAGGAAATATATTTGATATTCCTATAGATTATTCCTGAAAGACAATGTCTTTCCAATGTCATGGAAGACAATGTATGTGATCAGGTTTTTTGCAACTAAAATTGTCCTAATGAATTCCGCTGCCTTCTCATCTGTCATTACTCCGAGCCTCACAAAGCTTTCCAGCCATGCCATCCTTTGTATTACTTTTGTCTTCTTTTCTGTCTTCCAGTTCACCACCATTTGTTAGATCTTGTCTTTTTTCCTTCCACATCCCCATAAGATGCTTGTTTGTCCACTCCAAAACCAAAACTCTGTCCAGGGACTTTCAGCTTTTGCTCCTGAATGTTATAGTCTCTTCCTAGCTGAACTCCCTGATACTTCCCTTCTTTCAGTCCATTAAAAATGCCACCAGCAAAGTCATTCTCTGACTGCTATTTTGATCAGGTTTAGCTTTTTCTCATAGTTTCACCAGTACTTCTGCACAGTGTGTCATGTTTAGGCTCTTCATTTTGTGTTTTTCAAGCTTTGAGTAACTTACAGCTTTGGCCTAATTTTTCAGAATTGTCTCATTTTACTTCTTCCATAACTATGTGCACTGCTTGTATCCCTTTATCTTTTGATTCTAGGTCTTTGTCTTCTACTTTGCTGCTCATTCTGCCTTTAGCTGGTCTGCTAAGATTTAATCTTTTTCTTTTAGAGGGGGATTGTCATTTCAAATACAATGTACAAATGTAAAATCTTTCAGGGAAATACTGGTCATTACTACTAATAAAATACAACAAAGGATGACCGACCTGACTGCTGCTTACAATGAGGTGACTACTGAATGGGGGAGGGGAGTGGATGTTGTTTATCTTGACTTCAGTAAGGCTTTTGACATTGTCTCCCATAACTTCCTGATAGACAAAGTAATGAAATAAGGTCTAGATAAATGGAAAAGAAGGTGGATTGAAAACTGGCTGAACTGCTGGGCTCAGAGGACTGTGACTGGCCACAATAAGTTCTGCTGGAAGTTAGTCTCCAGTGGAGTACCCCAGAGGCCAATACTGAGGCCTATACTGTTTAACATCTTCATTAATGATCTGGATGATGGGACAGAGCACACCCGCAGGAGGAGTGCAAATGATTCAAAACTGGGAGGAGTGGATGATAGACCAGATGGGTTTGATGCCATTCAGAGGGATCTTGATAAGCTGGAGAAATGTGCTGAAAGGAATCTCATCCTGTTCAGCAAAGGGGAATGCCAAGTCCTGCACCTGGGGAGGAATAACCCAAGCACCAGTGCACACTGGGGGATAACCAGCTGGAAATCACATTGGCAGAGAGAGACCTGCGAGTCCTGATGGACACCGAGCTGACCGTGTGCGCTTGTTGCAAAGAACACCAATGTCTGCATTAGGCAGATGTGGTGGGTTGTCCTTGGCTGGCTGCCAGGTGCCCACCAAGCTGTTCTATCACTCCCCTTTTTCAACAGAACAGGGGGAGGAAATACAGGGGGAAATGAAAAAGATCATGGGTCAAGATAAGGACAGGGAGATCACTCATTGATTTCTGTCAAGGGCAAAATAGACTCAACTTGGGGAAATTAATTTAATTTATTGTCAATTAATTGCAACGAAGTAGGACAGTATGAAATAAAACAAAACTTAAACACCATCTCCCCACCCCTCCCTTCTTCCTGGGCTCAACCTCACTCCTAAGTCTTCTACCTCCTTCTCCCAAGTGGTGCAGGAGGATGGGGAATGGGGATTGTGGTCAGTTCATAAAGCTTTGTCTCTGTTGCTCCTTCCTCCTCACACTTTTCTCCTGCTCCAGTGTGGGTCCCTCCTACAGGGTACAGTCCTTCTGTATAGCCCTTCTCCAATGTGGGTCCTTCCTATGGGCTGCAGTTCTTCAAGACTGCTCCAGCATGGGTCCTTTCCATGGGGTGCAGTCCTTCAGGAATGGACTGCTCCAGCATGGCTCCCCCACGGGGTCACAAGTCCTGTCAGCAAACCTGCTCCAGCATGGGCTCCTCTCCATGGCCTGCAGCTTCCTTCAGGGCATATATACCTGCTCCAGCATGGCATTCCTCCACAGGCTGCAGCGTGGCTAGCTGCTCCACTATGGTCCTCCATGGGCTGCAAGGGGACAATCTGCATCACCATGGTCTTCACCACAGGCTGCAAGGAAATCTGCTCTGCTGCCTTGTGCACCTCTTCCCCGTCCTTCTTTACTGTCCTTGGTGTCTTCAGGGTTGTTTCTCTCACATTTTCTCACTCCTGCCTCGTAGCTGCTCCACAGCACTTTTTACCCTTTCTTAAATATGTTATCACAGTGGTGCTGATTGACTCAGCTTTGGCCAGTAGCTTTGGCCAGCAGCAAGTCCATTTTGGAGCCAGCTGAAACTGGCTGTGTCTGACATGGAGGCAGTTTCTGGTGCCTTCTCACAGAAGCCACTCCTGCAGCCCCCCCCAAAAAAAAATCCTTGCCATGCAAACCCAATACAGCAGAGCACTGACATTAGGTCAAGGGAGTTGATCATTCTTCTCCGTTTTGCCCTGGTGAGACACATATGGAGTCCAGGTCTGGGGTCCCCAGTACAAGAGAGACATGGATTTACTGGAGTGAGTCCACTGAACGGCCACAAAGGTGATGAAGTGACTGGAGAATCATATGAGGAAAGACTGAGAGAGCTGGGACTATTCAGCCTGCAAAAGAGAAGGCTCAGGGAGAATCTTATCAATGTGTTCAAATATCTGATGGAAAAGAGCAAAGAAGGTGGAACCAGACTCTTCTCAGTAGTGTCCCATGACAGGAAAAGACACAATGGGCACAAACTGAAAGACAAGGCATTCTATTTAAACATAAGGAAAAAAAAAATTACTGTGGGGGTGATCAAACACCGGAGCAGGTTGCCCAGAGAGGTTGTGAAGTCTGCATCCTTGCAAATGTTTAACATCTGACTGGGCATGGCTCTGTGCAATCTGCTCTAGCTGATTTCCATAGACACCTTCCAACCTCAAACCATTCTGTGTAGTTCTGTGTGAAATTTACTCCCATATTTGTTTCCACACCTGCTTCATGCTGCTTTTTGTTTAGTTTGCTATTCTTTCTCTCCCCAACTATCTACCAATTACTGAGTTTACAGGTTATTTTGCAAGAAGAATTAATAGGAACTACATTCCTAGGTAGCTGATTTTGAAAGACTTGCCTCATATCTTTAAAATCTAAACTCTCAGTGTCTTGTGATTGCTATATCAGTTAATAATAACAGCAATTCTTCCTGGCAAGAGCAAATAAGCCATAATGTTGGCTTCTGTTTCTTCTCTAGGCTTTTCTGGTACAACAGCGGTTTCTAACATCCAAGCAATCAGGCACTAGTAAAACTGTCGGGCACTTGCTAAACTTTAGGCCCCTTGCCATTATATTTGCTTATTTGCAAATCTTTGGTGGTTTTGCCAATAAGAGCAGCTAAGTTACTGCAGTTTTAGATGAACAGTCTTCAGGTCTGATTCTGCTTTCAACTTAAACATGAAATCTTTCTGAATAACTCAGGGCTGGCCTTAGCTGCCTGGTGCTATGACCTACAGGGAAGAAAATAATGTCTTGAAAAGTATGACAGGCTAGATTCAATAGCAGAAACCTCCTCTGCAAAAGTTAAAAACAGAGGAAAAGAATTCTCATTTTCACATAGGCTGGAAAAACTGTCGTACTTTATGGAACTCCCTTACAGTTCTTCTTCATCTATTCTTGCACTGGTAAGGGCAAAACAAGAAGGTGAAAGAACGGTTGTCTTAACACTTCTTCATCTCCTAGCTCCTGGCCCTTTAGGACAGCTGGAATTTGTAGTTCTGATTGCAGCAAAACAGCTCCTGAGACATTCACAGCGCACCCAAAAGCCACTGGTGACTCTATATTTCATACTGTAAAATCAAGCACTGAAATAGTGTGAGGTAATATATTTCAAATTTTACTTGAATTCTACAGTACCATAAAGTAAGGAGGAGGTGTTTACTCAGATAGTACTGTAACAGAGCAATAGATAATAGTAAATTAAATATATACATGTAGCCAGGAAAAATAGACAAGTTTACTGCTCACATAATATCTTAATTCCTACTTGGACTCAGTCCTATTTGGACTCTCCCCCTTATCCAGATGATTAGAACTCTGTCAGCAATGCAACCACAGAGCCAGATTTTCCTTGTAAACCAATAGTAAAACTATTTCAGATTTAATGATCCAATTTTTTCTGTCTTTGACATCTAATTTTTATATACCCCTTCAGAAGCATTAGTTAGACTAATTGTAGTAAAATAAGTGTGGTAACTTCTTTCACAATGTCCTATACATCATGCAAGTGAAAATTTTAATCAGATTTCTTAACATATGCTTTTTACTCTTTACTTCATAATGAAATTACAGTCATGAATATGAAGAAGTATTTTAAAGATGTAGAAAATTTTATGCCTGTATCTCAATTGTATTAAGTCTCTTAAACTGGAAAACATAGCACTTCATTTTTATATATATCAGTTTTACAGAAGATGGGTAATAGTTCCCCCAGTGCAAATAAAGACCAAAAAAAAATAGCCATAGTATATCAAAATCAGTGGGCCCTATACAGAATAAGACAGCTAAGTTTACATTGTAGTGTGAAAGGACCTTTGTCTTATGACACTTATGAGGAACTATAAAAGGTTACTGCAACTTCTAGGCCTCCAACTCAAAATCTTAGCTCTCTGTTTTCTGATTTGTTATGAAAAACTACAGATATGTATAGGATGTGCTGTATTTTCACACAAAAATGCAAAAATGTAAAATAATTTAACATATAACAATAAATATTATAATAGTTTTTTAAAACTTTTACTCAGTCAGTCATTTGGAAATAAAATAAAGACTCTTATCAAATATATATTTGACAGACATAGATAGTGTCTGGTATGTTTTGATCTCATGACAATAAATGCAGAAAGGAAGAATGACAACCTTACAACCACAGAGACAATCTCTTGAAAACTGCTCTACCATGGATTAATATTTTTCTTTAATAACATAATGGAATTATCAACAGGTCCACATATGCAGGATCATTTGCTGTACAAAGGCAGGGCTTTATAAAAGCAAACAAACAAAATTCTCACCGTGTAAGCCAGATGTAAACACAGTGGCCTCATTTTTACATATTTGAAGGTATATATGTGAGAACACTCGCTTTCATATATTTCAAGTAACAGAATGCAGGCTGAACTTCTAACCTCCTTTTTTTCTCTGGCACAATGAGCACACAAATGACACTGTCATATCCAAGCACAGATATAGGCATAATCTGTGAATGTTGTTTTTATTTGTTAGTCTTAGGATCCAAGACAAAGAAAGTCAAAATAGAATTATGTGTTGGTCTAGTGCTCACATCTAAAGTTGATATTTATTCCTCTTTTAGCTCAGAGCAATGTTGCAAAAGCAGGGCAGAGGCCTGAAATATATTCAGGAACACAGTGTGTGTTTTTCAAAAGGAAGACTGTGAAAGCAGACAAAAATAGTAACATTTTCCACTTCTTCCTATTTTTAGGCAGTAAGATAAAAATTGATACTTTCAGAAAAGCAATACTTTGTAGGAATGATATTGTAGCAAAGAATTACTATTACTGTGAAGAAAAGGAAGTGTTCAGGTTAAGAACTTTCCCATAATCTTTTGAGGTGTGGAGGGGATACTCATACTCTAAATGAAGGGCTTAAAACTCATAAGGAACACGAGGTTTAACTTTCACAGTTTAAAGAAAAGATACTTAATTTAGCAGAGGGTACTGCAAAAGATTTCTCAGGATACCTCTCAAAAATCACTTCTCACTAACATAGTATTACACTTGTACATAAATGTGTTGAAAATAATTGAGAAGAGGATAACTTTTGTTTTTATTTTCCTGTTTTCCACCTTTTATTACTCAAAGACTATATTACATCATCCATCTGAATCTTCTGGTCTTCAAAGGTTTTTTTTAATTTGTAATTTGTTTGACTGGTACCTCTTACAGAGTATGTTGATGGTAATCTGTTTTGATCAGACACTTATTACATGTGATATGTTTCTGTGCCCCAGGTAGATTAGAATCATACTCGGCATGCAATTTCAGGATCATGATGTTTACAATTATGAGTGCAGTATTAATTTTACTGAATATACTGGGAGTTTTGCTTACAGCACTCATGAAACTAATCTTCACAAGAATATGTGTGGAAAATGCTATGCAGAAATACAGCAGTGGAAACTTTTTAATCAGATTTGCTAACATGTTCACATAGAAAATGAAATATGGAATGATCAAATATTCTGCTGGTTATTTTCAGCTTTCCTAATTAACTGGTAATGATTTATAGATATTTTAACATGACTTTTTATGCCAAACAGAGTCCACTTACCAAAACAATAATGAAAAAGTTTGTATTTACTTGGGTTCACATTGGCCTCTTTTCAGAAGTCTTTATGAAATCAAAACTGGATGAAATCAGAGAGAACTGCTGGCTACTAAGAACTCTTATGTTGAAGCTACTTGTATTGTTTATCCTTACACAGGGCATAAAAACATCTTTTATCAAAATCAGTTCAGAATAAACCAATGTCTGTAAGAAAAGGGCTAGCTTCTCTATCCCACAGCAGACATAGTATCACTTAGAGCTGCTGAGTACTAAGGGAATAGAAAATGCTCAATGTTAATTTTGTAGGGCATCAAGATTTTTCAGCTTGCCTCAGACAGGGAAAAGCCATTCCATAACAGATTTTTTTTTAAAGTCTGTCTTAGAGGAGAAAAATCAGCTTTTCACCCCATTTATATTTCCTCTCCCTAGTGCAGAGGTGACTACTTAATTTTGATAACTGTTCTAACAAACTCTACGAGAATATAAAAAATCTTTACCATGCACCTAAGTCTTTTTAATAGGAATATTAAAAAAATATATTCCTGCAGAGAATAAGGCAGTACCTGCATACATACTATTATTTTGTTTCTTGAAAAGATAATTTAGAATATTTAAGGTAACATTTTAATAAATGTATTATTAAAATGAAATGCACAAAATTAAGCTGTTAATAGGGTAAGTCTCTGGAGCTAAAATAGCTTCTTATGTCACAGCATGTGTCATTCTTGGTAACGATGGACGTAATAAATTGTCATGTTTATAACCTGTCACTGTATAAGTTGTCAGCCCATCAAATAAAAAGTAGGGACTTTCAAGAAACATTGAAGACGTGGTGGAAGTTAGTTTCTTTTTAGGTGTTAATGCTAGCTTTATCACCCTCATTAATGACTAGATGGTAAAACACTTCTTTATGCTGAATAGTGGCTGTGGTGAGTGCTGTAGAATTTAATATACAGGTATAATGACCTTGTTCAGAAATCAAGATGTTACACCTATAGGAGGAGTGTTGTGTATATATATGCATATGTTAAGAATCTCCTGTATTCAAACATTTTTAATACTAATGATTTTCTCTAATACCCATTATGGATTTAGATTACACTGTCTGTGTTCAAATAGTGCATTATAACATGTTCTGCAAATGGCCTACTGGAGCAGTTCAACACCAAAAAAACCTGCAGGATTGACTCAGTAAATTGAAATAGCTAAATACAAATTTAGTTTATACCTACAAGACCAAATTCTAAACATACATATTTATGGCTTCTTTTCTTTTTCAGTGTTCACATTTGTCAAGTCCTCAGCCATTGCATTGCTGAATAAAATGTATCTTTTTATGATTGATTCTGCTAAAAAAAATATAAGAGTAAAACCCTACACTAAAAAAGGTTTTGGTGCTTGTTTCTATTTTTTTACTTTTATTTTTTTCTCAGCATGTACCACCTTAATATGAGCTATTACTAGTTCTTCTAGGCTCACCCATAAAAAAATTCATGGAAATAGCTTGACATTTATGCATTTCCTTTTGACATTATCAGGGTTAATTAAATGATAACCTCCCCATTCGTGGAACATGTGAGAGGCAATAATGTCACCTGGGCTCATAACCGCAGAAGCTGCACACGGCAATGTTTACTACTGTGTGAAATGCCCCAGCACCTATTATGCAAGTAATTTAGAAAGAGAAAGAAAACCAGAAAATCAGTCTTAAATCATATCACAGTGGACTATGGAATGAGAGGGATAAAAAATATATCTCTATAGCTGTCTTCAATAGCAACATAACTTCAGACAGTACAATTCAGTAGCTAGGGTCGAATGTTAAGTTCAGCATTGACATCCTCAAAAGAGAGGCATATCATGTGAGTAATCCCTTTATAATGGACAAGAAGATATCACTAATTCCACTTTCAGAATGCTTTATATTCAAGAATAAAAATGTTACATGTATTAAGCTTCATAATAATTAAGTTAGAACTAAGGCAAGGTAGGGAAGTTAAGAACTGATTTAATCATTTAAGTAGCTGGATATTGAGGAATGATTCTTTACTGGAACAGCTACATTGCATAGTATCGTATGATGTGATGACAGAACCAAAAAAACCAGGAATTCGCATCCTCAAGTTACTGCTCTGAGCCTTTTTTTTAAGGAAAAAAAAAAAAAACACCAAAAAAACAACCCATGTTACCGTGTGATTTAAGTGTTTTATCACAAAGTGAAATGTAATTTTTGTGCTCAAAAGAGATTTACAAAGGAGGGAAAGTGAGGTAGTGAGAAATACTGTAGAAAAGAGACATAATACAAAATGAGAGAGGTTTTATTGAATTCAGATTTTTGGAAAGAAATGTGAAAGCTTGATGACAATGAGTAAGGGAAAATATGACTACAAAGCAGGATCATTTTGTGAGGGAGAAGTGGTAACTGGAAGGGGAAAAGAAAAAATAAAGTCACTCTATCACAACTCCAGCTGGTGCTCTCTAAAGGATTTGGGAAGCAGTTACCATCTGCAGCTAAAGGATTGACTGAAGGCATTCAGTCTATGCACATAGAATTTGAAATTGTGGCTGAAATGGGACCCACATTTTTAACACAGAAAATATTACAGATATGTCAAGAATGCCTAAGGAATTCAAGTATCTCCTAAAATACCTGGATGGTTAGGAATTGAAACCCTTGTACCTCAACTCCCTCTTGTATTATAGAGTACTGTGAACTTTCTATTCAGACGTAATTAAAAAGCCTACAGAGAAGTAAAGCTTTCTGTATTCAGCGAAATAATACACAGGAGAGAACATGATTCCTTAGAGGACTCCCAGGGCACAGATAATTTTCATAGCACTCTAGGTACCTGCTTAACCTGCTTAATCGACAGGGTAGTGACAGGCTGTTCTGAGAGAGCTCTGTCCACAAGGAGACTGGTGGAAAATTTCACATGTGAAGGAAATTGGATGTGAAGATATAATTAAGGGCTATTCATAAGCATTGCAATACAATGAAAGTGAGCTAAGATGTACCTGGGTAACTTTGGTTTTATACATTTATAATGAAAATAAAGACTGCAGATTCAAGCACATAGCTTTGGTTGTTGTTATTTTGCCTTTTTTTTTTTCCCCAATAGTTTTTATTCTGGGCTTTTTCTTTCTTTCTGTGTTGTTGTTTTTTGGTTTTTTTGTTGCTGTTGTTTGTCTGTTTTTTTTGGTTTTTTTTAACCAGCCTGTTTTATTGATATTAGTAATCAAGGTACAAATCCTCATTTTACTTTAAGAAAGAAAATCTTGACAAATGTGTTAATATACTTCTTTCAGGAGACCTAAAAGCAAATCAGAATTTTAGATTTTCTTATTATTATGCAGAAAAATGGTGGGCAACTTTGACAGATTTTGAGGCTTGTTTTGCTTTTTTATCCTGAAATCTGGTAGCTTTTTTAAACCTTATTTGTACCACGATACATGATATTTTAAAGGAGACATCTCCATTTTCTATTGAATCAGAGTAAAATATATATATAAAGTATAGGTAATCCTGAGTGTTACTTGAGAATATTCAGATAATATCATGTCAGTGAGCGACCAGGGAATTGAATGTCCTTGTGCACGTTTTACTGAAGCTTGTCGATACTTCTACGACTCTTTTAGGTCCTCAGCTTTTTCTTAAGATTTCATAAGTGCATACTTGCCTACCATAACTACTTGTGTAACCACTGTATATAATGAGTAAATCATAATGGTGATGTACTCGACATCTCTAATTTTACATTGTATTCAATAAACATATTTCTTAAAAACAAATATATTTGTAGATTATGTAAATTGCACTATTTTTTGCAAACCAATACACGTGAGATATTGTCTTTCACTTTTTATTACAGATATCTCAACTGTTCTTATCATACACAGCAATCCAGAAACTAGTTCCTGTCAGATCAATTTCCTCTTCCCCCAGCTCCCTGCCCCAAATACTGCATGCAATTATGTTCTGATACCAAAAGATATAAATGCAAGAAACCATCCAGCTCTGCCTAAGAAGGCATTAAATAATTAAGCCCTGACTATTTTATCTGCACTTAAGGAAAATGTCCTTCAAATCCTCTATGTATAAAAAAATTACACAAGCTTTGTTGATCTGGAGAGCCATCAGCCTAGCTGTACTATGCTCAGCAACAGCTGAAGATCAGGGCCCAGAGAATTAGCAAATAAAGAATATTTTTATACAAGTTATTTGCAATTGTTATCCTTCCAGAGATCTCCATATTTTACCTTTTCTTTGTAAGTTTCTTATGTGACCCTACAGAATGATGTCATACTAACTGTGCAAATTATATTCAGGATTTTAAAAAAGGGACAGGAGTGGGCAGAAATCAGGCAGAGTTGGAGCAAGCACAGCATGCATCCTGACCATTGTGCTTCATGGAAGAACAATACAGTTGGGATGCCCTTGAGCACTGCTTTCAGGAAGAGTGGTGGCAGGCAACTCCCAGCAGGCTGGCCAGGGATGATGGCTGCAAGGAGGCCAAGAAGCTACCATCTGTCAAGCCTTAAAACATCCGATATTGGAATTGGCTCAAGGTACACAAAGAGAGGTGGGACTAGGTTCCTAAATGTCTCAGAGGATAGTTCTGGAATCACATACTATATTATATTAAACATTCCTCCAAGAATTAAAGCTCTGACCTGTGCCTCTGCACCTATGTCTACAATTGCAAGTAAATGAAAATCTGCTCTGGAACAAGTGCAGAGCAGTATGTTAAAGGAGGTGGTGGTGAGACCCTTATCTCTTGTGCAATTAGGGTTTTTATATTGGATTAGACTTTGCCTGATCTTCTGAACAAAAAGTACCCGCCACGATTGTGTCTGGAAGCTGTTCACTCATTGTTTCAGATTGCTATGCGGCCATTGGGGGTTGGGGCTCATTGATATACACCTGGAGTGAAGCTTCCAGTGGAAGTGGTTGAGTCTCCATCCCTGGAGGTATTTAAAGAACGGATAGATACGATGCTCAAAGACATGGTATAGATGGACTTGGCAGTGATAGGTTAACGGTTGGACCTGATGATCTTAAGGGTCTTTTCCAACCTTGACGATTCTATGATTCTATGATTCTATGATTCTATTCCAGTCTACTTTCCTCCAAAAAGAATCAAGTTTTGTGAGCACCAGAACTTTTGATACAGGAAGAATAACAGGAAATTTGCTTCACAATTGCTTTAGTATTGCAAAACAAATTTCTGTTGTAGAGGCAACCAGTTATCTCAGGTGTTAGAGAATTTTGCTGTGACCAACCCAGTGTTTCTGGCAATTTTGCTATGTGGCGAAAAAATTGAAATGGCTGTGTTAAACAGCAGGGTTTAAATATGATGAAGAGAGAGGAAAGAAGATAATACAATTAAGATTCAGGAGGTTTAGAAGGTGACATGATTGGAAGGTAAGCTAGGGAAACTGTTCTAGATGTAGCATACTAGGCAGGATGGCAGGCACTTGCATTCATGGTTGTACATCCCTTAAAGGCATTTATGTAAGCCGATTCCTCATTGTCTTGGTTTCTAAACAGCTGAGGAGTCTCATAACAATCAAATTAAAAGGCTTGTTCACTTGTCCTCTACCACCTGTAGCAGCTTATCTGAATGATTCCTAACCCATTTGAGCCAAACTTACCAGGTTAGATTACATAGTTAAATTTTAAAAATGTACATCATTGCTAACCAGAATAATTTCATCAAAATGGGAGGGGGGACAGTTATAACAGCAACAGAAAGGGAGGTCTGAATGGGTGGTAATCTCTAGCAAAGACACTGATGGCAAACAACTGGATGCAGGCTGGAAAAGGAACCCTATGGCTGTGGGAATAAGCTACATGAATATACCCCAAACTTTATCACAAACACCAAACCCTGCTGAGTTCATCGGTCTGTATGAGTTTTCACAGCTGTACCTTTTGATCCTTTTATTCTCAATATCTTACCAGATTTTTCAGCATGTGTAGCTAAATAATTATGTACTTACTGCCAATTACATCTTTATGAAGTTATGCACCACATAACTGAAAAATACAGAGATGCATAAAAATTCCGATATTGTTATCCATCTTTCTGTAGCATTAAAAGAGTTTCTTGAGCATTTTGATGCTTTCCTAATTAAAAGAAGATTGTACATGTCCTGATACAAAAAAAAATATTCCTACAGAAAGAGAATAGTGGATTTTATATCACAGGTAGGTATTTCTGTGTCTTTTTTGAGCCCTCTACTTGAGCAAAATTTTAAAGTAGAAACATTTGGGAAATACAGCTTGGGTTTATACCTTTTTACATTTTTTTTTTCCTTCCACATTCATTACATTTCTTATCATTCTTCTCCTTCTTCATTCCATGTAATTACTTAATAATTTCCTGCAGAAATGTTTAATTCATGGCTTGCTCCTTCCTTCCACACATTTCAAAACTGCATGCCTGAGCTTTCACTTTCTCATGACACACTACAATGCAGTTTCAAATCTCCTCTCCATTAATCTGCACAGGGGCAGACGTAAAATACAAAGCTGGGACTTGGGTTGCAATGTCTGAGTTATTACTACTGAGAAAAGGCCACCAACCTTAAGTTTTTTCCATTAGTTGGCTCCAGCTGTTTCACTCAAAATCCATGTGTTTGAAATGAATAGGTTATATAAACTAGACTCAACATTTAAAATCTTTAGGGAAAATATATATACTGATGAACTGCTTTTTGTTGTAACTCAAAAATAAAAAAAATAAGAAAAAGCACCTATGGAAATTTCCCTTCAACTTTACAAAAATGGCTGCAAAGCCTCAGACTGACAATATACAGTAAAGTAGTGTATATTTTTTCCTAAAAGTTGCCGGTGGAAACAGATGGGGTAACAACTAAATAGCCATTAGTCATTATATTTCCTGTTGTCAAAACTTATAAAATATACAATATAATATCACTTTCTTTTTGGAAAAAAAGAATCTTTAGGCAAACTCCTTTTTCCTTTATACTAGGAAAACTTCTAAAACAACATAAGTGTTAAAATCTTGGAAAGACACCCAAAATGAAATAACACTGAAAAATGTCTTCAGACACTGTTAATTCTGTTTCCCTTACCTGGTTGTTTCACGAACTGGAGGCATTTCACCATATAACAGAGTAATGAAAGTCCATTTGCTAGCAACCAGAAAGAAAACACTATTGAATTTTGCTTCACTGTTTTAGGATCTAGTAAAAACACTTTACAAAAAAAATCTTCAACTCAGAGAAGGATGTTGATGGATTTCATAACAAACAAAGTAAGAAAATGGAAATTTTATTATGCACAACTAGGTTTGTCGAATACTGTACATTGAAAGGACCTTTTAGAAAATAATGAGCTTGATTCTTCCTTTAGTAACAAAATGGTAAATCAGTTCTAACTTAATTCACTTAATTCTGTTGAACTACTTCAGGGAAAACCCAGGACAACTGAAACAGTATTTGGCTCACAGTTACCGTCTCCAGCTTCAAAGTCTATTCCTAGTTCCCTGTTTCATCTAAAAATAACACATAAGACAATAAAAATATGTATTTCGTTTATTTAGCTGACAAGTGTGCACTAGTGGAGAATATACTCTACCTCCTCCCCCAGGAGTCACAAAGACCTTTAAGGTTCCACTCTTACTCAAATCAAGATAAAACCTTTAAAGATCTTTGTGACTCCAGGTCAATGTGTCACTAGCTGGGCCTCTCTGTGTTTATTACAGAAACCACATCAATTGTATTATTATAACTCACAATAACTTAAGTGAATTTAAATTCAACAATATGTTAAAGATCATGAAAGGGAAACTACTAGATTGACACTTCCGAGAGTTCTGATTATAAAAATACTTAGGGAAAAGTTATCGTTGTGAGGGAAGAACTACTTATTGTTCATAGCAATTAGGTCATGAGTAAGAAAGGAATTGTTTCAGCTCACTTAACCTCATAAAAGCATTAGCTTGGCTCTTGGTAGTTCCAGATGGTGTCTTTCCAGACACTAGGAACATAATCAGAGAATGGTTGAGGTTGGAAAGGACCTCTGGAGGACATCCTGTCCACCCCCCCTGCTCAAGCGCAGTCATCTAGAGCACGTTGTGCAGGACCGTATAAAGTGGGAAAACACAGCCTACTAGAACAGTGGTATTAAGAGTCCTAACTATTTCATCTAGGTCTGACAGCACAGAGAGAACCACACTGGAGAGTATCTTCTTGGAGTGAAAGCAGTAATACTTTTTACCCATCTACTTGGAAAGGACTGTTCACGGATGGACCAATGCTATGGAACACAGTTTTAAGCCGCCCCTGTGACTGTAGATATATTTAACTGCCATTTGGGACAGAATGAAAGAAAACCAGTAACAAACTATAATTACTCCTTTACTTCTTTTTTTAATCAAAATTACAGAATGGACTTAAATAAAAAGTATTGGAAACTTCCATTAATTTGCCTTATTTCAAGAATAAAACAGATAAAAATCTATTCCTCTACAATAGTTTCTTCTGCAACTATTATCAAATACTTTCATGCTAAGAAACCTGTTCCCTTCACTCTCCAGTCAAACTGCTAAGGCACTAGTATTCAGGAATACCCAGTTTTATAGAATATTTGAAAGAGCTATGTTTTTCTCTGATAATATGCAGACTAACATGGAAAAAGAACTAATGCCTTTCCATATTTTGTCAGAAATAATGGAGGGAGAATTGCATTTTAAAATCATTCCTCTCTCAACAACAAACTAATGAATTGTAATTAGACTAAGTTGTTCAAAGCTTTACCAGTTTAATACTTTCTTAGGCTTTTTTAAAAAATAGCTACATCTAAGGACAATGCAGAGAGTTGCATTTTTTTTTTTCTGAATAATAGATGCCTCTTTCAGACAGTAAAGAATCAGTGCTGACAATCCCTTAATTATCAGAGCCTTCAAGGGATTTACAAAGCTTTATTGGCTGTTTTTTTACAGCTAATTGCAGCTGTGTTTTCCTCCCTTCTGTTTTGTTTTTCTTTCAACATGGTGAAAGGAGCAGTTACAAAGTTATCTAGGATCCTAGTCAAGGAGTTGCATCCTTGAGAAGCAGCATAATCTGGAGAAGTGAATTAAAAGTCAAAATTAGCTGTGCCTAGTTCCTAATTGCATCTACCAGTTACTCATCTCATGGTCTTGGCTGAGCTTTTTTCACCCTTCTGCCTCAAGTGTTTGCTGCTGTAAAATATGCATAACATTTCCCCGTTGCTGTTTCTGGGACAGAGAATGCTTATGTCGTGATGCCTACACAGTGCTTTGAATATGCAGTATGCTATGTAAATGACATATATTTTTAGAGTTTCAAAGAACTTCTGTAGTTAGAACATTTTGAACATAACTCTGAATTAAAAGAGCTTCCTGGTGATGGGCTTATCAGCTAAACTTGTCACTTATGAAACTGCACCACTGTAGATTTAGGAAATGAAGGAAACTATTAAGGATCCTACAGTACTGAAAGTAAATGGCTGCAAATTTCTCCACTGACTTCAAATGGGGAAAGGGCCAAAGTGTAACTGAACTCCTTCAGATTTGAAAGCCATTGTTTTAAACACTGACTTCTTATCAAGACATGATGCTTATACAGCATTTTCCTAGGCACACTGGCTAAAAAAATATATTTTCTGGAGAGGAAAATGTTTATTAAATTGTATTTTCATCAGTTTTTCATATATTTTAATAGAAATAGGAAAAATAAGCCCTTTAGGACATTAACATTTGTCTCAAAGAGACGGTGATTTACATTAAAGACAATAAGCTGGTTATCAGGCTCAAATCAAACCTATCTGATTATTAAAAATTGTATTTGACAACAAAGTATTACCATTTGGTTCAACCAAACTGAACACAGCAGGCAAGTAAATAAAGCATTTAGATTATGACAGAAGAAAACTAGAATTTATCCTTAGATTTGTCACGGGCCTATTAAGGAATCCTCATTTCATTACTTGATAGTATTACTTTTTTCCCTCATCAGTATAGTGGGACTACTGTTACTTGTATCCATGAAACCAACAAAACTATTTGTGATATAAAAAGACTTATAGGAAATAAGGCATACAGCACATTTAAAAACTATAACCATGCCTTCTGCCATGCTTAAAAAAAGGAGGACTTACTTGCAGATTATATTTCTGTTTATTGTGTGACCTTCTCTAGAGGACAGGAAAAGATGAGTAATACAAACAGGTTTCATTGTCATAGGCAATTAATACCATACTTTCTCATTTGTTATCAAACTTTTCATCATAGGGAGGAAGAAGAGGGAAGGGAAAAGAAGACACCTATTGAATAAATTCTAAATATCAGCACTAAACTACAGCTACAGGCAAAGTACAAGAGTACTCTGCAAAGAGCTGTTGTGCAGCACAATTATTTTGGAAAACAAAATTGGAGGAGATAAGCACAAACTTGTGTATTCTCTTACAGGAGGAAAAGTAGAATTTTAAAGCATTTGCCAAAGAAAGAACTTCTCTTTTGAGTTCCAACAAAAGAAACTTCACAAATATCAATTAAATCTACCCTGAAGTAAGAAAGGGTTGTATCATCACTGGATAGATTTCCTTATTTTATTCTTTAGAAGTCAGTGTTGTCTGGCAAGAAAAATCCAAGTAGAAAGCAAAGCTCAAAAGAAATCTTAGTTAAGTGGGAATTGTATTCACTTGTCTTCCAGTATGTAAGTTTACCTCCTCTCAATCAACAGGTGTGCTTATTAACGAAAGGGAAATTAATGTATTTGCAGGTGATTTGCTAATACTTCTGGCAATAAATTCACCTTCTTCATCAACTATGCCAAAATTAAAAAAAAAAAAAAATCCTATCTGCCTTTTAAATCCTTCCTCTCTCTTCCCATGTCTGTTAGTATCAGTAATGTCACGATCCTGACCATTTTGGTAGTTGCAGGAAAGGTATGTATATCTAGAATAAATTTCTTCCGTACTGTTTCTTACTTGTGTTCCACTTGCAAAATATGCAACAAATATATTACAAAGTAAATAATTGTTAATATGTAATATTATCAATGTAAATTATTCCTATACATAGTATTAAGTATTTATACAAGGGTTTCAAGAAATAGGTTTGTGACTGTAAACAAATTATGGGAGAATCTGTCTATGTCTGCAGTACAGCAGGCACGTGGTTGACAAAATAAATATATGTCTAATGATATATATATATATAAAGTCAGCAACACATTCTGCCCGTTATTTAGATGTTTCTGTCTTAAAAAACCTATATCCTTTGAAGTGTCAAGCAGAATAAAAATAATACTTCTTAAAATAAAAAATCCCAAACTATGAGGCATTTCCTTTTCACGGTAATTAATATTTTCTCTTTTACTACTCAAAAAAAATCTTGTCATTACCCAAGAAAGCAAGCAAGAAAACAAAAACATGATTTTTAATTCTGAATTTCATTGTCCTAAGAACTGAAAGCAAATTTCAGTCCTTGGAAAGTCTATCACAGGCGTTCATAAGGCAGATACATTGCAGTGTGAAACCTGATTCTTTTCAGCATACCAATGTGCGTTTTGAAAAAGTATATACTGAATGTCTCTTCAGGTAAGGAAAGGTAAGTATGGTATTAAATACTGTGCTGGCCAATTGGAGGACATGAGACTTTATGACATTACAAATTCACAATTGTAAGCTTGAAAGATTTTCATATTTAATCTGTGAAAGAGGACGTTAGTCTTTTACACAAGTCTTCTGCACAAGAAATTGTTATTTCAAGGGCTATTCCTGCCTTTGGGGTAATATTTTTCGTCTCTCCTCCATCATAATAAAAATTCAAAAACCCCGATAATATAATAGTCTATTTCCATAAATACTACTGGTCAGCATGATGTATATTAACTGTACAACCTGTGTTCTTTTCCTGAGGCCTCTTTTTAAATCTCTTTATCTTCCTCCCCCATTGCCTCAACTCAGTAGGAAAAAAATAATCTAATTATCCATTGGTATTCTGTCCACATCTAAATTCTGTAAAGGTCAGATATACCATAAAAAGGGATTATAAACAGTGCAGGAAATAATGACCCAAGCTAGCACTTAAAAGAATAAGTAAAGAAAAGAAATAAAGAAATAAAGAAAAAAACCAAAAGCATGACAATAAAGCTTCCCAGTTTTACCTTGAAGAGCTGCCAGAATTTACAGTGCAGAAAAATTCATGTAAATCTCAATTTATTAAGATAAGCTTTGGAAAGATTTTGATTCATACACTCCTATATTCAGGGTTGACTTTTAAAGAGAACAGTATAGAAGAAAACTATGACCTTTAGGACTGTATATAAAGAATCAATATTTTTGAGGTTTGTAAGTGTCTGAATGCTTTCAGAGTCTGTTGGAATGGTTACATGTTGATTTCAAGATGCAGAAAAATGATTATGTTGAGCCATCTGATACAGCCTAGAATAGTCTTCACCTTCTTGCAGGTCCCTGTAGTAGCCTTCAAAACTGGTTGTGACTGACCAACATTTGCTCCAAAGAGTACTCAGGAATGTTGGTCATTTGACGAGACTGAATGTGAAGTTATTTATGCTCATGCATGGACTCCACTGGTATCCAAAAGGGGAAGCTGACTAAATTGTCAAGTGTCACTTGTCAAAAGTGTAGAAATCACATGAAGTATGAGTTTTAGTTGAAGCCTGACTGTGGAGGTAGCGTTTCCCTACTTTTTCTGCACGATCACACAAAAAGTGCTTCCAGTCCTTAAAACTGGGTTTTATGAAAACATCAAATTCAATAGCTAGCAAACGATAACTCTCTGTTTACAGAAATTCAGATTTTTCTTTGTGAGGAGTCAAAAAAAAAAAGAAAAGTAAAACCCAATATTCTACTTGCTTACTGCATTCTGGCAGAATAAGTCCTCTCCACTAGTACTCCTTCATAGCGTGGCAACTTTTGCAGCAGTCTCTTAAATCAGACTCTGCAATCTCCCTTGGATGCTGATGAAAACCCTCCTCCTTTCCAGCACCTTTGAGACCATATCTCAGAAAGAAGCTGTTTGCTCCTTACAGAAACTCGTCTCTGAAGGTCTCCAGACTCAATGTAGCCAACTACTCTCTGGGAACACCCAATCTCCCCACCCACTGGAAGATGCTCCCCAACCCAAAGTACCAAAGATAGGACGGCAACATAGCAGACAATGTCCCTTCTCTTTAATCCACCATACCCTTTTCAATTACACCCATTCAATATTTATACAAGCTGGAAACCTGCATCATCCATCACTTGCAGCTGCAGCATCCATCACTAGCCTTGATTTAGCATTCCTTATTGAAGGGGAATACTTGTAAACAACTCAATAACAGAAGTTTGAGAAGGTGTTTGGTTACACTGTTACCTTATCTCACAACTTGTCAAGTTTCATTAGAGATGAGGAAATTAATGATAAAGTGTTTCCATGGAGAAAGAGGAAAAAGTAAGTCCAGACCATCCGTTTACTCAGATGCAGCTGATGAAAGTGAGGTAGCTCCCAAGGCATCGTTCGCAGCACATCCTAGAGAAAAACTTCTAGCCAAAGGAGGTGGAGGACAAACCCCAGTGTGTAAAGGAGTGTTATTTCCTACTCTGGATGGCATGCGGTAACAGAACAGGAAGCGAATTTTTTCTTTTGGTTTGGTTTGGATTTTTGCTTGAATAAATGCAGACAGGTAGAGTGGCCCACCATACTCCATGCAGTGTTCTTGTAACTCTCCCCAGGAAAAAAAAACAGAATTCATCCCAGGTAAGTGTGCTCAGCATACATAGCACCTGGAAAATAATCCATTCCACTAAGAAATTCTGCATTACTGCCATCTGCATGGGGGACTGTTTTGACACTCAGGTAAAAGTGGTGTTCCCCAGGGCTCAGTGTTGGGGCCGGTCCTGTTCAATATCTTCATCGATGAGCTGGATGAGGGGATTGAGTGCACCCTCAGTAAGTTTGCAGATGACACCAAGTTGGGTGGAAGTGTTGATCTGCTGGAGGATAGGAAGGCCCTACAGAGGCACCTGGACAGGCTGGATTGTTGGGCCGGGGCCAACTGTATGAGATTCAACAAGGCTAAGTGCCGGGTCCTGCACGTGGGTCACAACAACCCCATGCAACGCTACAGGCTTGAGGAGGAGTGGCTGGAGAGCTGCCTGGCGGAAAAGGACCTGGGGGTGTTGACTGAAAGCCACCTGAGCATGAGCCAGCAGTGTGCCCAGGTGGCCAAGAGGGCCAATGGCATCCTGGCTTGCATCAGGAATAGTGTGGCCAGCAGGACCAGGGAGGTGATAGTGCCCCCGCACTCGGCACTGGTGAGGCCGCACCTCGAGTACTGTGTTCAGTTTTGGGCTCCTCGCTACAAGAAGGACATTGAGGTGCTGCAGCATGTCCAAAGAAGGGCAACGAAGCTGGTGAAGGGTCTAGAGCACAAGTCTTATGAGGAGTGGCTGAGGGCTCTGGGGTTGTTTAGTCTGGAGAAGAGGAGGCTGAGGGGAGACCTTATTGCTCTCTACAACTACCTGAAAGGAGGTTGTAGCAAGGTGGGCGTCGGTCTCTTCTCCCAAGTGACAAGTGATAGGACGAGAGGAAACGGCCTCAAGCTGCGCCAGGGGAAGTTTAGGTTGGATATTAGGAAATATTTCTTCACCTAAAAGGTAGTCAGGCATTGGAACAGACTGCCCAGGGAGGTGGTTGAGTCTCCATCCCTGGAGGTATTTAAAAGATGTGTAGACGTGGTGCTTGAGGACATGGTTTAGTGGTGGACTTGGCAGTGTTAGGTTAACAGCTGGACTTGATGATCTTAAAGGTCTTTTCCAACCTTAACGATTCTATGATTCTGTGATATTTCACATTAGGCTTTTAGTTCCTGTCTGTCCATGCTGAATGGAACTGAAGATCTTGGTCCAAGGGAGGCTGAGGTTCTATAGCTGGGAGAGATATTTTTTTCATTTGTTACATGAAACAATGGGGGAACAATCCCAAGGACTTCCCAGGCATTTCAGGCTGCAGCCATAATGAAAAATCTTTTGATAAGCAAATCAGCAAGCTTTTATGGTAGATCTGGAGTCAAGGGTCACATTGGTCCAGAGATAAGTGTCTCAGTGAAGAGTCTCTGGAATTCACTGTCAGCAGCTGAAACAAAGGACCACTGCTAGTCTACCTTATCGACACAGATTATTGAAATATTGACATTTCCAAATGTGAGAGAACCTGCAGTGACTTGAGGAAGAGAAAGCAGTCATTCTTCTGAGTCTGAGAAGACGTGACACTGGTTCTCAGATGACAACAGGCACCGTATCAGATGCTATTTGCTTCAACTCTCTAGAGGTTGTCCATGTCAGACAGCTACAGATCAGTCAGGAAGCCCACATCTGAAATGTCTTCCTTTGGTATTTACACATTCTCAAAGTCAAACTTGTGCAGAAAGGAAAATCTTATTGAGATAGCTCGTACAACAGATCTTCTAACACTGCTGGCCTCTTTCTCCTTCTGCTGTCTGGTGGTCTAGGAATGACCGATCCTGGCACATTTGGATCAACTGTGTGACCCCATGGGCTTATTACTGTCTGACTTCTGGTAAGCATTTACTCCCTTTGGTCAGAAAGAACCTAACAGGGAACCGGCTGAAACAGAGCTTCAGTAGACCTCTGTTGATGGTGCCTTCCTGGCACTTCAGGAGTTTAATCTTGCAACTGGGAGAGGATATCCTAGGTATAGAGTGATGGGAGCACTTGCCATCAAAGATGTACCTGCAGAAGAGGTGTATCAGCTATAAGCAGGCTAAGCTGTTAGGTTTCCTTTCAAAGCTGTCCATTCTTTTCTATGAGCACATATACTGTACAAGCCTACAGGTTGTGGTGCTTTGTCTGTGCTTGTTATATTGCTCAGCAAACATTTCCTACTGAAATCCCGCTGGACCTCAGACTTTTAAAACTGTGAAGACTGTCCTCCTGAGTGGAATAGAGTAAAAGTAGTCTTTCTGTTAAGTGATTTTTTTATCCTCAAAAGTTTTCAAACAAGACCAGACCTGGGGGGAAGGCTGACCTATGGGCAGAGAAACATAGAATTTTCCAGCTGTGAAAAAGCCTGTATAAAGAAACTGCTTTTTAACTCCTTCCTGGGCTTGACAATCTGCTCAAACACAGTAATTGTTTGAAATGTCCCACTGAAAACACAGTTCAATATCAGAAGTGAGTGGAAAGTCTACTCTGGCTTGTGAACTAGCTTAGGACAAATACCGTGAATACTGATTTCACTATCTGAGAGCACTGCTTGTTTGATGAACATTTTTTGGATGTTCTGTAGATTGCCAAGAGGCTGTAAAATCTCCAGCTCCCATCCAGCAGTAGTCCATTAGACTGGGTTGTTCTCAAGCATAGTTACTCAAAGCAGCCCTAGCAGTACTCTGAACATGCCTCCAGTACTAAACCCAGGCACAGAAGGCAGTGACAACAGTAAACACAGAGTTGCAGCCAGTGCTGGTCGGCACTAGGCAGCAGGTCCCTGTCTTGTATTTATGTTTACTTCATGCTGTCACAGTAAAGGAGCAGAAAGTGTATGAATTGATTCATCATTGCAGAGGCAGCACCCTGCATCTACTCACTATAGGTTCCAGGGGGGAAGGGTGGAAGATATGGTGTTTAATTTTCTGCACAGGGAATAGTATACAGATAAACGAACCTGTTTTGTCAGGCATGCTGAATAGTGTTTCCTGCCTGTATTATTCAAACTTACCACTAGCAGTTCAACAGATGATTGTAACTCTGTTGTGGGAAGGAGGGGCCAGGAACTGGCCAGGAAGAATAGGCACTGAAATAACTATTCCTCCTACTGCTGGCAATGACTGACAAAGGTGCTTTGATATGTGTCAGGTAGGATGAGAGAGGGAGGAAACAGCATGGATTAGAATCATAGAATCGTTAAGGTTGGAAAAGACCTTTAAGATCATCAAGTCCAGCTGTTAACCTAACACTGCCAAGTCCACCACTAAACCATGTCCTCAAGCACCACGTCTACACATCTTTTAAATACCTCCAGGGATGGAGACTCAACCACCTCCCTGGGCAGTCTGTTCCAATGCCTGACTACCTTTTAGGTGAAGAAATATTTCCTAATATCCAACCTAAACTTCCCCTGGCGCAGCTTGAGGCCGTTTCCTCTCGTCCTATCACTTGTCACTTGGGAGAAGAGACCGACGCCCACCTTGCTACAACCTCCTTTCAGGTAGTTGTAGAGAGCAATAAGGTCTCCCCTCAGCCTCCTCTTCTCCAGACTAAACAACCCCAGAGCCCTCAGCCGCTCCTCATAAGACTTGTGCTCTAGACCCTTCACCAGCTTCGTTGCCCTTCTTTGGACATGCTGCAGCACCTCAATGTCCTTCTTGTAGCGAGGAGCCCAAAACTGAACACAGTACTCGAGGTGCGGCCTCACCAGTGCCGAGTGCGGGGGCACTATCACCTCCCTGGTCCTGCTGGCCACACTATTCCTGATGCAAGCCAGGATGCCATTGGCCCTCTTGGCCACCTGGGCACACTGCTGGCTCATGCTCAGGTGGCTTTCAGTCAACACCCCCAGGTCCTTTTCCGCCAGGCAGCTCTCCAGCCACTCCTCCTCAAGCCTGTAGCGTTGCATGGGGTTGTTGTGACCCACGTGCAGGACCCGGCACTTAGCCTTGTTGAATCTCATACAGTTGGCCCCGGCCCAACAATCCAGCCTGTCCAGGTGCCTCTGTAGGGCCTTCCTATCCTCCAGCAGATCAACACTTCCACCCAACTTGGTGTCATCTGCAAACTTACTGAGGGTGCACTCAATCCCCTCATCCAGCTCATCGATGAAGATATTGAACAGGACCGGCCCCAACACTGAGCCCTGGGGAACACCACTCGTAACTGGCTGCCAACTGGGTTTGATTCCCTTTACCACCACTCTCTGGGCTCGGCCGTCCAGCCAGTTTTTAACCCAGTGCAGAGTGCACTTATCCAAGCCGTGAGCAGCCAGTTTCTCCAGGAGAATGCTGTGGGAGACAGTGTCAAAGGCCTTACTAAAGTCCAAGTAGACAACATGCACAGCCTTCCTCTCATGCACTAAGCAGGTCACCTTGTCATAGAAGGAGATCAGGTTAGTGAAGCAGGACCTCCCTTTCATAAACCCATGCTGTCCGAGCCTGATCCCCCAGTGGTCCCACAGGTGCCACGTAATGGCACTCAGGATGATCTGCTCCATGCCTTTCCCCTGCACCGAGGTCAGTCTGACAGGCCTGTAGTTCCCCAGATCCTCCTTCAGACCCTTCTTGTAGATGGGTGTCACATTTGCTCACTTCCAGTCATCTGGGACCTCCCTGGTTGACCAGGACTGCTGATAAATGATGGTGAGTGGCTTAGAAAGCTCCTCTGCCAGCTCCCTCAGTCATATCTTCAAGTATGGTTGAAGTATTGCCCTATATACACCAAAAAGCATGTAAGGCTCCTGTATGCCAGATTAATCATACAGTACAGTGTAAATATAAACTTTAGTTTGGTTCAGAGATCCTCAAACTCAGTTACAAGTTTGCATTGACTTAGTTGTCCCAGTTGAAAGAGTTTCAGGCATATCACTGGCAGGAGTGGTCAGCCATATTGGTTGTGATCAGTGAAGTATAAAATGCTCTTACCACACCTAAGTATTATGAGGGGTTTTTTTGGTCGTGGTGGTGATTTCAATAACAACAGCTGTAATTAAAAACCACAGAATAAATACTTAGACTTTATTTACCTGAAGGCATCCAGTGAAACCTATAATGAAAAACCCAATGGTCATATCTCTATATCTGAATTTGATGTTATAGAACTGACATATATGGAAAAACGTTCAAATTATTTAATAAGTGATCAGTGGAAAAATGTGTGAAATGAAATAGCACTTGCTTGTCCTCCATCAGTATCCTGTTTATCATGTGAAACGCTAAGGTAGATGACCCTTGCTCCCATTCTGCCCAGATCATCTCTTATTTACTGCAAGTGGATTCTTTAAACAGAAGCCTGATATTAAGTTTTAGGTATAATGACAGTAGGCAACCCTTTGAAGATCAGATTTACAACCAGCATTTAACAGATTGGAAATCCTTGGGAATCTTAATGTATGTACTGGAAGTAATGTATATATTGCAATATAGTAAATTGAACGGTGGCCTCAAGTCACATAGAAGGTCTTCAGATGTTGCTAAAATAATGAGTCAGTTCATTTGCAGCTTGAGCAATAGAAGCCAGAATTCTTCTCCCTCCCTTCATATCCTTTGTCCATGTTTACAGTGAGGACATACAGGGTCAGAAAAGCTTACAATACTTCTATACTCTAGGGAGTTACCCTTAATAAAATATTCTATTTGTATTTTTTTATCGCTGTGCTTATGTTTATTTTCAGCATTTGATCAGACATACTAAAGAGCAAATGAAAGCCTCTCAGTTAAGGTGAAAATGTCACAGTGAAGCTGGTCATGTTATAAGATGTATTACGCTAAGTATTTAAATTAACATGACTATAAAACAGCTTGTCCAAAATAACAGAAGCTTTAGTCCTTCATAACAATTGTAAATATAACTGGAAAAAATCTGTAATAGCTCCGTTAACAAAGATAATCAAAACAAAATGAAAACTGTTCAGAAACCACCTGTAACCACTGCAACAATGAAATTTCTTCAACTGCCTGAACACAAAAAAAGATTTCCAGCTACCATGATACGTCTTTGGGCCCCTAACTCCAACAATCTCATACTTGTTTATATCAGGGTTAACTTGCAGTGGTCTGTGATAAAATCCCCAAGGCAGAAATTTAACATATACTTCTGGGAACATCCTGCTGTGCTAAAACTACTTTGACATCACGTTCATATCAAGAGCCTGGAAAATAAAGTTCAGACATAAAATGTACACAGTAAAACCAGAGAGCACCAAGTAAAACAATAAAAAATAACACTGTTTGTCAATGCAGGAGAAAATGAAAATATCTCCAAAGTAGGAAATATCTTTTCCTTCTCGAGGTTATGGCAATTAGTAAGGATGTGAAAGCATAACTTCTTCAGCACTGCAGAAGTATTAGTTTTCACACTTCAACACTGTCCTCAGGAACTAACAAAGAGCAAGTCTGACTCTGAAAAATTTGCTTTAGCAAGCTGTTAGTGTTCTGTACTATCTATAAACTGTGCTTGCTTTAAGTAACGGCATATGTTCTGATAACCACAAGCTATTGGAAATCTATATTTAAAATGAATACTTGCAGAAGCAACAAAACTTTCCATGGTTTGGGCAATTTAATTTTAAACTACATACTGACAATGATTATGAATTTCTCTGTGTACTCTTTGCAGTATTTAAGTTCATGTTAAAACTGTTTACAACTTGAAGTTTTACAAACTTAAAGGAAAACTCCTTCTAAGCCAATGTTAACCTGACTGAAACTGGCATGACTGTAGACAGTCAGTGTAATTGCTATCCTGATTTTCAGCATTCTGGAACTGTTTTTACTCTATGCACAAAACCAGCTAAAATATATTTTGTTCATAGACTGTGTTATAATGTACTATTAAGAATATTTCTTACCTCCAGAAATTTCAAGAGAAAAGAGTTTATGGGAAAAGTTCATTTCAAAAGATATCTAAGTTTCTCACTGTGTTTATCATTAAAGCACTTTTTTATTATATTCATACAAGCAATGTTATTGTATATAAAATGCAGTACGGATATTTTATGCTAGATTCACACTGTCACGCTACAGAACTGCATAAACAGACATTGCAAGTATATTTTCAAGTCAGGTTTCCATAAAAGTATTAGTGGTAATCAAAATACATGCCATATTGCATACTACCAACTATATTCTATATCAAGTCATCATAACAAAAGTATGAAAGACATTTAAAATGCAGTTACAAGGCTGAAGATGAAAAAACATTTCTTTCAAGTATGGAAATTTCAGACAGAATACCTAGCCAGTCCTGCTGGGCAGTTTCTCTCTCTCTAATGTGTAGAAGGAATCACTACATCTGTCTTCAAGAAGGTGAAGTCAGAGGACAGTGGTTATTAACAGACAAAAGGAGGCAACTTGATATTCCAGAAGAAATACAGGTACCATTTTTTCTGCCAATCATCTAAAGGAAGCAAGGTGAAATATTGGTAGTAGCTAGCAATGAGAGAAAGGGTACAGAATAGTAACAAGCTTGAAATTGTTACTTGAGATGTCTATGCTACATCCTTGTCTCCAGCATCACCTCCTCCCCCACACAACTAGTATATATGTAACAAAGAAATCCTAGAAGTTACATTTTTTTTTTTTTTAAAAAAGAGACACATTCCAACTTATTAATAAGGTGAGGTTTCAGAATACTGTGTGTTAAACTACTACCTGGGTGAATCAGTCATTTCTATAAACTATTCTGTTTCTGATGATATTGAATCAGGAAAGTGTATAGATGCTTGTAAGTCGACAGTAGAGGAGAATGCTCTGGAATACAATACAGTGGGTCTGTATCCTACTGTTTTATTCCTCAGGTTTCATGGTATGATGGGCCAAGATGCCTCTTCCACCTGAGACTGCACTATTTGTCTACTGCATAATATGCTGCTTCTGTCTTGGAGATATTTACAGCATGAAAACATTTACCCTGCCTTTTCTTTCCTAGCATATACAAGTTGAAAAAAAGGCTTTTGGGGGTAAGAGGATATTTTAAAATTGCTTTCAACTATAACTCTTATTGACGTACATGCAAAACATGCAGTTACACAGCTGTTGTTCAGCTCTCACAGAAATCTTTAAAACAACAGATCTATATAAGAAATTAATTATTAGAATGAAAAATGATCTTTTACATCATTTAATTACTGGAATAAAATGTTCTTGATAAGAAGTGTCTGATGGTGACAGCTTGCAGGATTACTTTTACATGTTCTTGTCCCAGAGGCCACAAAATGCCAACTCTCCTGTTGGCTTACTGTATGCCTCACAGTGGATTAAAATGGCCAGAAATACCTGAGCACTGCCTCAAATCTGGGCAAAGGTTAATCGTGCAGCTGTAGAAACAGCATTATGAAGAACAGAACAGTGCCTTTATGGGCAACTTGATTCAATAACTATTAGCCTGAATATAGATGAAAACTATTTATTAGTCATTATCCAATTGTATTAATTTGGAAATATCAGTCATACGAACTGTCTTCTCAAGCTTTTCTCTACCAACACTTTGACCAGAATTTAGGATATTATTGGGTCCACCTGTGCATTTTCACTCCTGGTAAACCTTTTGCATGTGTTCTAATTCTCCAAAATGGGAAGGTTTTTGGTGTTTGAATGACAAAGCTAATCTTGACAAGCCATCTGAATAATCAACTAATGAAGAATTTCTGTGCTTGATAACAAGTGTGGGCAGATAACAGAAGAGCCCACTTCTATATTTTCTTGATAGCTAGAAATGGAAAACTAAGTGTGGTGCAAAGATATGATGTGAGAGAAAGAAGATCTGTTAGAAATGTGAAATTTCATCCATACAAGTACTGATGAAATTTGCATACTCTGAAGATAATGGTTATGCTCCTGTTCAATTGTGCATAGTGGCTTTCTGCTTTGCTTAGTGTCCTTGAAGCAAAGGTAATTGTTTTTTTTACTCTCCTGTGAGCATAATGTGGGATATGACTGCTCTCACCCCATAGGAAGAATGCGTCACACACTAATTGTATTGGCAAATCAGAATCAAATTGTGTTAATACATCCAAGGCTAGTAATAAGCTTCATCTATCTAAAAAGCTCTGTTGCTCTTATCTGTTTAAAATCAGAATTTTCCATGACCTGGAATATCATGTCAATAATTCAAATATAACAGTCAGATGATGAATGAAGTTTACATAGAATTTTAGTAATCTCATAAAAAAGAAGGATGCACATTTTCGGGACCTGTTATGACCTCTTTGATTGGGACAATTGGTGTTTCACTGTTGTATCTGGCAAGTTCTGTTTCATGACTATCTGTTGTAAGGGATTACATTCTTTTTGAAAATAATGTCATGTGAATTATTTTATAACTTGATTTTTCATTGGTAGTGCTGTAATTGCTAGCTCATTTTCTGTTTGTTTGGTTTTTTTGGTGTTTTTTTTTTTGTATTATTTATTTATTTATTTTGGTTTTCCTATTTCTGTTGTGTCTGTAACATACTCCAGTGGAGTGGGGAAAACAGAAAATAATTTTACGTTCTCCTTGACCTTCTAAATGTAAAAGTAGTAGCTTTTACATAATCCCTGACTTGGTGAATAAATGAAAGGATCTTATTTATTTATTTTTAAAGCATTGTTCTGGGTTCATTGTGGATGAGATAAAGAAAGATCTAATTTTATAAAGCTGTCTAGGTTCAGAAATGCATGCTGTAAGAACACAGCAATAATAAGGAACGGGATGAGTATAGTATTGCTGTAGTTCAGAACACAAACGAACAGTTTGTGTTAAAGGTAGGATATAGGTATACTTTATTGCCAGAAGTGAAAGCAAAGGAACTTCACCTCAGAGTGGTGAAAGAGATTCTGGAAATTACTCAGATGCACATGAAAAAATCTACAATAATCCATTTCAAATTTTACATTTTAAGTTTGCTCTTAATATTAGTCGCAGGGTGCTGGACACAGTTTATAACTCATGAGCAACTTAATTCTGAAAAATACTCAACAGAGCTCCAGGAACATGATGTTCAGATTCTGATACTGCGCTGAGTGAGAAACTGCATTGCTCAGTATTGCTCAAGTTCAAGCTCTAAGTATAGAGCAAATATGCTCCATTAAGGCAAAACATAAATTAAGTGATATGCATGTGCACTTCTACATCCATTTTTATTTGAGTTACTGGTACTAAGTATGTATCTACATCTCCCCTCAAACATAATATGAAGGCTTTTTTCCATCAGAAGAGTGAATTTTGCTATGTAATTGCGTCTAAGTCATACATATTAAATAAAATAGGAAGAACCTGAATCTTTTACCACCATGATATTCTGCTTCAAATAAGCAATTACACTACAATGACTTCAACACGTTGTCATTTTGGTTTAGTAGCACTTCATGTACATTCTGGCAATTCATCTAACTGCACACACAGTAGAGATGCAGAATTTTAATTTTAGTCCATGTTTCTTCTAGGCAGTGAATCTCTTATAGATTAATTCTTGCATGTCACGTGATCAAAAGTTAAATACCATGAGTTTTCTCTGATTTTGTGATCTTACGTTGTTCTCACCAAAGCTGTATGGGAAACATAAGTTACTAAAGAACAGCAAACAGGTTATTTCCATGATGAGGACTGTTCTTGCCACCTTTAGCAGTGCCACCAAACAGTGAGAAAATTAATAGTAAGATAGATCACTGAAGTCATCTACTTGGACAGGGACAGTTTTCCTTTGATTATACTCTCTGAAGGATACTGAGAAACTTTAATCAAGTCAAGTCTCTCTCCAAGTTTTAAAAAAAAAAAAAAAAATTTTCTCTATTAAGGGTCTCTGAAGATTTCCAACCTCTTTGGTCATGTAACTCAATGCTTAAATATCTGTGACTTATTTCAGAACAAATGTGCAACTGATAAAGGAATACTTGAAAGATAACTCTCTTCAATGGAAGATAGATACCTGCACCTACTGTATTAGCTGATTTAATTATAGATGATGTACAACAAAGACCATATCTCAAGAATAGTAATAGAATGTCAATTAGAAATCAAAGTTGTTTTGAACTCTTGAGGGCAGCAAGGGAACAAAACCAGCTTACCACACTTCTAAAAAAAAAAAAAAAAAAAAGTACTTCCAAATAGTCCTCTAAGTTTACTCTTCAAAGAAGATGTGTACCCTTGACAAAACTTGCTGTACAAAAATGCATGTGACCTCAGGTGTCAAAATTTGGTGTGGAGAGGGGAGGGTTTGTCAGGAACGGCCCATATCAGAGAGGAAGTTAGGGGATTTTTCAATGCTCAGATACCTGAACTATCTCTGAATAAAAGGACAGCATGGTCTTTCAAGTATGATGCAGGCTAGCTTCTTAGGACTAATCTGTTATCTCAGTAAAGGTCTGTAATGTGCTATACAGCCATCTTTCAGTTGAAAAACAAAGGTGACAAAGCCCTTGTATGTGGATTCTATTTCCAGACTATCTCAAAATACCTGTATAATACCAAACAAGTAAATTAGCTCTTTTTTAGCCTTAGTTTCTTTGTAGAAGTACAGATAGACTGAAAAAGTTGTTTTAAAGGCAAAGACCTGAAAGATAGGTAAATTGCTTGCAGCCACCACAAAAAAACACTCACTGCAGTGCTGAGTGTAAATGTTAGGCAGACTACCTGATAATGTTGACTAATCTGGTGCCCATATTCAGCAGATCCCTTGCTTTCTGCAGGCCAAGAATCTCCAGTGTAATTGACGTTCCCACCTTCTGAGGAATAAATGAATTTAAGAAGTCAAAGCAAAGTATCCAGCAACTTGTTTGCACTTATTTCCATTTTGGAACACCCTCACAGGGCCCTACAAGGAAGAGGCCATGTTTTAATGTTTCTCCAACACCAAATGTTTTTCCTGTAGCCTATTTTACGCAGCCACTTGCCATGCAAACACAAGGAAATAGAAGCACTGCCTCCCACCTTTACTGCAAGCACTAGGCAAGTGACTTCAAGTGTCAGTGCCTGCCAGGCATCCACACACTGCTTCTGTCCTGGCTGAAGTCTGCTAAAAGCAAAATCCCTACACTCTGATTCTTTGGTGAGGGAAGGCTTGCGCCTCTCCTTGCTTGCAGCTGTGTCAGCCAAGTTTCGTGAAAAAAACTGGTTTCATGGTTTATGCTAATCCTGTGTTCCCTGCCTCACTTCTCTGCATCCAAACAATCTCACTGTGGTTAAAAGGCAAATCTGAGGTACATGAGTGTTAATGTTTTAAGAGATCAGAATGTTGTTTTCAGTATTGAGATATATTTAATATAAAATAATAAAAAAATCAGCACGGACCTGCCCTTTCTTTTTGTTGCACGTAACTAGGAACAAATCTGTCCTGTTGTGGTTGTCTCAAAAGCAATGCCTGAAGGATTTAGATGGCAGCATATTTGTTCTCTTCACACTTTTGCCTTAAAGTTCATGAGTACCAGTACAGCTCAACATTGCTAGCTTAGAAACATAAAACCTGAGAAGAATTATGATTTTTATCATGGCCCAAGAACTTTAAGTGAAAGAAACTATAGAGCATAACATTTATAGACCAAATCCCAGATGCATTTACCATGTTGCCAGAAAACATCTGTTTTCTTCTTATTCAGCCCAGTTGAAATTAAAGTATTGACAGAATCAATTTCTGCCAGGAAAGTGGAAAAGTTAATAAGTGATGACATTGAATCTGTTTTTATGCATTTATTTTTGCTGGGTAATCCACATCTTACATTCTACAAAATGTTGCTGAAATTAAATAAGAAAAATAAACCAAAATAAAATGCCAGATTTTTCTGCTCTTTTCTTTTACTTTTGTATATGTAGAATAAAGTCAGAAGCAGGGGTTGAAGTGCTGAGCAGTATATTTTTTTGGAATATATTTCAAGTGTGTTCCACAGCCTGAAGGGAATAAAAAAACATTAAGATGCATTTATATTGAAAAAGAGTGATTTTTTTAAGGTTGAGAAAGAAATCCATCACGGTCTACATGCCATATCAAAGGATGGTTATGACGTTACTGGAGTAAATTCCCCAAAAAGTGTGTCAAGGATAGCTGACATTTGCCATAGTGCCATTCTTTGTCAGTCAAAGTGGTAGCACCATTTTCCTCTATGAAGTTAAAAAAAACCAACGAACAAAACACAGCCTCAGAAGTAGGTTCTTACAAAAGAGAAAATGGAAACTCTTGCTACGGGAAGCAGTAGAACGACCTAGAGGGGCAATGTGATAGATATCTTTCCCCTGTTAGTAAATAGAGTCAGTCATCTTTGCTACAAGGAATATACAAACAAATAAAAAGTCCTTTTCCTTACCTGCCATATTACACAACATGAAGCTATATTTGTACTGAAGCACTTGAAAAACATGAAGTGTTATGCTTTTAACCAGCTGGCCAATGCTGAGCTTCTTATAAACTGAATATCTAAAAGTGCGTTACCTAGCTCAATACAAAGTCACCCTATAAGTAAATTTATCTTTTTCCTCACACAACAGTGTCAGAAAAGTTACTTCATCTAAAAAAAATCTACTTCCATATGTATTAGATTATCAGAATAAAATGCTGCTTTACTAGAATTCATAGAACTTCTTTTTCCAGCAAAGAAAATACAGGTCATCTTTTCCTTTATGGGTCAAATTCAAGTAAGGTAAACTGTTCTATAGACAAAAATTGTATGAGTAATACCACCTTCATAATAAAAAGAGATGAGGGTAAAAGGCAAGGAAGAAAAAAACCCAGAAACAATAAAATGAAATTAAATACCTCATTGTATTTTGCTTTATAACAAAGCTCTGGCTATTCTTATTAGTGGCTCTTCTTGATTTGCCTACCTCACTTTTACAATAGCTAACACAGTGTAGTTTCTAAATGAAATAAACTGAGCATCCTTCATTTGTCTAGGAAAATAATAGAAATAATACTAACAGCTTTTTAATAGCCAAAGAAGTAGAATCTTTCACAGCAGTACATAGCTTAAAAGTCAAAGTCAACTCTTCACTTATTGCTGCTAGTATTCTACTTGGAAATGTCCCATTGGACATAAGGTGATAAGAAGAGCTATTTTTCAATTCTATTTCTGTTTGATGTATAGCATTTTCAGGGAAAATACTGAAATCTGTATTTTAGCTAGGACAGTCTATTTCCAAGAATTGTATATTCAAGATCTTTTACAGAATTAACTAATACTGAATGACCACAGTTTAAACGTTGCTGTAATTTAGTGGGGAAAATTGCATGCCTCTATTCAGTTGTTCCTGTAGTTCTGTACATACACAGTATTTATTTTCTAGCTATTTGGGGCAGTTTCTAAGGTCATGTAAATTAACTTGGGTCCATTCTACCAGTGGAACAAAGCCAATTTACATTAGTTGAAGAAGTGACCTTCACTGAAGGGAAAAAAATCTGGTAGTACTCAGTTGTGGAAATAAAAACGAAAAGACTAAATAAAGAAGCATAGTTTCAAAATGATGAAACTGCAAGAAAGATAAAGTGGTGTTGACAAAGCTTTCAACTGAGATTAAAAGATGTAGGAAGCAATTCAGAATATTAAGAGTAGTGCTAGCTGAAAGACAAATCTAAATCCTCCATCCCACAATCTATTACAATATTTTGTACTTGTTTTTTATCATAAATCTGTAGAAAAAATGAAAATATCAACATTTATGAAATTAAAAGCTCCAGATAAATTTGATTAAGTTACAGATAAATGCAAGAGACTTTTGTATCAGTCTTTTTTACAAACAATTATTTTTTTGCTGTTCTTGAACTTAAATTCACAATTTCAATTTGCTGACCCAAAAATGTGTGTTCTGTGTTGCACAATAATCTTTACCTGCCAGTAAAAAACCATTCAGTGCCTTAAGAGGTTTATTTCAGCCTTGGAACAGCTCCAGTAGAGGAGTTCCTTCAGAAAGGAATCCTGAGGGGTTTGGACTACAATTCCCTAGTTATTTAGCTTCTATGAAGTCTAACAGGGACTTCATCTTTCAGGAAAACACTTTGATTCAGAAGTTCTGAAACATTTTGTTTCCAATAAAAATTCAGAATAATTTAGATGCAGAATAATCTAACAACAGGCATAAGAACTCATTTTGATTTTCCAAAGAAAAAAGCCACTGAATCCACATGCCATAGATCATTATAAGTTTTTGGAAAATTTGGTTTATAATCCAAAAATATTGTGTCAAAAGACTACAATATTATACATATACATATACATATACATATGCATATATGTATATATATACACAGATATATACATTATACAGCTATATATACAGATACATATATTAAAAGGCTACAGCTAATCAAATGGAGGGACTGCAGGTAGAGTTAACAGTCAGTGGAGGTTGATTTGAAATTGTACCTGTACCAAAAAAGGATGGTCCTCCTCCACCCTCCTACTCCCTGTCTCCCTTCTCTCCCCTGTGTCAGGTCTAGGAAGTATGTGGCCCCATGGCAGTTAGATCAGTTTCCTGGTCAGACTGAGGACTTATAACTTATTCTGTATAATTCTCGATCAGGTCAATGACACAATGTTCTCCAGTCAGTGGCTGTATGATTGCTAGAACTGATTCAAGTGAATTATTACTAGGAATGTGGATGAGGTCTGGAAGGCAGCACAACTTCTGATAGGCATAAGCCAATGGTGAAATTGCACCTCAGACACAAAAGATCCAAGCAAAAGCTCCACAAATTATATATGATATTAAAATAATTAAAGGGAACATGATTCTAATTTAGGATTACTGTTCTAATTTAGACAGTAAGTCATTTGAGATAATCTAGTCAGCACGAAATTATTGCCAAATTGACAATTTGAGATAGCTCTGAATCCTTCATGTGGTGGTTCCTTCCCTACACATTGGAGTTTGCCTCTTTCTCCTACTACTGCTTGTGTTCTAGTACAAGAGTTCCCTCCAGTTATGTCTAATAAAACTGCTATTTAGGGACCATTAGTTGCTAGGGAGCAACTGTAGTTATAAAACAGATTATAAGGTATATACTTTTGTAATTTAAATGAAAGGTGTAACTCTGTTTTCAAAGAAAAGCAAGTTTGAATTTAGACATTTGAGAAAAAAATGAAATTAAAACATATGCGATAAATATCATCAAAGTCTATCTGCCACCATTCACAAATCATCTTTTGCTTTTAAAATGTTAAGTCAAAAGTGTTAGAAAAAGTGTCATCCCTCAGCTATGACAATTCTAATAAGGTTAGTTAATTAAAAGACACCACTGTTCTTTTTTGGTTCAAATGAAGCAATTGGTTTTCTTAGTTTATAGTGCTATAGTTCTATAGCTTCTTGTTACATATTGCTGACCATCACCATAAAAGTGTCATCCACATCAAATCAACTGCTTTAGACAAGCTATTCCAGGACACCCAGACCACATATAAAGTATTTCCTCAGGGAAGTGTTTTGAAAAATAACTCCCTGGTAAAGAGATTGGTTAGTACAATTCTTACAGCAACTCCCGCGGTTTACATACTTGTCAAAAATCATTGCAAGCTCAGAGATGTCTGCATGAAGTTTTGAACTGACATCTGATAGATAATCTGACAGCTATGTGTATGAAATTGGATAACAACAGCAACTTAGGAGGAAGAAGAAAAACAAAACCAGTGTTTTGTGTTTGCTCTCAGTAGTTTCTAGGAGGTTTTTTTTTTTGCTACACCAGGACTGTCAACTTCAAACATCTGATTTTAGGGCACACTTTCACACGGATGCTCTTCAACTCACTTGGCATAGCTCAGCTCTTGCCTTGAATTAATTTTCCCAGGAAAAAAAAGTTTCTTTGTTTGCTAAAGTTAATAGCATAAATAAAACAATTGCATCATATCTCTATTTGGGATTTTGAAAGGAAGTTTTTCATCAATAACAGCATTTCACCAGGAATGATTAAATGAGTGAGAGAAGGAAAGAGTCTTCCCAGCTTTCTGCATAAAGCAGAAATAATGGCAACTGGAGCCAAACTAGAATCTCATAGTTCCTCAGATCTACTTCTTCTCTTGCCCTGAACACACACTATGCATAAGAAGCCAATTGGATAGTATAAAGCTGAGAATCTGTCCTTTTTGCCCTCCTCTGATTACAAAGCCCAAAGCATTCAGCAAGAGATAATGACATGTATAAGACAAGAAGAAAAGCAGTGGCTTTTACACGCATATTACGTCAAATTCACAGTTGAATGAACTGCATGGGACATAATTTGGCCTTGATGAGTTTTCAAGAAGACCTGTATCATTCTTATAAGTAACTATTAAGATAGTCAAGAATCTATCAAGACTAGATTTCTTTTCTGAATTACAGCTAAACTTGACATAGAAGTTATTCCATGTGTATGTCCAGACTAAATGACTGTTAGAGTCTCATCTGACCTTAAAACCTCAGAACCTTAATACAGACTTTTCAATTTAAAATGTTGGCCACTGATCTTCAGTTAGGTAGTAGTCCCTTCTAACTCCACAGCTTCTAAAAAACATCATATGAAATTTCCATGGTTTCACTAACCCTATCACATTCTGTGCTAAAAGAACATGGGTGTAACTAATACCAATGGTTGCTATCAGTAGTCCAAGTCTTTCCTGAAAGACCCCTCTCTGCAAGAATCCAAAGATTAGTCCCTTATTTTGTTATGTAATATAATAGCTTTAATTTCTTTGATATGACTTGTGTACATATATCTACATGTCATGATTGTAACTTTCTTTAATCACTGAATAGTTGAAGAATATAGCTGCCTCTACCTTTCAGTTTTCAACTTTTGCATGTTGTCTTCTGCTGTATATATTTCAAAAAGCTAAGTAATTGTAAGAATTACTCCAAGAACTGAACTAATTAGACATCATGTTAAGATCCAAACATCTCTGAAAACCATTAATTTCTCTTTACGTTTGTACAACAATGGTGTCCATGCTGCATTTAGGGTGTGAGATTGTAGAATATTTAGATGTTCTCATTTTCATTGTAGTATTGCTATCTCAGGGCCACCAAAGCTGAACATTTTTCATTACTTCACCACAAGATTTACAAGCTTGCTTTGTATCACTCAGGAGCTGAAAACTATACTATAAAATCTCAGCAGATACTACCAAGAATGAATTCCAGGTGATTGATTGGGTCCATGTACTCTTTGAGGCTCCCATGGGCTCTCCCTGCTAAGTAGCTCACCATAGGTCAGGTAGTTGAAAGTAGTGGTACTGAGTCCATACATTGTGGGTACTGCATATGAGTTGATATATACAGACATTATTGCAGAGGGATGAGGATGGGACTTGCAGTTCCTGCACTTGCTCTCCTGCATGGTCTTCAGTTCTGGAGAAAGCACTGGGACCCTTTTTTGTCTGGTTAAAAGATACAAGAGCTGCGTTGTGGTCTCCTAGACTCCCAACTTGCAAGACACTGCAAAGGGATGGCAGGGGGTTCATGAAGGTTGGAAAGACAGATAGGAGAGTGATGAGAAGGCAGAAAAATGGGTTCCAGTATAAGAACTGGTGTTGGAGGTGGGGTCACAGAGGTGAAACTGGAGTAGTTCATTTAGTGATCTACATTGATCTATCGGAATACAACAGCTGCAAGCTTTCTTTCAAAGATCCATTTCTAAATCTTGTTAGGGCTTCATTTTGCAATCAAACAAACTCAGATTAGACAGGACAGGCATTAAGACAGCTAATGTGGATTTGCATTACATCCTGTGCAGTAGCACACTGCAGGTATGAAAAATGATTCATGTGACATCTGTTGAATTTTGAACGCTGTGTCAGAGCTGAAACATCAGACCAAAAGATAGTAACATTGCAACGTAGACTGACCATATAAAACCCACTGTTACCTGTTGTATACTTACTAGAGTGGTCCTTCCAGTTTACCAGTAGCAGTAAAAGTTAGCTGACAGATGGCTTTGAATATAAACACCGAAAGAACTGGCCGTATCTCAGTTTGGCTTCAATTTGATGTATTCCCATATCAGGTAAACTATGTGGTTGTATGTTAACTCAGGATACCAGTTAGTGAATGCTAGTCCTGATTTGATTTTTTTTTTAAGTATGTTTTCCTTCAGTTGAATTTTCAAAACAATAGTATTATGCGGATACATCTAAAGGATATTCACTTTGCACTTGTCTTTTTCATATTCTGCTTTGTTTGTTGTTAATTCTAATTTGATTGTAACCTAATAGCATTTTGTAGTGCCCAGCATAGAAAGGCTAAACATGATTAAATTTTCTTATTCTCTTTAGTGTAATAATTTCTTATACAATGTTGAAGAAACGTCCGTAAGTAGTATAAAAAAGTATCTCCCAGACTAACATTGTTGCAAGATATGGTTAGACAACAGTAAGTGAGCATCAGTGTACAGATTGTGACTCCACAAGCACCTCTGAAAATCAAGAAGCTTTTATCTTAGAAACATAGAAACATAGAATCATAGAATCATGGAATGGTTGTGGTTGGAAGGGACCTTTAAAGGTCATCTAGTCCAACCCCCCTGCAATGGGCAGGGACATCTAAAACTAGATCAGGTTGCTCAGAGCCCTGTCCAGCCTGACCTTCAATATTTCCAGGGATGGGGCATCTACCACCTCTCTGGGAAGCCCATTCCAGTGTTTCACCACCCTCATTGTAAAAAATTTCTTCATTATATCTTGCCTGAATCTACTCTCTTTTAATTTAAATCATTACTCATTGTCCTATCACTACAGGCTGTAGTAAAAAGTCTGTCCCCATCTTTCTTATAAGACCCCTTTAAGTGTTGAAAGGCTGCAATAAGGTCTCCCTGTAGTCTTCTCTTTTCCAGGCTGAACAACACCAACTCTTTCAGCCTTTCCTCATAGCAGAGGTGTTCAAGCCCTCTGACTATTTTTGTGGCCCTCCTCTGGACCTGCTCCAATAGGTCAATGTCCTTCCTGTGCTGAGGACTCCAGAGCTGCATGCACTACTCCAGGTGGGGTCTCACCAGAGCAGAACAAAGGGGCAGAATCACCTCCCTCGACCTGCTCGCCACGCTTCTTTTGATGCAGCCCAGGATACGGTTGGCTTTCTGGGCTGTGAGTGCACATTGTCGGCTCATGTCCAACTTTTCATCTATCAGTACCCTCAAGTGCTTCTCCTCAGGGCTGCTCTCCATCCCTTCATCCTCCAGACTGTACTGATACCAGGGATTGCCCTGACCCAGGTGCAGGACCTTGCACTTGGCCTTGTTGAACCTGATGAGGTTCACACAGGCCCACTTCTCCAGCTTTTCCAGGTCCCTGTGGATGGCATCCTGTCCCTCAGGCATGTCAACCACACCACTCAGCTTGGTGTCATCTGCAAACTTGCTGAGCGTGCACTCAATGCCACTGTCTATGTCACTGATAAAGATATTGGACAGCACTGGCCTCAGTACAGACCCCTGAGGGACACCACTTGACACTGACCTCCATCTGGACATTGAGCCATTGACCACTACCCTCTGGATGTGACCATCCAACCAAGTCCTCAGCCACCAAACAGTCCACCCATCAAATCCATATCCTTCCAATTTAGAAAGAAGGATATTGTGGGGGACCGTGTCAAAGGCCTTTCAGAAGTCCAGTTAGATGACATCCAGAGCTCTTCCCTTGTCCACTGATGCAGTCACTCCATCATAGAAGGCCACTAGGTTGGTCAGGCAGGACTTGCCCTTGGTGAAGCCGTGCTGGCTGTCTCGAATCACCTCCTTGTCCTCCATGTGCCTTAGCATAGCTTCCAGGAGGATGTGTTCCATGATCTTCCCAGGCACAGAGGTGAGGCTGACAGGTCGGTAGTTCCCAGGGTCCTCCTTTTTACCCTTTTTAAAAATGGGTGCAATGTTTCCCTTTTTCCAGTCCCCAGGGACTTCACCTGATGGCCATGACTTTTCAAATGTCATGGAGAGTGGCTTGGCAACTACATCAGCCAGTTCCTTCAGGACTCTGGCATGCGTCTCATCAGGTCCCATAGACTTATGTACGTTCAGGCTCCTCAGGTGGTCGCAAACCTGATCTTCACTTACAGTGCGAGGAACTTTGCTCCCCCAGTCCCTGTCTTGTGGTCCATCCACTTGAGAGGTGTGGGAAGAGAGGTTGCCAATGAAGACAGGCAAAAAAGTTGTTAGTACCTCAGACTTCCCATCCGTTGTTACCAGTTTCCCAGTTGTGTTCACTGGGTGTGGGTGTGTGTGTGTGTGTGCTTTTTTGACCTTCCTTTTCCATCTGACATGCATGTAGAAGCCCTCCTTATTATTCTTTGCATCCCTTGCCAAGTTCAGCTCCAGCCACACCTTGGCCTTCCTGAGCCCATCCCTACACAACCAGGCGGCATCCCTGTACTCTTCCCAGGATACCTGTCCCTGCTTCCACTGCCTGTGCATTCTCTTCTTGCCCTTTAGTTTGATCAGCAGGTCTCAACTCATCCATGCTGGTCTCTTGCCTTCCTTTCCTGATTTCTTACACCTGGGGACTGAGAGCTTTTGCGCTCTATGGAAAGCATCCTTAAAGATCTGCCAGCTCTGTTCTGCTCCCTTGTCCCTGAGGGCCATTTCCCAGGGGGTCCTGTTGATTAACTTCTTGAAGAGCTGGAAGTTTGCTTTCCTAAATTTCAGGGTCCTGACTTTACTCTTTGCCTGATCCATGTCCCTCAGGACTGTGAACTCCACCAGTGCATGATCGCTGCAGCTCAGGCTGCCTCCAGTCTTGACATTACCGATGAGCTCACTTACATTGGTGACCATCAGGTCCAGTATCGCATCCCCTCTGGTAGGGCTGTCTATGACCTGGCTTAAGAAGTTATCCTCAATGCATTCCAGGAGTCTCCTGGGTTGCCTACAGCTCTCTGTGCTACTTTCCCAGCAGATGTTGGGGTGGTTGAAGTCCCCCAGGAGGATGAGAGCTTGTGAGCACAATGCCTCATGTAGCTGGAGTAAGAAGGCTCTGTCAATAGGCTCCCCTTGATCAGGCGGCCTGTAGCAAACACCAACCATGAGGTTCCCTTTGTTGCCTCAGTCTCTAATTCTTACCCATAAGCTTTCAACCTGCTTGTGGCTATTCTTCAGAGACAGCTCTTCACAATCTATCCATTTCTTGACGTAGAGGGCAACCTCTCTACCACTCCGACCTCACCTGTCCCTTCTGAACAGCCTGTAGCCATTGATAGCTGCACTCCAGTCATGGGATTCATCCCACCAAGTTTCAGTGATGGCAACTAGGTCATAGCTTTTTATTAGCATGGTGGCTTCCAGCTCCTCCTGTTTGTTGCCCATGCTGTGTGCACTGGTGTAGAGGCACTTCATCTGAGCTGTCAGCTGTGTCACCTTCATAGAGGAGCACACATTAATTCCTCTGAGGTATTTCACTGCTGTTGCCTTGTTGGTTCCTATTAACTCAGGAGCCCCTGGCTCATCTCTGTAAGACTTCAGGTGTGCTGCAGTGTACCCAGCACATCTCAGATCAACAGGCTGAGGGCCTTTGATAGCACCCTGTCCCTCTAACATTGGTGTGTCATCCCACAGCTCGTGAGCAAAGACTCTCTTTCCCCTTTGAGAAAGGTGAATCCCATTCAATGCCAGCAGGTCTGGTACCATGTAGACCATCCTATTATTGAAAAACCCAAAATCATGCTGGTGACACCAGCCACAGAGCCATGTATTAATAGACTTGGTCCATCTATTTCTTCCAATGTCGCTGCCTGCAACTGGAAGGATAGAGGAAGAGGACTTAAGTTACTACAGTGACTACTATAAGATCAGACCTTGTTCTGCTATTATTCCACAGACTAAGGGAAAGACTCCTTCAGTGTCATAGTACATGAAGAATTAATCAGACAAATTCACCTGTGCAAAATAAGGAGCAGATCCATCTTCTTCCAATTTTAGATCCCTATTTTAAAATTGGTGAGAGTTAGAAGCCTACATACTTTTGTAAATCTGGGATCAAATCCAGAATTTACTTATTCAAGTGACTCATTGGAGACCTTTTATAAATCACTTTGTGACTTTCAAAACTGCTGTAGTTCAAATATCTATAAATTGTCTCAATACATATCATTCCAATATTGATTTTTTAAAATTTTTAGAAGATATTTTAAAAGAAAATATAACCTTTTAAGACTCCAGCAAGCTCTTCTGTTTTGTGTTAATAAATTAATTCACTGTGGTTAATAATAAAAATGTTTTGGATGTTTTTTTCTGTTGTTATTTTCAGGTCACATTAAAAAACCCTATACAATACACCATTGCATGTATGCATTGCAGTTTTACACCAGCTTAATTTACAATTCAATCAGTGTGAGCCACACCAGAGGCTGTGCTAAGCATAGCCTTTCTGGATTCATTAGAGTGGCTGCTCATTCTACAATAAGGCTTTACTTGCCAGTAGTCATTCTCTCCAAATCCTTGCAAGCCTACTGAGGATGCAGCTCTGCTAATAAGCTGCAATGGGGCCTTGCGCTTACAGCTATACACTTGATTGTACATTATCCACCTCAAACATTGCCAAGCTGTTTAGCTTTTAAGTGAATCGTTGAGTAAATGACACTTTTTCGTACTGTACATATCAGTATCCCAGATGGGAAAAGTGAGTGTTACATATACCCCAGGAAGGTGGAATAACATGATTGTCTATACAGCTGCTTGCCGATCCTTCATCTCCATGTTGATTTTTCCATTTCGCAGTGTAAAAGAAGATCCATATCTTATCCTGTGCATAACATAATCTTCTCAGTTATGTCTGTGATTCTTTCAAGGCCTTTGCGGTATGCAGCCATTAAAAATCATTTAATTACAGCATTATCCCTGAATTAAACATCACACTGAAAGTATAGCTGGAAAAAAGATATTGACTGACAAAAAGGCAACTCTTTTTCTTTCATACTATTCTGGTATCACAGAGAGATGAAAACAGAACTGAGTCCCGCTGCTTTTTAAGACTTATGGAGATGGTGATGGCTTCTCCTCCATATTGACATCGAACTGGAAGGCAAATTCATATTTTCACTTCAAACCTTGCCTGCAGCAGCAAAAGCTCAAGTAACAACTTCTCCAATTGTAGCCATAAAACATGCTACTTTTGGTCCTCTAAATACTGATTGATTGGCTTTGCCCCTCAGAAAAGATATGCTATTTCCTGAATAACAAAGTCGATAGAACAACCAGCCACCGTTGTACTTGTTGCAGTAACACCCAACAATCCCAGTATCACACATCAATCTGATCTTTGAGGTAGATCTTAATCTTTTTCTTAACAAAGGATAACAAAAAAAGGTGCAAAACATGAACAAAAAAATTAGAATAAGAGTGTCTTTTAAAAGCAAAAAACTCACCTGTAGTGGACAAAAAAAACCATTAATACAAGTCTTCTTTCACACTTTCTATCGCTTTATCTCTGTAATGTGGGCCTTTTCCTTCAGTCTTGGTCTTAGTATAGCGACATTCAGCCTTGTCCTCAGCAGCAAGAAACCCTTCACAGCCCCTTCTAAGAAATGGCATTTTGTAAGCTGGGAATCCTATCTTTCCACTCCTCTTCGAGGATTTTCAGGTTTTCTGAACTGCAGGGTCCCATGTTTGCCACATCTGTCCTTCTCTGCCTGCCCAAATGGCATGCTCAGTTGCCATCAGAGAGGAAATAATTTCTTCTCCCTGCAAAGGCTTCCACTCAACCCACATTTCAAGAGACAGGAAAGAGCAAAGCAAGCAAATTCCTCCCTGCTGTCAAGTCACAGTCTTTTAACAGAACACAAAATGCTGAAGCAAGTAAAAGACACAGTCAGCTACAGACAGAGAGGGCACTGGGAGGAGCGGCCATTTAGACCTTTTAGATGAACTCCCATACATCTCTGTTTATACACTTGTGGTCCTGCTACAGAATCAGCCTAACTGAATTTACAGTTGGTTTTGTAGAGCTCTACTTAAGGGAAATAAAAGTAGTGCAATCACAGAAACGTCCCAGAGAAAACAGTGGGAATGTTAGGTCTATAAACTAAACACATTGGACTTGAAAACCTAGCTACTTAAACCTAGCTACTTAAACCTACCTAGCTACTAGTAGCCAAATTAAAGGTATTTATTTAGATGACAGACCCATAAGGCTGAGTTAGGTTTGCAAGACTGAGTTCTTCCTTACATAGGACATAAAATTTCTCTATGAGGATCCTATATATTTTTGTTGAGATGGAATTTCCCCTTCAAAAAAAGACCTACTGCTGGTCAAAATATTTCCAGATAATTGACAGTCCTTTCTTCTGATAAGCAATGTCAAAGCTTAATTGCCCTTGCAGTTAGACATATACTTTCTTTCAATGCTTAAACAGCTTCATTCTGTAATTGCACTTGTCTGCCAGATTAAACAGGTCCCTATCATCAGAAATCACTTTCGTGTTTATATACTTGCAAACCATGATAAAGTCTGCTAAATATTCTCTTTAATAAACTTAATTGAGATCCATTCTTTTATTGAGATATTCATTTAATTGCATCATTTTTACCACTTATTTGCTATTTTCAGCTTCCCAAATTTAAAATACAGCTTTTAAAACTTAATACAGTGCTTGTGTGAGAAATCAACCTCTCTTACCAGGAACTGTTGTTTCCCTGCTTAGACAGCTAAGACAAACTTATCTCAGAAACAACACATCATTGGAAGATTTAAGTTCAAGTGGTTATTAATCATTATTAATTTCAGCATCATTACTTTCAACTATACAGCTTCTCACAACGTAACTATTACAAACACTACTTTTTCCTATAGCAAGCCTTTGATTTTTGCTGAATTTCTGTTGCCCTATGCCACTGGAACAATTGCAAGTCATATGAAAATTTTATTAGCAATGATTTTCAATTTTTTCCCCCCCAAGCTACTGATAAAGGTATTTAACCATACTGGGCTAAGAACAAATCTCCTCTGGCTGACAATTCCCCATTTAACTTGACTTTTGACAACTAAGAACTAGAATGTTTTTAAATTTTTCTATATGTAATATATAGATTTTGCATAACATTTGACATAGAGGAAAGTAGAGAGAGAGAAGGAGTAATGAAAATGTTGTAGGATATAATATCAGATACTTCCAGGAATATGGAAATCAAAAGAAGTTATCTTTTGACCAGTGAAGTAAAAAATTCACCCATGAAGTTTTTTGTGCTCTTGAACCATATAATACATTGGATTGACTTACTTCTAGGCAACTATCTTCATTGACATCAATAGTTTCTTTGTTTCTTCCTTATTAGCCTTCCCATGCATTCTCAAATCAATTTAATCTGTCTACTTTATAAGCCCTTTTATCTTATCAAAATATTTGCACCCTTATACATTTGGTCAACCCAAATTTCTATATTATTCCAAAGTATGCATAGTAGGAAAAGTTTATCGAAATCTTATTTGAGAACTCTAAAAAAAAAGTATTAAAGCCTAGCGAGACAAAGAGGAAGATTTCTCCCTCTTTCTCTCTACATATGTATTTATTATTTTCTGTCTGAATCCTTTCTATAACACTGTGGTTACATAAACATCTGCTTTTGCTTTTTAGCATTTTATTCTGTTTTTATTAGTATCATTCATTTGTTTTTTTCCCTGTACATACATATAGAATACAAAAGCTGTGAATTGTAAATGTATTTCAGCTATTGCAGCTGCATCTGTTTGGTAGCATTTTTCTGTTAAAATCCAAATTCAAGGAATTTATTATTACCTCACACTTTTATTTTTCATTGCTTTGCATGATGGGCAAAAATCTTCAGATATTCCCAATATACTTCCACTTTTTACAGTTCAGGGAAGATTTCTTAATGTCTTCTCCATTGTGTTTGGTTTTTACCTACAAAGCAGCACCTTTACCATTTCCTCATGAACTTATCTCCTGTGTCAGTATGGTAGATGAGTTTGGGGGGGGGGGGGGGGAGGGGGTAATAAAGCTGACATCCACTGCTGCCAGTGAATTAATTTGTGTATGCTCCACTAGAGCACATAGAGCTCAGTCACAACAATAATCTATGTTACTTTATTCTTAGACTTACCATCACTCGATTTATACTCAACCTTTGTTTACATCAGTGAGTGTGTCTGTACCACTATAAACTTGAAAAGATTCCTGGCTGAATATGAGTTTGGATGTCTATCATAATTTTCTCTAGTGGAAAGCAGCAAACAATCAAAACACAAAGGAATCATTGCATTGAAGGGCCAGCAATAAACTTTTCTGCAGCTGATGTGCAATATGCTTCCATGATTCAACTAATTCTACATGACTTTTCTTACAACCAAAAATTATACTTGGTGTTAGTTTCCATGATACATAGAAGCTAAGAAAGCATACTAAGAAAGCATACTTCTTTCAACTACCCTAGAAACATAAAGCAAGTGGGTAAAGCTGGATATCATATACACATACACATAAATACATTCACAAGCATAAATATATTTTAGGGAGACAAGAAGTGATAAAGAGCTGCATGAGTCTCTGTGGTATATACAGATAAAATGGACAATCTAAGAGTTGTTTCTGTCATATATCTAATCAAGTAATTGACATTCTTTGATATTAAACAAATAGATCCTTGCTTTACCTTTTTGAATGACTGAATGGCGTATTAGCTGAAATAATTTCTGTATTTCAACTCCAAGGGTCAAAACTGACCCAGCATGATATTCAATTTTATACAATCAGCAGAAGATATTCAGTAAGAATAGGAGAAACATAAGACTGAGGTGATCGCCTGTTTAAAAATTGACACAGTTGAATGATTTACTGATCATGATTAATGAGTGTCTCAATCTGCATATGAAAATGGAGAAAAAAAATACTGATGTTGGCAAAATGCATTACTGCTAGTCAGGCAATACTTCATACCACAGGAGACAGGGTTTTCGTACTTGCCAGTTAAGCTTGACAGCCTTGCTCACATTTTGTGATGGACACGGTAGGAACACACAATAATCACTGCTGTCTAATACAAAGTTTATGGAATTATGATAAGACTGGGGTAGATCACGATAAAATAGAAGCACCATTGAGTGTTACAGGTGAAAAGTCTTTTCTCAACAGGGTACAATTTTCTCTAAAAATCTTGTACTCCTGGGATTGATTTAGCAGACATACACTGGGGTGAAGTACAACCTGCTCCTTCTCTTCAGGGAATCTGGACTGTTTTGTAGATGTTGCTGGCATCCAATACATAGACTTCATCCCCATGCAGTTGTGGCAGGTCCTTTTAAGGGGTTTAGAAGGCATTTATGTAGAGCATCCACCTTTCCAGGGACCTCACAATCTTCCTGTGGCTTCACAAAACCAGCTAGCAACCATCCTGTTTTATGTCCTGGTAAACACGAATACTGATGTTTCTATAACAAATCTTAAAGCCATGTCTTTATTCAAGAATCATATAGGTTGCTTGGTAGACTATATGTAATAATTCCTTTAACAAAGAGTGCAGAAGTATAAGGCATTACTACTATTTTAATAATATATACATATTGCAATAATAAGCATATATATTAAATTTATAAGCATGTAAGCATATGTGTGTATATATATATATGTCTATACAGGATATACATCCTGAGTTAGTCTTCCACATGCCAACTCTCTGTAGAGATGCTATATATTTTCCATTAATTGGTGTTACTTTTTCTTACCATAGTGAAAAAGAAAAAAAAAGGAATGCAAAAGTATTCAGCTCAAGTTCACAGAAAACAAGTTGCTGAACAGAGCTCTCCTATTTCGTGTTTCTTTCACAAAATGTAATGATATAAAATTGCAATGCTGCAGACACTGTTACTTAGTATTCATATCATGGAAGCAATAAAAGTCTTACAATTTTTGAGTGAGCAAGTTTTTGTAATTAATCTTTCCTGCCTGATTGCATTTCAGTTCCACACCTTCCATTTTCAGTCATCAAGAGGCAGTGCGCAGAACTTCTACTTACCTCCCAGGTACAATCATAACATAGTAAAGTGAAACAATGATATAGACTCAAATCTAGATTATATAATTATAAGATGTTTCAAATTCTCAGTCAATTCTTGATACACAAGAATGACTATTTATTACTTGATTTGCTATGACAGCCAAAAAATGTAGATACTTGAAAATATGAAAAAAATTGAGATTTAGAAGCAAAAAGAAATTGGCTCAAGCCACATGACACAAGATATCTGAACAGAAGTCAACATAACAGTGGGGAGTATAAGTAGAAGCATTCCTGCATATGGAAAGGGAATGGACAAAGTCTTACGCATCTCACTTTGTTTCTGTTTATCTACTTAGGTGATATTTAAGTGTATTTTTCTTGGGATTAGATTTCATTTGACAGTTTTTTACTGAGTGAGGGACTAAACAGTGATTCTGATAGGGTAAAGAGCATAAACATCCATCACCATTTATGTTTTAAAACATTTATGAATCAACAGTGGATTTAGAAAAACCAAGTGTGTGCAGTACAGAATTAGCATTTACCAAATGCTTCATAGTTGACAATGCCTAGATCATTGAAATGATTAAAAATTTCATTAGAACAGCTAATGCTAAGCCTCTGAAAAATACTGTAGTTAAGCAAATTCCTTTTGACTTACTTCTTGTCTTTCAGTAGAAGACAAACTCCATTATTTCTGATCCTTACATTTTATATCTATATATACATAAGTACATGTGCATGCACACACATATATAGTTATACAGGCACAATAAACACAATCCACAATTCCTGTCCTAGAAGATAATCCTATATTCCTGTTTGAAGAAATGGGCTGCTTTAAATCCTAAATTTCCACTATTACTTAGTGATAGTTTACAGAAGAAACAACCTCCTACGCTTGCTTATTCTCTCTTATACATCAGAAATTTTCTGCAGAGGAATGTTAAAGTTTTATTGCTGTTTTATTAAAAAAAACAGAGAACCAGATCTATGTGCAGCCTTCCCTTTGTACTGTCTGTTCTCTCAAGCTGTGCTTGAATATTCTTTGAAATACCTCCAGCATGCGTCAAATCTGAAAAGTCATTAGCAGATGCTTAGTACCTATTTAGGTCTAAATTACATGTTCACAAAATATCTCCTATAACGTTTGAAAAATTCACTATTTCCTGCTCTCTTGATTTTATCCGCACAATAGTTAATGCTTTTTCTTTTTCCTGATTTAGCAGAGCCATAACTCCTGGAGTCACATTCTTACATAAAAATCTTGATTTTTTTATTAGCGATAGAGTAGAAAAATGTATTTTCACTTCCTACTGATATCAAGGGAAACCTGAAATTTGAGAAGTAAATACTCAAAAATCTCTATATTGAATGCTTGGGATTAATAGTACAGACCTAGTTTTCAATCTTTAAGTTATGATTTTAGTTTCTATCTGTAAAGTGTCACCACTCTCTAAAAAATTCAAAAGACAAGATGAAATTGGCCAGTTTATAAGCAATTGGTAGCTGCTTAAGAAGTGCTAAACAGGTATTTTGTTCAATGTAGGTCAGGGAAAGGGAAAAACAAACCAGAATAATCCCAGACATGTATTGCATTTCAGACCTGTCTCTCTACTTGGACCTTCATTCTTATGCTGTTAATAAGACAAAATCATCCTGAAGTAGCACTAATGAAGGGAAAAAGGGAAGCTTACTGACTTATCTAGGGATTTAAAATAGTTGTATAGTAGTGTGAGTGTGTATTAGACAAACTCCAGTATACCAAGCAAAAGTTTAGATAAGGGTTTGAAACAATAGCACAGCCTAGTGAGTGAGAACTAGGGAAAGCTCAAGCAGAGATATAACTGCACATGCTCTCAAAAGACATTGTAGAGATGATTTTTAAGGCTACAGTTTTTGAAGACATGCTATTTGTGCAATATTAGATTAGAGAAAAAAATGGTTTTAGTGATGAGCACAAACCACACATCCTGGTATTTTGGAACAGGAAGATTGAATCTAGGTTTACTTCTGGATTTTGCCAATAAAGTTAATTTTATGATGTGCAGAACTATGACCTGGAACCTGAAGCCCAAAACAGCATTAGAATACTTTATCTGTAACTGATATTCGAGATCTGAATGTTGCCATTTGAGCCCACTGCTAAAGTGGAAAATGAGAAACAAGACTGCATTTTTCTTAAATTCTGCATTTCTAAAAAGCCTTTGTTGCTCCCCCTCCAAAAAAAAAATAATTAAAAAACCAAACAAATTGTAATTCATTAGAGAAAGTCTTCAAACAGAAACCCAGTTTTCTAATTGGAAAAGTGCCTCTCTACATGGAAATATTTTATGCCAATGATCACTTGTGTGGCTTTTAAAGAGAAGTTTCCATATTACAACAACTGATAATCCCTGAGTTTGATTCTAATTTAATTTGTTTCAATCAGAAGACTGTAAGTAGTACAATTGATTCTCAGATTGGAGACAGTAGTAAAAAGTGGGATTGCAGAGTTTAAAGTGGACAGTGAGGGAAATAAAGAGGGAAAAGAGAAGACAGAGGAGAAAGAATCCAAATCAACTAAATTGTTAGCTATGGTTCTTATTTAAACTGCATTTATTTATCAGAAAGGAAAACAAGAAAGCCAAAGAGAGAATCAAAACTATAGTTAGAAAATGAATGCATATTGTTAATTAGTGAATATTGACTAAAGAAAGGACAAAAGTCAAACTATAAGAAACAAGAAATCATCTTAGCAGAACTTTAATGCTAAGAACTGTTAACTCACAGCATGAGTCCACAAGAGATTTGAAGATTATCTGCCTGTCCAAGTAGCCAAGTAATCCTAATTATGAGGATGCTGTGGGGACCAGCTGCTCCTTGGGGCCAGAAGTATCAGGGCAAGGTCTAGCAGCCAGGGTCTGTACATCCTGTACTTTACTAGGTATTTCTAACAGTGACTCATAAAGATCAAAGAGGCAAGTTTGTTTATAACTGAAGTCAGTGTCCAAATGTTCATGTCATTGTAGTATATCAGAATCAGACCATGAGCACGGAAGTTTTTGCTTTGAGAAAGGCATTTGACTACAAACTCTATTAGCATTAAGCAGCCCTAAAGGTTGATTGCATGGATCAGATTAAGTGACTGTTCATACTTTTGCTGATATACAATAATTTCCTTTGGTAATTGCATTCAAGTGTATTTACACCTGGTTGCATTCCGAATGTTTTTAATTGTCTTTGGTAAGTTTTACTTTAAGATTGGAAAGCAAATGGGCCGAACTGTGAGGTTGTTTTATGCATTGAAATTTGATAGTAACTTACTCTTTCATTCTTTGCCTCAGGTGCAATACACTTAATTGGTTCCTAATCACTGAATTGCAATCATGGTTTATGGCTTAGCTAGCAGTCTTTAAAGGTTTGTTCCAACTTCATCTGCAACTTTCAGAACACATAATTACATCAGTGAATACCATGAATAGACAAGGAGTGTGTCCTTTCACTTTTACTGTTTGTTACTGCTACAGTAAGGTATAACAATCTCCTTTCACCTTAGGGTTCACTCAGTCACTGCTGATAGATGATCCATCCTAGACCCCTGTGCTCTTTTGCTTTTTTGAGTCCAAAAATCTTTAAAGCTTGGTGCGGGGAGGCAGCAAGGGTTTCTTTGATGTCATAGTGTTCCAGAGCAGAACACTGAATCCCCATATTTATGTCTTTTATTTCCTAGAGCTTTTGTTTAATAATCCTCATGTAATTTCCTCATTTTGTTTTATACGATAATAAAAGAAAAATATTTCATTGGTGTGAATTTTCCATACATAGAATAGATGACAACAGACATGAACAGATAAATCCATAAACTAACTGAATATATTTGTAGTTTGATAAGTACTGCAAATTACACAGCCATTTAGTTTTCATTACTGATATTCATATGCTTCCTTCTCTTTGATATACTGATTTATTCTATTCTAGGGCCCACTAAAACAAACATTTTCATTTTTAAAATAGCAGCAAGATTGCAGCAGGTCTTTAAAGTAGCTTAGCAAGCAGTATTTTGCTTGTTGAAAAATTTACCTCTGTTTAGAAAAGCACTCAAGAGCATGTTAAGTCTTATCAGAATCTATATTTGGTTCTGTTAGATAATCAACGTGTACATTTCACATTACAGTCAACAGGACTTCAGCTTATGTTGAAATGTTTCCTCAAATCAGGGCCTCAGCAGGTCCATTTTTGACACATATAATAAAGGACAGGAGATAAAAATAACAAGTGACACACTTTTAACTCTTCCGCAAGAAACTTCAGCTAAGGTTTTGAAGACTAAGCTCATAGTCATTATATTTAATTGTATTTAATTGTTTCTGCACATGTGCAAATAAACTCCTCTATTATATCCTAAGAAATACTATTTTAATAAGTTCTTCCGGAAGACTATGTTGTCTTATATTTCTTCTAAATGTGTCTGTCATTACTTGCAACAAGTAGATCTCCCAGTTAATCAGCAGGACAGTATCACATTTCTATGCAGGAAGGCAGGACCTGAGCCTCTCAGCATTGCCCAAACAAACTTGCACAGAAAAACTTAAGATGACTCTGACCATAGCAGCTTTGTGCTCCACAGGAGGAGCTCTCTTTCCCTTCTAGACTGCTGCTTGCTTTATCTTTATCCCCCACTTCAGAAGAGTATTTCTTAGTATATGAAGAATAATAATCTTCCATTTACAATACTACAAGGGAACATGGTGAGGATGGTGTGGGGAGTATTGACAGTATGACAGTTTTTTTGAGTCATTCTGTTCCAGCATTCTGTCAGCTTCATCGATATCCTTCAAGATACCGAGATCCTCTCCTTGTAATGATGTGTATGTAGCCTGAGTTACACTCCTGACAGCTTCTATCTGCTTAAACCTCATGTATCAATAATACTCCTCTAAGTTGAATAGCAAAAACTATAAACATAATACCTTAAACTGTTAATTGAGTTATAATAGGCCTTGATTCTGACTGCTCTCCACGATTAGACTATTCTCCTTTAACTCCACCCACAGTATTGAATCCACCATAAAACTTAAAACCTTTCTTTCTTTTCCAGTTAGATAAAATAAACTGAAAAACTTGTTAGAAATTATCTGGATGCAAATGTGGACAGATTTTGTCTCTGATTATTTTACCTATGATGGAAATAAATGTAGCAGGTGTTTTACACTGAAACAAAACAAAGCATCACTTATTTATAAATAAACACAGCTGACATTAACTGTGGTTGCTATTGTCCAATAAGCTTTTGTCAAATGGAAGCCTAGAATTTATTATATTTATTTTTAGATTTTCATAAAGGATATAGTATCCATTAGCAGATCAGTGTCATAGTAAAGATCTGTCATTTTAAAAATCTATAGTCTCCTCTCTAAATCTCTCATATATATTAAAATATGTACAGTTTCTTCAATTAAATTTAGGGGGCGGGGAGGGAAATCACTATAGATGAGCACTCAGTGCTCTACATAATTTTTGAAAGCAACATTAATAAACTAGGAAACACTTTTATCTTTTCCATTCATATATTGTAGAATTATTCAACATTTCCTTAGGTTAAATAGTAAGGTAAGAGCTTTAATACTTTGCATAATGGCAGTACCAATGACTTGATCATTCTATACAAATGTTTAGACAGAAGCATACTAACTGCCTTATTTAATCCCATCAATCTTATTTTTTCCCTTTTAAAACTAATAATCTTGGTGCCAAAATAGTGTGTTCGGGGAATTAGCTGACAGCAGAAATTATCTGAAAAGTGTTTTTAAAACCATCTATGATCATTTTAAGTTTAAGAGAGTAGTTGCAATATTTATACTAAACCAGCAGCCAAGTACTCTATACTACAGAAACCATTCATATCACTGAGCGTTTTCATAATTGGTCAGCTTTTGTTTTCAAAGAGGCTGAATTTTCCATCTGACACTTTTTATCATAACATTAAGTTGTTCTTCCTGGTAACTTTTATAGTTGCTTCTGAGCTACACAATTAATTTGAATTTGAGTTGGCATGAAGGCAGCACAGCCTGCCAGCAGTTTCCTGATGGGGGTATACTCTGTGTGGTATGGAGGAATCCCAACCACACACTGAGTCAAAAGAGGTTGTTTCTTCTTCTCTCTCCAGGGGCTGATAAACAGGAACACTGTCAATGTAGAGAAAGATAATGACTAGGAAAAGATGGAAAGCTTGCAGTGTAACAAGTAGATAAACGAGTTTTAATCTCTCTCAAGCTAAAGCAGCAGAGATATGAGCCTATTTAGCACAGTAGTCTTGCTGGAAAATCAAGGATGGCATCCTTGCAACTGTCTTGCTGAGGAACTAAATGCTGAAGTGTCCTTCTCCAAGCAATCTAGTACTAGTATGAAAATTATTATCCCCTGCTACATTGAAGAGACAAAGAACAGGCAATCCAAATACATCTACAGAAAGAAGCCTTGTGGTTTCAGTGTTCCAGAGAAAAGTAACATATGTGGTGGGATGACCCGGGCCAGCTGCCAGACCCCTACCCAGCCACTCTCTCATTCCCGTTAGTTAACAAGACAAGGGGAGAAAATGAGACGGAAAAGCTTGTGGGTTGACATAAAGACAAGGAGATCACTGACCAGTTACTGTGATGGGCAAAACAGACTTGACGGGGGAAATTAATTTCATTTATTAAATATTTTTTATTAAATACTTTCTAATTAAATAAATTAAAAAATAGATTTGGATGGTGAGAAACAAAGACAAAAAAACTAAAATACTTTCCCTCCAGCCATCCCCACTTCTTCCCAGGCTCAACTTCACTCCTCCATTCCTGACTACTTGACCTCCTCCCTGAGTGATGCAGGGGGATGGGGAATGGGGGGCTGCGGTCAGCCCGTAGCAGCTCCTCCCTGCCGCTCCTTCCTCCTCACACTTTCCCCTGCCCCAGCCCGGGGCCTGCCCAGGGGCTGCAGGGAAACACCTGCCCCAGCGGGGTCCCTCCCGGGGCCGCAGGGGAATCTCTCCCGGGGCGCCTGGAGCCCCTCTTCCCCTCCTCCCGCTCCCCCCTCGGGGCTCGCAGGGCTGTTTCTCACCCTGCTGCCCTCAGCCCCGGCTGCCGGGCAGCGTTTTGCCCTTCCTCACCCAGGCTTTCCCCGAGGCGCCCGCCCGTGGCTGCGGGGCTCAGCTGGGCCCTGCGCTGGGGCCGCTGGAGCCGGCTGGAACCGGCTGTGTCCGGCGCGGGGCAGCCCCTGTAAGGAGCCGCCAGGGCTGCCCTTGCAGACCCCCACTGCACCTGCACCCAATACAGCATAACTTTGGATTGAAAAGGTTTGTAAAGAAGGGAAAGTGTGATATTTCGAATCACTGGTACCCTCTAAAACTAAAACTTCCTTATTACACACAATTGATCCCAGGTGCAAGAAATCAAGAAATCAGGCAAGGAAGGGAAGAGGCCAGCATGGCTGAGCCATGACCTATTGGTCAAACTAAAGGGCAAGAAGAGAATGCACAGGCAGTAGAAGAAGGGACTGGTATCCTGGGAAGAGTACAGGGACACTGCCCAGTTGTGTAAGGATGGGATCAGGAAGGCCAAGGCTTGGCTGGAGCTGAACCTGGAGAGAGATGCAAAGAATAATAAGGGCTTCTACAGGTACGTCAACCAGAAAAGAAAGGTTAAAGAAAGCTTACCCCCTCTGATGAACAAAACTGGCAAGCTGGTAACAACAGATGAGGAGAAGGCTGAGGTGCTCAACAACTTCTTTGTCTCAGTCTTCACTGTCAACCTCTCTCCTCACACCTCTCGAGTCAATGGGCCATTTGACGGGGATTAGGGTGGCAGAGGTCCTCCCACTGTATGAGAAGATCAGGTTCGCGACCACCTGAGGAACCTGAACGTACATAAGTCTATGGGACTTGACGAGACACATGCCAGAGTCCTGAGGGAATTGGCTGATGTAGTTGCCAAGCCACTCTCCGTGATATTTGAAAAGTCATGGCCGTCAGGTGAAGTCCCTGGGGACTGGAAAATGGGAAACATAAATGTCTGATAATGTGTGGTCTGCAAAATAGAAAAAAAATGAGAAAAATTGTTAGGTTGTTTTTTTTTTTTTTGTTAGAGATGACAAAGCAAAACAAATTCCAGCAGATCATTGGAAATGATGCCATTTTTCTTTCACAGGAAATTCCTAATTCTGCAAGGTCTCTTAAATAAAAGAATGGTATCACTCATTGCAACACTCCCCCAAAACACACATTCTTATTAATGTACTTGTTTAATGAGAACAAAAAGAATTGTATCAACAGGTGTTTCTCAAAGACGTACTGAAAGAGTGAAAATATTTGATGGCGCTACCTCAAGCTATGACCTCTCACTGCCATCTGTTCAACCCTTCTTCCTCAGGTCATTAGTGCTTAAAGGAATGCTTTAGATTATGCTGGAAAAGCAATTTACTAAGTGTAAACCAATCTGGTATCTGAATCTGTACTGTTTAGAATTCATTCTCAATACACAATAATGGTGACTTGTTATTTCTTTTTGCAGTTCTCATTATCAGTATATACTCTATGTTGATTTACCTATACAAGACCCTTTCCATTCCCTGAGATAAAAGGAAAATTTACAGAAAATAATTTATGGTATAGCAATTCAAAAGAAAGAATTTATGAAATAACAAGGACCATTTGTAAAGTATCAGAAGGCTGCAAATGTGGGCCAATACCATTTTGAGTTTACACATATCTTCTATTAAAAATAAAATCAAAACTGGGAAAAGTAATGTTTTTACATAATAGAATAGAATAGACTCGAATAGACTATTTCAGTTGGAAGGGACCTACAATGACCATCTAGTCCCACTGCCTGATCACTTCAGGCCTGACCAAAAGTTAAAGCATGTTGTTAAGGGCATTGTCCAAATGCCCCTTAAACACTGACAGGCTTGGGGCATCGACCACCTCTCTAGGAAGCCTGTTCCAGTGCTTGACCATGCACTTGGTAAAGAAGTGCTTCCTAATGTCTAGTCTAAACCTCCCCTGGGACAGCTTTGAACCATTCCCACATGTCTTGTCACTGGATACCAGGGAGAAGAGCTCAGCACCTCCCTCTCCACTTCACCTCCTCAGGAAGCTGTAGAGAGCAATGAGGTCGCTCCTCAGCCTCCTTTTCTCCAAACTAGACAAGCCCAAAGTCCTTAGCCGCTCCTCATAAGACATGCCTTCCAGCCCTTTCGCCAACTTTGTTGCCCTCCTCTGGATGCATTCAAGGACCTTCACATCCTTCTTAAATTGTGAGGCCCAGAACTGCACGCAGTACTCAAGGTGAGGCTGCACCAATGCTGAATACAGTGCGATAATCACCTCTTTGGACCACACTGTGTTTAATGCATCCTAGGATGTGGCTTGCCTTCTTGGCTGCCAGGGCACACTGCTGACTCATATTGAGCCTGCTGTCGATCAACATGTCCAGATCCCTTTCTGCAGGGCTGCTCTCCAGCCACTGCTCTCCCAGTTTATACTCGTGCCCGACATTACTCCGTCCTAGGTGCAGAGTCTGTCATTTGGACTTGTTAAATTTCATCACATTAAACATAGCCCAATGCTCCAATCTATCTAGATCCCTCTGCAAGGCATCTTGTCCCTCAAGAGTCAACAGCACTTCCCAGTTTGGTATCATGAGCAAACTTGCTAATGGTGCATTCAACTCCTACATCCAGATCCTTGATAAATATATTGAACAGGACTGGCCCTAGAATTGAACCCTGTGGGACACTGCTAGTGACTGGTCGCCAGCCAGATGTAGCCCCATTCACTACAAGTCTTTGAGCTCTGCCCATCAGCCACTTCTTCACCCAGTGCACTGTGAACCCACTCATCCCACAGTTGGACAACTAGTCCATAGGGACATTGTGAGGGACAGTACCAAAAGCCTTACTGAAATCCAGAAAAAATACATCCACCACTTTCCGTTCATCCACTAGGCAGGTGACCCTATCATAGAAGGATATCAAATTAGTTAAACAGGGCTTTCCCTTTGTGAGCCCATGTTGACTGTGCCTGATGATTGCATTATTCTTTAAATGCCTTTCGATAGTACCCAGTATAATCTTCTCCATAAGTTTTCCAGGAACTGAGGTTAGACTAACAGGTCTGTCATTCCCTGGGTCTTCCCTCATGCCCTTTTTGTAGATTGGAATAACATTGGCTAGTTTCCAGTCAGCAGGGACCTCCCCAGACTCCCAAGACTTTTGGTAGATGATCTAGAGGGGTCCTGCTAAAACATCCACCAGCTCCTTCAGTACTCTGAGATGAATCCCATCAGGCCCCATGCACTTGTGAACATTCAGCTGCTACAGCCGGTCCCTTACAATTTCAGTGTCCACAAGTGGAAAGCCACTGTTCCCACACTCGTGGTCCTCCATCTCAGGGGACCGGTCAGCCCGAGGTCTATCACCGTTACTAAAGACTGAGACAAAAACTGCATTGAATGCCTCCACTTTTTCTTCATCCCTATTAGTCAGATGACCATCTTCAACAAGTATCGGTCCAATGTTTTCTTTAGACCTCTTCTTGCTATTAACATACTTAAAAAGCCCCTCTTGTTATCTGACGCAACATTGGCCAGTTTCAACTCTAACTGAGTTTTGGCCTTTTGTGTCTTCTCCCTGCGTAAATGAACCACAGCTCTGTACTCTTCCTGCGAAGCCTGACGTTGCTTCCAGAGATCATACAGTTTCCTTTTCCTCCTGAGCTCCACGAGGATTTCCCTGTTCAGCCAAGCTGGTCTTCTGCCCCACTTACTTGATGTACAACACAGTGGAATTGCCTGCTCCTGTGCTTCTAAAAGGTCATTCTTAAAGACTGACCAGCACTCGTGGACTCCTAAGCCCTCAAAAGCAGATTCCCAGGGTACCCTGCTAAATAGCTGCCTGAGTAGCTTAAAGTTTCCTCTCCTGAAGCCCAAGGTATCACACTCTGCTGTCCTTTTTTCTCATTACGCTGAAAATTTTAAAGTCAACCATTTCATGACCACTGTGGCCAAGACAACCACCTACCATCACATCCCCCACAAGTCCTTCTCTATTCACAAACAGCAAGTCTAGGAGGGCATCTTTCCTAGTTGGCTCACTGAGTACTTGTGACATGAAGTTCTCTCCTACAAACTTCAAGAATTTCCAAGACCTGCTCATCACAGCAGTATGATATTTCCAGTTGATGTCTGGGAAGTTGAACTCTCCCATAAGGACAAGGGCTACTGATCCAGAAATTTCTCCTAATTGCCTATAGAATAACTCACCAGTGCTTACATCCTGGCTGGGCCATCGGTAGTAGGCACCCACTACAACATCTCCTTTCTTTTCCATCCCCCTAATCCTTACCCAGATGCTCTCAGCCACATCATCACTAACTGTAAGGGCTGTGCAATCAAGACTCTGCCTTACGTATAGTGCGACACCTCCACCTCGCCTGCCCTACCTATCCCTCCTGAACAGCCTGTAGCCCTCCATCCCAGCACTCAACCGTGTAACTCATTCCACCAAGTCTTGCTAATACCAATGATATCATATCTCTGGGAGCTGTCCAATGCTTCCAGCTCATTCTGTATGTTTCTCACACTGCGTGTGTTGGTGTACAAGCATTTCAGATACTCTCCTGAACCCTCTGTGTTCCCAGGAGCAGTGTAAATGTTCCCACTAGCATTGCCACCCTCTGGCGATGCCATGCCAACCCTTGGCTTAGCTACTGCAATCCTGTTGATACCCCCTTCCCCCATTGATTCTAGTAATGCACCTATGACACTTCTGAAGGTATCATTTAGTTGAGTGACAACCCTTGCTGTATGCCAGATCTTGTTGGATTAGGTATATGAACCTTAATTACAAGAGAAATCCTTGCAGGATACTAGAGCTTTATGTGAACAGAGACAGATTCAGAAAAAGAAATCCCATAGTGCATGTTTGCTTCATGTAAGCCTGGTTGACACCAATTACTAAGCAGACATTCTGATTGTAAAATTCTCTTTTCCTCTCTGAAACCACAGATTCACTGTAAAATTGTGGATGGATGTTTGTTTAGCAGGAGACATTATGCATGACAAACAAAGCATCCACTTTGAATGAATTTTAAAGTTCTATGAAAGATCCTTTGTTCACTTTTTCTTCTCTTTCTGGTCTTCAAATGTAGGTGAGAGCAAAGTAAAACATGAAAAGATACTGTTGATTTTACTGTACTGTAAGGGTTACAGTTATCTGAAGCAACCTTTGCATCCATCATTACCTGTTTTTTTTAGGGAAATTCATTAAAAAAAAAATAAAAAGGAATAATATGACTGCTTAGACTACTCTAACTTCACCAATCAGAGTCTGGTTCTTAAGCTCAATAGATTTATCTTTCAAAGCTGGAATAACCCCTGTAGTGATTCCCTTTCTTGTTCCTGAACTGACATATATAGATTCTGGCATCTGTCAAAGGGATGATCTGGAGACAGAAAGTAAACAGATGAACTGAAGTGCTAAAACCAATGAACATAATAAGAATGCTGTTGCTGACTACTATTTCAGAGAATAACAGAAAGCTTCAAAATGTGTCAAATGCCACAAAGTTCTAGGGGAAAATGACAGCGAAATACATATTACAATTTGCGGTATCTCAGCTTGTTCAATGTGTATAGCAGTGAATACAGTACATTAGGAATGTAAGCTGAAGTTTAGTTACTCCTTCAGAACAAATTCAGATCCTGTTGAGTTTCTTCTGAGGGAAAATCATAGCCAAATATTTTTCAGATAATAAAGTTTTCACATTTAAAAAATCCACCTGACACAGACAACAAATACAGTACTTTCAATAAGCATACAGACTTTATATTTTTACTGCAAAGCAAATTAATCTCTTTCTCTCCTTTATTTCAGAGCTGATGAGGTGTGATCATCAAATAGATGGTCATTATTTTAAAAATGAATCAATGATATAAAAGATGATATGTTCTAAGCTGATTGCAAATATGAAGGTGCCAATTTAATCTGTGGTGGAAAAACCATCCTCTTGCACAGGGGTAAGTTAACATAAGAGACTAGGATCAATGATGAATGTTGTCTCAGAAAGAAATTGAATGAAAATATGAAAAATTCAGTATTTACTAATATTAGAATATAAGATAACTTAAAAGATGCATATGTAACATTTCTTTGATGACTTTCAAAAGAAAGATAAAGAACGTATTTTAATCATCATAAATTCTGTATTTTCTTTCTTCAAAAAGCACGAGAAAATGTTGCCCTAAAAATTAATTCTGAACCAAACCTCTACAGCTCACAAATTGTGCAACCCACTTACTGTTTCAAGCACTGCTAAAGTTCTATCATTTTTTATTAATCATTGTGCACACAGAGAACTATGAAGAGTGAACACATACTACATTACAAATAGATAAACTGCCCTGAAAATTACTTTCCTGACCATCACTTCAAATTCTGAGGATAGCTAAAATCCAGCCTCCAAAGTAAAAAAGGATTTGATTGAGTTGGAACAAGATCAAACTTCAGAAATACGTAGCAATTTCAGTGTCAGCAAATATGATAGGGGTGATTATTTGAGCTAATATTTCTGAAGAAACTGGAACAAAAAGATTGATAAGAATCAGTCCTATAAGTTCATTTTCAGAATATATAATTTTTGGATACAGATTAACAAAGCATTTACCATCATACTTCCTTTTTACCTCATACCTTGACTGGACATTCCCTATAGCTCTGCAGAAGACACCTTATGAACCATATCCGCCTCTCTCAGCAGAAAATAAAATAAGACAAAAAATTGATGCCATCATATTTAGTGAATTTTAAGGCCAAAAATATAGTAAAACCAGGTGAGACAAAGTATCAGATTCAAAAACTCTGTTTAGCTGAGGTCTCAATGCAACAGGTCAAAGGCGCCTCAGCATTAGTCAGCACCATTAAATTACTTTCAGGTAATTTTGTTAATGGGAAATAAAGATTTCAGATGCAGAGAAAACTTAGATACCATTGAAATAAATTATACAAAGATGATACTGGAAGGAGGCGAAGTTAAAAAGTATTTCTAGAACAGTTCGGGTTTCTTTAGTGGAGGCGTTCACACGTGAAGGGTGACTCTGTAGATCATATAGTGTCAGTATCTATACATATTTTAAAAGCACCTTCAGTGGTGCTATTAGTTGCCAGTTACCACAGCATTGCAAGCCTTTGAGCAACCAGACCTTTTATGATATAGCATGAACACAGAACTGCTGCAGCCTTTAGCTGTAAGTAAACAAAGAGCTCCTGCAAAACATTTATGTTTGTATAGCTTTATACACATACATACCACCATTTGAAATGGAAGTACAATATCAAACACATTTCTTCTGCAGGTGTATCCTAAAAACTAGTGTTAGTCTGGTATTCCAAGAAGTATTGGTGTAGTACAGCTCTGCATACCAGCCTTTTTCAGCCAATGATATGCTCTGTGTGCAAGTATACATGCCTAACACTGTCTTTGGTATATAACCACATACAGACTATGCATGTATCCAGCTATTGTTTCCAAAATTTACATTAGATTATTACTCTAGTTCTCTAACATGCATGAAAGTGAATGTCAAAGCAAACAATTAATAAATTCTAGTTCTGTGACATTTTTTCTTGTTTTGTACATCTCACTGAACACAAAGACTACACTTAAAGGAAGGCAATCTCATTAATGCCACTTACAAGTGGGACTTAGCATGTTGCCCTTAATCAGGCTAGATTCTTTAAAAGATTGGCATGCAGCAATATATAACTCTCAAAAAAGTGAATGCATAAATAAAAAAAATAAAAAGGAAAATATCAAAGTCTTTATCATCCTTTGAAAAGAGACCATACTTCTCAAACTTTTTTCCTGCAAGTCTATCTTTCCTATTTTTATTAAATATATACATCTGAACTGGAATCTATGCTAATAAAAGTGTGCTTCACAACCAGTACATTACTCAGTATTTTTCTCAAATTAAAAATCAAAACAAATAAATGCTAAAAAAAAAAATAATGTGTGATAGGGAGGTGGCTTCATTGGAATTTCAAAAGGACGGAGCTTTTATCTATATCTGGAAATATTTTATAGTGGTGGGACAGACACTTCATTCCACTAAGGTTTAGAACAAGCAAAATAAGTGGGATTTTGTCTGGTTTATGTTTTTTTGTTGTTTTTTTTTTTCCCCCATACAACAGGCAGCAGATCTGTGGAACCCATTGCTAAGAGAAAGTGGTTGATGGAAGTTCATGCTGGTTCTGGAGGGGATTGCACAAATACACAGAAAATACAAGGCATACAGAGTCCCTGGAACCTTTTTCTAAAGTTTGGTGTCATGTACACCCCACACCAAATATGAAGAACACAAGGGCAATCACAAACATTATAGTCCAAGATTGTATATTACTGTTAGTAATTCACCTGTTTTGTCCTAGAATTCCTAGAAAGCCTGTTGTGTTGTCCAGGTGAATGCCACCCAGTCTTAGTGGCTGGGTAGTGGTATTTCTACTTATTTGTAACTCTTCTAAGTCTGTTACTTCAATTTCAGATTCTCTGGTGAGTCCCCTTCATGAAAAGATTCTGGTGTGGCAATCTCCCCATCTTTTTTCATGGTGAATACTCCTGTAAAGAATTAATTTATCTTCTCTGCAGTGACATTATCCAGGAATTCCCTTTATGCTTTCTGTCCATAGACCTTACAGATTCTGGGGGGCTTCTTTTTCCTCATGTCTCAGGAAGTTAGTACTAGTTTTGATTCCCTAACTTAGCTTTTCATCAAACTCTTTTTTGGCCTAACAATGTTTACATTTGTTTTTATCAGATTTCACAATCCTTTTCTTTGTTCAGATGCTTCTTACTGCTACTAAACTTTCCCTTTGGTGTTTAGCCATGCTGACCTCCTTTTACAATTTCTCAAGCATTTTATAATAGATGGTGTGAACTGGCACTGTGTTACCAGTATGGTCGTCTTCAACAGTTTCTGCACTGCCTGCAAGCATGTAATTCTCTGAAGCAGCTGTCCCCTTTAGCTTCCTTTTAACAAGAGTTCTTATTTTCACCTAGTTCTCATTATTAAAATTTAGCAGTAAGTTCTTTGGCCATTAATACTCCTGTAGGGATGCTGAATATAAGTACCTTATGGTTGCTCTTAGAGATGGTGCTTCCACCATGAGATCCTGCACTTTACTGAGCCAAATGAAAGGTTGCTTTTCTTCCTGTGGGCTTGCAAGCCAGCTATTCTATTAAACAATTACTGTTATCACCTAAAAATGTAATCTATGATTCATGTCCTAATTTGACCTTAGTCCATAGAGTAATTGAGATCACCTATTTATTTTTTACTCTCTCTGACCTTTCTCAGGATATAGCAGTCAGTCTCACCTCTCTAGTTGTTTGGGTGGCAGTATAGACAGACTACTATATTCTTCTTGTTTAGGCCTGGGATTTCAATTCATGAAGATTCTGGTACTGGTAAGTTCATTAATTTGGCTTAATTCTAAGAACTCTTAAATGTATACTTCTACTTCACCACCAGTATGTTTTATGCTATAATTCCCATATATTTTGTAGCCTGATGGATATACTGCTCTGTTATTATCATTTTCCTTCCACCAAATTTCTGATTTCAGCATTTCCTTCATTTAAGACATACCAGTTTCCTTATCTTACTTCTTAAGCTTCTAACATTTGTATAAAAGTGGGTGTACTACACTTCCTGTCTCGAAAATATTTTTAAATGGCACTTATTTTCCACTTGTCTATTTGATTATTTCTCTCCGCTGACCTACCCTTCACCTGAAGATACAGAATTGTCATGACTTCCCCTTTGGGACATCCTCCTCAGATGTATGTTGTCTGACTGTGCAGTCCTCTGTGTAAAACTTTACTAACAATTGCTTAAACAGGCTGCTGCTTTGCTGGGAATTCCCCAGCTTCTGATGAACCTGACACTTTCCTCTTTATACTAGCTTTCTACCAAGCATTAGAACCTTACCTCTGCCTTTCTTCTTGGTCCTGTTTGGAACCATTGGATCATTTTGGAGAACAGTACTATTAAAGCTTAGGGAGCTTAAAGAGTGATAACACACTGAAATGGACTTCTAGGTCTGATCAATAGGTCTGACCAGCTGACCAATAGGTCAACTTTATAGATATCTAGTTTCCACTGATTGTATTGATTACCTCTCCATTGACTACAAAGGGAGCTAAGATATATGTTAACATGTGAATGGTGTGAATTTTGGGGTTGTCTTATGCAAGGACAGGAGTTGGACTCAATGATCCTTGTGGGTCCCTTCCAACTCAGGACATTCTATGATTCTATGATTCTATGTGGACACTTATATGTACACACCAAAAATTTCAATGTTTTAATCTTGAAATAAATCTAGTCTTCAGATTCTCCCAGCTTTGGCTTCTCTGGAATATTTTGTCCATGATCAGTAGCTCTCCAAACAGGGAACAATCTATTTTTTTCCCCAACTTCCATGCTGTCAGTGTGACTTCTTCTGAAGGGAACGTAACACAGACTTAGAGTAAGCAAACAAATTGATACTGTGTGCCATGATTATACAATGATGAAGATTCTGGATGGTTTATCTTTATAAAAGGTGAGAAAAAGGGCTTGCAAATACATTTTCAATATTGTAAGCGTTTTGCAAATTGTAGCTAGAAATGACAAAAAGTAGCATGCAGAATATGACACAAGTGCAGCACAGGAGGTTTACTGCAAGTTACTAAGGGACCTTATTACTTGATCAAAACCAGGAACAGGACACAATTTTTTTTCCCAAAAAATTTAGAGACAAAAAATTGTCCTTTAACAGGTAAATGCCAAATAATTTTACCCAAATCTAAAATCACTTCCATGCTGATGTCAGTAACACTACAGATTCATTTTACATATAAGACTTTTAGTCTTTATATCAACACGTTATGCTAAAGGATTCTGATATTATAATTGTAGATGGTTTCCATAGATACACAGAAGAAGACTGGCATATTATGGTAAATATTGAATTACACTGAGAATGCACTGAGGTGTAAATTTTCAGATGACAACATCTATTTTAAAGATTTGCAGAGAGGAGGGACAAAGAGAAGTTTTTTATAAAATAATAAACTCATGGGTGAAATAATATGTTGAGCAGAATATGAAAATAAAATGTTTCCGCTTTCAGCACCATTTTTTTCCCCACTGAATTGAAAGAGACTCAAATTCTAGTCCTCACAGTCCCACCAAATTGCATGCCTCTGTTTGCCATAAATGAGATGTGGAGGAAAAAAATTGGTTTAGTTTAGCACAAAGATCTGCAGTGAAAACCATAACCAAATGGCCAGTATTCTTCTGGATGCCATTTGCTTTCCAACCTAAACCTGATTCAACAGAAAGAAAGAAAGAAACAACAATATCTTTTCAGTATAGTTTAGCATTTTTGTTTTTCTAATCCTTTTCTTTTGAATGATTATTGTAATACTGTTATTCATAACTGATTTTCTGACTTTTTTCTTAATCATTTGTGTATTTGATTCTAAACCAGATTTCAAATAAATCATCATTACGGCTACCATAAACCTCAACGGGCTTTGGAGAGGGCCCCTTATGTCCAAGCTCTCAAAGTGATTGCATGGAAAGAACAATTATGAACATCAGTATAGATATACATGAGCAGTTTAAACTTTTAAGCAGAAAGAAAAGAATCATGTCATACATTTCACTTCAACCAACCCTTTTAAAAGTAAAAATGGAACTGTATATAAAAAAAAAACAATTCATATTGTAAATCTTCAATGAATTATTCAATTTTAAATTTCTGTTTAAAAAAAGGTCTTGTAAAAATAATTCTTTTCCATTAGGCAAATATTACTCTATCTGTTTTCTACAAAAGAGAACATTCTAAAGTAATGGTATGATACCTTAGATTAAGGAAAGGATTTTGTGCTACCTAACACAGATGGGGGTTAGCCCTCTCCCAGAAGTCCTACATTCTCTGGAATTCAAATCTTTGCCATGACACTGGCTCATAGCAATTATGCAAGCATGAATCTGCATTGGAACACAAGATTCCTTAGAGATCATTCTGTGACAACACTAAAATAATGCTGAAATGCATTTGTATCTTCAATACAGCTTCATTAAGGTAAAAAAAAAAATATATATCTATCTGGAAATAATGTGCTTTCTCTTAAGTCATCTAATCACATAATGTCATCAGATCACCTGCAATTTATTGTACATAGAAGACAATTAAAATTAATTATTTAGAAGTGTTATGTGCTATGTGAACATACAACACTCTTTCTTCCAGTAAGTTCCCCCAACAAAAATATATATTTAGTATAGAATGCCATGCAATAAATGTCTGGTACTAATACCAATATCTTTTTTGTCACAGTTTGGAAACCGCTGAACTGTTGAGCATCTGCATCAGTGCAGCATTCATTTCTAGAGAGGGTGAGAGGCCTCAGAAAGAGATTAAATTAGACATCATTCATTTACTGTATACTCCTACATATAATCCAAATTCTACCTGAAAAGATAACAGATAAACAAATACTGAAGAAGCTCTATGCCATTGCCACATGTTAGTACTACTTGATTGTCCACTGAAAGTTATGAAAAAAAGCTTAAAGCAGATAGTAGACTGTGAATAGTTTAGTGTCAACTGCTGATTGTTAATAGTAAAGAAATTTTTCAAAGTCTGTTTTATTTCTGGATTTTGTTGAAATCTTTCTTAATTGCTTATGAAAAGGTTCCATCAAAAAGACTGGCTGTGTTTTATGGGTAATCAGCAAGAGTCAGAATCCATCTCCTATTGTTTTGAATGAAAGCCAGAGCTAAGAAAATGCTTAATCCCCACAGGTCATACTGCAAAGTACACAGCATCCTGGCTCAGTTACAGAAGATCAGGTTGTATAACAGTTGAATTTTGCTGTCAATAGAAGCAAAATCTCCAACTTTTTTTTCTTAATCTAGATAACATTTGTCTCTCCGCCTTTAAAATAAATACATTTCAAATAAAACTAGGAAAAAAAGAACAATTCTGCACATCATACTACTTTTTTTTTTTTTTGAGCTGCTCCATGCTCCATGCTCCATGGGATCTCGCATTTGCAAATATTTCCTCTAGCCTTGAGGTTCAAATTTAATTTCTTCTATAGATTCACTCTTCAAAGTGATTCTAATGTACAGACTCACTGTGAAGAGTAAGTCTGTTGGGAGGAAAGAAAACTGCTGGTGAGCTTTAAGCCAAAACACTTGGTGGTTCTAAACCAGCAGGAAAAGGAGTTTGTTCTAGGTCTGTTAACAAATGCTACATTATGCTTTTTTAAACAATCCATTTCCTTCCGTATTCATCCAGTCTTCTATTCATACAATGGTTTGTGTGTCCTAATGTTATTTTAGGTGGTGTGTATACTTTAGGAGAATACACTTTATGGTGGACAAGATGTACCAATACCAGTACCAGTACTCCATGCACCAGTACTTACAGGGTAGCCACAAAGAAGATGGAGACTCCCTTTCTACAGGGAGTCACATGGTGAGGACAAGGGGTAACAGGTACAAGTTACTCCCAGGAAGATTCCAATTGGACAGAGAGGAAAATTTTTCACAATGAGAACAGTCAATCATTGGAATAATCTCGCCAGGGAAGTGGTTGACTCTGCTACGCTGAACACTTTTAAGACTCAGCTGGACATGGTGCTGGGCCATCTCATCTAGATTGTGCTCTGGCCTAGAAAGGTTGGACCAGATGATCCTTGAGGTCCCTTCCAACCTGGTATTCTATGATTCGATGATTCTATGAGATATTAAATAAAGTAAACAAGTCACTAACTGTGTGCCCACATCAATACAGAAGGAGCTCATGAAATCTAACTATTGGTTTGAATTATTGATTTCTTTCTTAGATTAACCAACTTCTCCATAGTCACTTGTAAAACTAATACATTATAATTAGAGGATAAGTAATGGAGATTGGTCTCATCAAATAATTATGCTTCTCAGTTTGAAAGATATTAAAGTAATGTGTTTCCCACCTAATAGGTGACAAAAGGGATAATTTATAATAATATATTTCTCATTTGCCATTGTTTTATTATGGAAAGAAGAATTATTTGCACATTCTCCCATGTGTGTGAAATTAACAAATTCTCTTCTGTTTAATCAGAGTTTATCCATATAATCTGTAACTTCAGCATGCAATAGGAAGCCTTCCAGTAAGAAGCATCTTATTTCAAAACTCCATTTTCCAGTAGATGTTTATAGTTTTCTATATTCTGCCTGTGTGGAATGTCATCCATAGAAAGACTGATTTCTCTCTCCTTCTTGTTGATTTACTATCCTGTGTTGGCTTCTTGATTCACTGTTCCATCCTGATAATCAGAGCAAAGTGTCACCACTGGAACAAAGAACAAACAGGACAAATGTTTTTACCATGACTGGCACAATGTAGCTCTAATGCTGGAAAAAAAATGCATTAATCCACATCCAATTAATCCAACCTTGCTCTTGTCTATCAAGCAAACTGTTAACAGTGTTGCACAGCTTTAAGTTGGATTTATACATGTAATACATGTATGAGACATAAAAATATATAGATTATAAAATTATAATACGTATTCCTATGCTTATATATAGCATCCTATAGAAATTTCACAGATTTAGTAAAAAATTGGCTCCATTAAAAAAATTCTGACAAAGTACCCACAGATTTTATTCAAGATTTCAAAATTAAACATGATGTTAAAAAGCATGTAGTTTCTAACACAGTACAGAATGCAGAACTTTGCACCAATTTTAAAAAGGGAACTTATATGTAAAGACTTAGAGCAATGGAGAAGGCAAAACTTCCTTGATAAATTAATGGATGGAAAACATGGTTATGAGTGATGAGTGAAAAAATCCCAAAATCTAAAAAACAGTTATTACTTTTCAAGCAAGATTCAATATCACATTTTTCCTATTTTTCCAGTGTTTTCACCATTCCTGTCACATTGTCAAATGGAAAGGAATAAACAAGAGAAGATGAGGAATTAAAGGAGAAACAGAAAAGAAAGGTGTGTTTAATTGCTAAATGTTGTTGCATAAAGAAAACAAAACAAAACAAAACAAAAAACAACCCAAAACTTTCCCCACAAAAGTTTGAGCAAAGTGGAACATTTTTAAGAGCCTTTTTTCTTTTCCGAAAACTGCTCCAATAGTACATTGTTACAACAATCAATTACTGTTTTCTTTTTTTGAGTTTGTTTAAGTATCTTGGAGTTCAGACAGTTGGAATTCATAATTATGTTCTAGACCACTGAGACAACCTTTTTCACTCTTTCATGAAAAATACTCATAATTCAAGCTCAACCTGAATATAAGAATATAACTTCATTTTTAAAAAGGGTGTAACTTCTTGACCAAAGCAGCGTATCACAAATGCATGGTGCATGATACAGACTAACTTCTTGACCAAAGCAGCGTATCACAAATGCATGGTGCATGATACAGACATAGATATATTAATAGATATGCAGTATAATTAGACAGGTTGTATAGTAAACCAAATTATGGTACTGTAGTCTTTAATTTTTTACGTTTCTATAAGGAGACATTATATTTATAATTAAAATCTGAAAGTAGTTAATTAGAAAATAACAAATTAATTATCTTCAAAGAATTTACCCTGAGATCATGTGCTAAGCTTCTGATAATACCAATTCATTATTTCATATTTTGAATTAACATAACTACTGATAGTCTAGATTTATCTATTTTGCACATTTATACAACAATGTAGCATGATAGTATAAAGTATATGTGTTTCACTAGATTTGAAATAACAGAGGCTTCATTCAGTGTCATAATGGAATCGGATCTGCTCTTTTACATGAGACAGAAGAGAAATATTGAAAAAATGGGAACTGCCAACAGGTACTGAACACAAATTTGACAGCATGTAAGGCCAAATGTTAAAAAAACGCCAAGGCACAAATATATTAGCAATAGGACAGTGACTAAGGTTCATAATGGTTCTTTATTTTGCTAGTAAAGCTGGCAAAAATGAGCCTGAGAAGGGCCTAAGTATTGAATGCTTCTTTGCAATGCAAGTCTTCATCAGTCTTAAATAAAAAGGTCAGTTTAAATCAGACAGTTAATGCAATTAATATCGGAGAAAAAGGGCATTAACACAATATTAAAGACAAAGGATAAGATCTCAACTTTGATAGAAAAAGAAAGGTCAGAGATTATTTATGAAAGCCTCCAATTTAGCCAAGTATTCTCTAACTTGCTCTTTAATATTCAAGGTTTATTTTACTCCATTGTAGTTGCATTTATTGTGATTGTCATCTGAATATTTTGTCAAAGCAATGGATATAACAACATCAAAGTTACCTGTTGGACTGGACAAATTCTGTTCTAGATATATGCAGATCTGGCTAGAGCAATCTTAGATTTGCTAACAGTTATCTTTAATAGTGCACTGTATTGCCAGAGAGGACAAAGATAAACTGGGGTCTTCATGAAAAAAGGGGAAGAACTGTAAATCAGTCAAATTACCTTCACGTCTCAGAGAAATACTGAAGCAAATTAAACCATTTGCATATATCTCCAAGAAAACAACAACTTCCATCAACTGAAAAGAACAAGTTGCATACATTTTTTTTTCCTTTCTCTGTAATGTGAAAACATGCATTGTGAACAGAACAGAAGCAACAGGATGTAAAAAAACTCTGACATTCCTTTGCATTCTATTTTCCTAAGCAAGCTAGGAAAACAACCTCTAGATTAATTCATTAAACAGTGGCTCCAGAGGTAGATAGACTGAAATTACCTGCTGTTTACTGTTCAAAGAAAAAGATACAAAGGACAGGGTTTCACTGGCATCTGATCCGGATCTATCAGTAACGATCTTAAAAATGACCTAACTGAAATAAACAGAAACTATATTTAGGAAGTCTGAACTGAATTCAGTGGTATTCCAAAGCTAGATTTGAATTTGCCAAGTCAGAGATTGTCAGTAGACGTGCATACTTTTATAGGGACATAAGTAGGCAATAGTTCTTTAGAAAAAGATCTATGGTTATAACAGATCACTAGGTGGATATGAGTCAACAATGTCATCCTGTCATTACATATATGTGTGTGTGTATATATATGAATGCATAAATAGGAAATACAGAAAATAATTAGTCAATAGCTTTGGTTGAAATACTGTTATTTTTGTATATTGCAGTTCAAGAAATTGGCAATATAATGAGTGCAGAAGAAAAATATAAGCAGAGATCTAGAAATAATGATCTACAAGTGTCGAGGACTGTTATGGAACCAGAATTGTCTCGACATTGCCGTTCTGCCGCCATCTTCTGGTTTCGACATCCAGCCCCCGACGAAACCACTGTAGGACGCCCGTGCAGAGACCAGGAGACGAAAGGCGGGACCATCAACTGCACGCATGCCTGCGCAAAGACCAGGGTGCAAAAGGCAGAGGCCAGGAGGCGAAAGGCGGGGCCATGGACTGCACGTAGGCCTGCGCAGAGCCCAGGGTGCGAAAAGTGGAGGCCAGGACATGAAAGGCGGGACCATGAACTGCACGCACGCCTGCTCAGACACCAGGGCACGAAAAGCAGAAGCACAAACTGCATGTACGCAGACCCGTTCTGCACATGTGCATGGCCCTATAAAAGGACCGCGTGCGCCTTTTGAGGCTTTATCTCTTCTCTCTTTCTCTTCTCGTCCTACCCCGCGCACTCCTTGGAAGCTGCTCCTGCAGACACAGAGGCTGGACCAACTGGACCTTTGATCGACGGGATAACGCCGGACTCGGAGTGGGGGTAGCTAGTTCCCCTACGTGGCTCTCTTCTCACCCGCCTGAGCACGCTCTTTCTCTCTTTTTTCTCTCCTTTTCTCTCTTTCTCCCCCCCCCCATCTTCCTACCCGGTCCTCACCCCTTCGTTTACCAAAATAAAGTCAAAAGTTTGTACGGCATTTGACCTCGTTTGCATCTTAATCTCATCCTTGGGATCGTATCGAAACCTCCCCTGACTTTGGATCAGGACAACAAGGAAGGACTGAGAAATATTTCAGTGCTTCATTTGCTTAGTTTGAAAAGAAGACAGGTGTTAGGGATATAGTTGCTGTTCTCAGATGCATAAAAGGAATCAAAGGGAATAATCCACAGTGAATGTGGGTAAGTAAAAGTATGATGGGTTTGAGTTGCAAAATGAAAGACTTTTAGGTTAGACCTTAGGAGAAGCTTTCTAGTCATAACAATAGTAAAACTTTGGAATAAATTGTCTGGGGAGTCACCATAATTTAAGAACTTGCAAAAGTATATCTGTTAAAATTATTTAAGTATAATTCGTCCTTCTTTGAGGTATGCAGAATGATACAGATGACTTCTTGAGGTTTCTTTACAGAGGTTTATTCTAAGATAGTGGCAAACGTGAATAAAACTCATAATGATAATATAAAAGATAGAATCAACATCACTGCCAGAGCCATTCCTCTCTAATTTCTACCAAAGTTTCTCTCTCACACAATTTTTTTTATGCATTGTTTCGTATAAAGCCACCAAGGTGAAAAATGCCACAGTAGTCATAAACTAGGTAGCTTGGTAGGCATTTTAAAGAGGAAACAACAGAACCAACAAAAATAAGGAGATAACCAGGTAAGCATCAGGGACAATAATAGTATTAAACTTTTTATAACTGTAGTTATTCCTGCCTATCATGAGAGTAACCTGCAGTGAGGTTCCATTAACAAGATGCACAGGTTTGGTCACTCAATGTTCAAAGCAGGGCTCTTAGCTAAAGCGGTCTACCTGACTTCAAATGCCATGGTGATAAACCAGAAATACACCTGCTGACTAGGCAGAGATGAGTGAAGCCATTTAAAGGTGTTTTAACTCTTAATCAATGCCACTCAGCACTTTGTACAGATTTTGAAGAGGGACTTACTGGAGTTGCTCAACCAGGTTGTCTGGGCAAGTTTGTCACTTGCCTCTGTGTCAGCTCTATCTGGAGGAAAAGGGTACTTCCACTGATGGTGCACAGCAGTCTGGAGGCCTGTCATTAAGATCCGTATCAGGAAAAACTGTTCATGCATACTTAGGTTGCAGGGTTCTTTTTAACTGAAATTTCAACATAAATATTTTAGAAGAAAAGCTACAGCTTTCCCTACTGTCAAGATGTGTAAACTGCAACAAAACAAGGGTAGGAAAAGTCTAACACAATATTTTTCTTATACATCCATAGACAGCTTTACTGGGGGTAAGAAGCTGGTCTATGTCACAGAGTGTAGAAAACATACCTTTCTTCCCTCTGCAACATCTCATATGGAAATGCTACAATCCCATCTGTATGAGCTTTCTGTAATTAATTCATAATATGTAACTGACTATTTCAAAGTAATTGATCACAGAAATACATTCTATCTAGAACATGATCTACTGGGTGACATGATATTACATGTAAAGAATAATAATCTTTTCTCTTCATCATATTAGTAAAGATAACTGTCTCTCAGAACTGGAAAGAAAGTTTCTCTTGGTGCCAAGCTGAAAAGAAATTGAATCAATCATGCTGAACTAGAGAGAATAAAGCATAACATTGCTTTAAATCTTAATTTCTAGAGTTTTCTATTGCACACAGATATCAAAATAAGCTTTATTTCAAATCTTGAAACTGGAAAAAAATTGGGGATGAGTCTTTTTTAAAATAATACAGAGGCCTTTGGTGTATGTAAACATACATCTACCATCTATCAGAAGTCAACTTATAGAAACAAAATGCAGCTGCATTTTCTAGGTGATGACAAATAAAATATCAAACATTTCCCCATAACTGTACACTAAATTGCCAAAAGGTTGTTTTGGGGATAGAAACATTTTTGGGGAAAAAAAAGTTAAAAAATAAATGAGTAGAGTGAGAACATTTTTTTTCTTAGTAAGTTAATTAGCAATAAAAAATAAGTTAAAAATTGCTTCGTACAGAGTTTAAGAGTTGTAATTGAGGACAGAGCTTGGCTTTATTTAGTCACTGAAAAAAAAAAGCCAACAAACTTGCAAAAAAGAATTTAAAAAAAGATTAAATATGTAGCATGCAGATTTCACTCACATCTGTTTATTCATTTTCATCTTATGCTCTAAACTCCATTACATGTTAAAGATAAAATTCACCCATCTGTTTTAATATGAATGATTCAGTTCTTTGTAACAATTGTATGCAAACTGAAACATAAATTGCTGGGAATATTGGGAATTAAAGCACTATATTATATGCAGTTAAAACTATTTTGAGCTTCTACTTCTGCTATTGACTCTTCTAGAAATGTGCATTATTTATCAAGTAAAATTTTTAAAATCGATTTAACAAAACTGCCAAAATCACTGTCTGTGCTCTATGTGGGTCTAATACAATATGCACGTAAAGCTGTAAAACTGAATTAGTTTCAGGTAGAAACAGAAAATCAACTTCTACTATCACATTCCTAGCTAGCAATACAGGTAACATTTTATAGTCTCTTATGATTTTTAAGCAGAACTGCTAAGAAGCCTTTTTGTCTTCCTTTTCGTCTTCCTTTTCGGCTGTTCATAAATTAATTCCCACTTTAATCCCTTAATCACTGTCCTTTGGTGTTGTCATGCTAAAAACAGATCATGTCAAGCTGAGGATCTGACAATTACTGACTCTGGAAGAGCTTTGATTTAAATTAACTTAATATCAAATACCAGGCATCTTGTCTGAATGATAGCAGGTTTCAAACTGATTGTTTGATTATACACATTTTTTACTTCTTTTTTCCTTTCTAAAGCAGATCTCTAATTGTTGCGGCTGCACATAGCCAATATACAGAGTAGTGTTGCTTCATGCTGCTGACATTGATATGACAATCACAGCGATTCTGCAGCACTCTGATGATGTGAATTGCTATTTAGAAATTAACCCCCATGCAATAAAAATCAGAACAAGATGACAGACTTTTTAAAAATTGCCCAACAAACCTTTTCTGAATATTGTGTGCCCTTTTACTGTATATTGCACATAACTTCAGAGCATTCTGGGAGGAGACACCATTTTCTAATGCTAAAGCAGGAAGCTGATAAATTAAGTGGTCCTGTTAAGAAGTTATGAGCTGGTGTTTAGAAGTTGGTGTTTATAAGAACCAAGGTACAGAGAAAGCCATCTGCAGAGCACAATTCAGGTTGGGAAAAGATTCTGACCAGAAAAGAAAATATCCATAGAATGCCCCTTGGGTTTTAGCTACAGCTCTTTCTTGCGCATCGTTTCAGAACTTTATAATCATGGTCCTGGCATTCAAAAAGATGAAGTATTTAAAATCGTTTTGGTATGAGAATGCTCCTTTGAAATTCTCAGTTTCTGAAGAAAGTTTTCTTTTTATAGAAGAAACACTTAACAGAAGTTTATCCAGTTGTATCTCCTACCTGGTGGAGAATAACATCTTCCTCTTCCTTTTTTAACATAACTTGAGAGATCTGTGCTAATCAAGTACTCCCTCCCCAAACGTTATTTTGTTAGATGCCAAAACTGCAAAATGTCTATGAAATGGTTAGGTAGGAAACAGCTCTTGAGGCTCTGCGGTAGAGCTATTAGCTCGCATATTCTCATTTTCAGTCCCTCTGTCTCTCCATATACGTAGCTATCTACATCTATATCATCTGTATCTATATCTATGTATATTTATATATGTACTTGTGTGTGTGTGTGTGTGTGTGTGTGTGTATATATATATATAAAGGTGTATATGCAAGAATCTGCTGAGATACCTACATCCTAATGATGAAAAAACCTATTTTTATTGTTTAGGAAGATATAGAATCACCTGATTATCATTAAGGATTTTACAATTGTTATGAACATGTAGCAGTTAACAGAAGCTGCTTTTGCTGAAACCTGTTAAGACAATAGAGATAACCTTGAGTTTTGCTCTCTAAACATAGGTGGAGACAATCATCATGAGAAAACTAAGATAAAAAATAGATTAAATTCTGCATAGTTTATGTTTTGTGCCTTCTTAACATGTCTTAAATTTAAGCACCATGTACAAACAACAGGAACAAAGTTATTGCCATGTTAGATAAAATTCTATGCTCATCTAAATCAGTACTTTGTTTCTGACAAATAAATCTGTTGATAATCTGACTCTAACACTAATTTCTTTTAATAATAAAACAACCCCCAAAAAAATATTTGATATCTTAAAGGACAGTTAATATCTCTTCCAAAAATGCAATTAATTATTCTGAATAGCCAACTAGCAAAGAATTAAAAGATCTGCCCATGTTTTCTATTTCAACAGCTTCTTGTAGATTCTACACCTTAATTGCACAATTATGTGGGTAAGTATATTTTCTATCAGTTTAGTATTTGAGCCATTTTAATTATGTTGAACTTCTTTTTTGTCTCAGATATGCAGAAAAGCAGGTGTCTCATTTACCATCATTGCTTAAGCGTTTGGAATTTGCCATAAAATTTATAGTAAAACACCACATGCTCTGAAAAAGTATAGGTAGATAAAACTTGAGAAAAATCCAGACCTAAAAACCAGCTAAAGTAGGCTTATTTCCCAAAAAGGATGAGGGTTTGCTTGTTTGTTGTTTTGTTTTGTTTTTTTTTTTACAGGTCCCCCAGCCTTTCTCAGTCTAAATAGTTGCCAGTTAGCCATCTAACTGCTGGTAGATAAAGTATTTTGTTTTTCTTCTTATTTGTTCTGTTTTGCAGTGTGACTTCTGGGGAAAGTCCAGGCATGTAATATGTATGTTCCTAAATCAATGCAAATTCGTAAGTGATTCTCAGCATAGTAATGCTGATGTAATGTCCCTTTTAGATCAAGGGTAACATAAATCTATTGAACCAACAACTGAGCAATTAGGTTTTGATCATTTCAATAGTTTCAATAAAATATTTTTTCATTCCCACTTTGCATAACTTGGTTATGGTTATCACAGACAAGATTTCTATCCTAATTAAGTTTTGATATGGCAATTTTGACCTATATATATTTAGAACTTTAAGATGATTCCTGGACTGTAACTTGACTCATATCATATTAGCAGCTTATTTATAATGTTATCTGCCATTACATTAGTTGGTGAGTAATTTGGAAAGAAGACAATGATACTGAGAAATATCAGTATATGTGGCTTTTACAGATGAAATAATTTACTCTCAGATTTTAAAATGTTGCTTTTTAAATGTTGCTTTAAAATTGTCTATTGCCATTTAGGTTTTTAAACTTAGATTTCTTTGACTTGAGGTGTTGTACTTAACCAATCACACAGAGCCACATAAACTGACATAGATAAAGAAAAAGAAGTGAGAGGGAAAAAAAGAAAATGAAAAAAAAATCCTGACTGGTAGGAGTGGTTTAGGGTAACAATGAGCCAGAACTGAAGCTTCATAAATGTGGAGGAAAAGGGAGCGAAACTTAAATAGTACTATACTATGTATCTTCAAGCTAAAAATATTGCTGTCGAAAGAAATCTCCATTGTCTCATCTCAAGGAGTACTATTGAAAGGTATTATAGCAATGAGAATAGCAATTCTTGTGCAAAGGACCATACAAATACTGTTAATTATGTCTGAAAAGAAAGTTTACTGGTCTATTTAGGCATTATGTGAAGCTGAAATTCCAGTCTGACAGTCTGGAACCAATGGAGATAACACCTTACTAACAAGAGCTTACCTTCTGGCTGGCATCTTGACACTTAAAGTTAAAATAATGAAAAGCAAACAATTCTAGAATTAATTCTTGTTAAACCAATTAGAATTCACTAAGTTAAGGATGCTACCTAGTCCAAACTGAAAGATAAAGGAAGCAGATACTGGACAAATGTTTTGATATAAATTCAAAATAATACAAGGAATACAGGAGAGAGAAAGTGGAAGACACATGTCAGATAGAGATGAAGCAGAACTCAAAATTCAAATCTATAGTACGCATACAGAACTGTTCATGCTGGGCCAACCATCATGAGCTGAGCTATGGTCAAGTATCTGGAGAAAAGAGCAATTAGAAAGACTATAATTTGAAAGAGTTTGCAAGCCTCACTAAGTTTGTATAAGGCAAAAAGAATTTTTGCATAAAAAAAAGAAAAATATTAGACTACCACTCTTAAAGCTAACAGGACATATCCTAACTTTGCATTAAAACATAGATAACAATGAAGACTTTACTCAGGCTACATACCTGAGAAGTTTCTTGAACATAGATCCTAGCTCTAGAGCTGTCCAGGAAACTAGTATCAAGTCTGTTTCTTTCAGCTTTATAGAATTAGAATTACATGTCTGCATTTTCTGTGTCTTTTTGTCCGTACAAAACACAGTTAAGGAAACAGTTCAATAATAGAAATGAAGTTATTTAACCTCAGATCAAGTAACTTCATACAGAAAAAGGCTGCAGAAATGTGTCTTCTGCAGCAGAAATACTAAAACTTTGATTACATTTAATATCATGTGAACATGAATTCTTGCAAAAATGTCTAACTAAATTGTCAATACAAGTTTTAAAAGTTACTACAAGTAGTGCTTTGAAACTGCAAATCCTACACTACTTCCAGTTCAGGTCTTATTATCTGAGTAGTGTGTTCTCCTTGTTGACTTTTGTAGGCCAGAGAACAGTTTTTAGTAATACAAAAGTTCTTATTGAGCTCAAGTGCTAAGCCATTTAGCAGTTATGTACCTCATCTTCATTATATCCTAATATCAAATGCATTGACACAAAATAGCCATTTTTGACTGAACTTAATACTAATCTTTTTGACTGATCTTTCAATTAAATGGAACTTAATTTGACGAGTGTTGTGCTGCACTGTGGGGTACTTGTATGTAGGTAGTTATGTAAGCATGATTTGTTTTTTTATATTGCATTTTTATTGAAATAGCCCTGTTATTCACTCCTAGTAATGAATCAGTACAGACAGTACAAAATATATGAGCTATGGCTGAACATAGACCTGAAGTAGCAGAAACTGCTGTTAATTGGTGTGCCACAGAGAGTGGGAATCTTTTTCTCTTTAATTTACACCTGTAATGGTAGCATTTATATAAGCTACTTTTGTGCTGTGTATACAGTAGCTATTTTTATTTCTTTCTAAAAGAATCTCTGTTGAAGCTGAAAGCTACATATAAATTCTTAAGTGCTAATTTAATAGTTATAATGGCTCTACTCATTCCTACAGTTAAGGAAGACATTAGCATAGGTTTACATTCATGTCCTTTTCAAGAAAATTCTTAGATTTTTGTTTAAATTTAGACATAACCCTGATTTATATCAATGAGAAATAATCTATGTTTCAGTGCTTTTCTGAATGGGAACCTTTAATTTCCAAGAATTCACTACTCTGTTTATTGACGTTATAGGCGGAAGAAAGGACAATCTTTCGTTTTACTTGAAGAAAAATACCATTAGTATCAAAACTTCTTCATTGTGTTATACTGAGCATTTACTAAATTAAAGGCATTTTTCAGTGATACCCAATGACAGAACAAGAGGCCGTGGGCACAAACAGAAACTTAGGAGGTTTCATCTGAACATCAAGAAACACTTTTTTACTGTGAGGGTGACTCAATGTTGGCATAGGTTGCCCACAGAGGCTGTCGACATCTCCATCCTTGGAGATACTCAAAAGCTGTTTGGACATTGCTCTGGGCTCTATGTGGCTCTACTCGAGCAGAGGGATTGGACTAGATGACCTTCAGAGGTCCCTTCCAACCCCAACGATTTTGTGAGTCTGTGAAATGTTACATCTTCAAGAATAAAGCACTTCTATTGATGAATTAACCTCATTTAGATGTGTTGGTCTGAGAGAGATAAAGAAAATGTAAAAAAACCTCTACAAATAAAAAACATGCATTATAAAAGCATATGCACTTTTACAGAAATAAGTACAGACATACAAAATAGGCTACAAGTCTATAAGATATTCTTCTAGTATGCTCCCCGTGTGACAAAAGTACAGCCACAGACGTTATGTATAGACCACAGGAAAAGAAAATATGCAATATTAGAGTTAATCATACCCATCTGCAACAGGAGATAGGGAAACTGTTAAATATTGAGACCCACACTTTCTTAGAAGGGCTCTTTTCCAGTTGTATTCAAAGGCTTAGTAAACAAAATCCAATTTCTATAATTTCTGAGAATTCGAATGATTTTAAAAGTAGAGAAGGAAAATGCCAAAAATTGACATTTTGAGATCTAAAGCCAACCATACAAGTGACAAACTGCCCTTCCTTCTTCCTCCTCTTCACTGATTTTTTTTTTAAACCTGAAGATCTTTTCTGTTAAAGTTATTACAATGCTAATCCTAGTTATAAGTAGGAAGTAAATGGATACTGTAAATATAATGACCGATATCATGCAGAATTCTCAAAAAAAGTGCAAAAAATCCCCCAGATATTTGAATTATTTTCAATATTAACTAATTTGGATAGGTTGGCCTTAGTTCTGTAGGTGTGAGTAAATATTTATGGTTTTATCTGTATATGCAAATAACAACAATGTATTTATATTCTTTATCCCAAATTCTCTGAAGTGGAGGATATTACTCCTATTCAATTGCATGACAGTGGTCTAAGTGTCTAAGTGACTATGATCAATCATTAAATATTAAATGAGAAGATATCTGGATAATTGTAGACTTCCTGCATGAATTAGCAATGGTGTACCATCAACCAAATCACTGAGAGTAATGAAAATGTGTATCCTAAAAAGAAGTTGTGAGTTTTAAATGGGAGGGGAAATAATGATGAGTATATCTCAGCAAGACATCTGCAGGATAGTGAAGTCTAAAATTAAGATGTTTAATGAGCAAGATAGGAATCAATAAATCATCATATCAACAAAGAAATTACTTAATGTAAGACATATAAAAAATATATGCACAATAGCCCAGTAATGCCTTAGTCTTTGAAATACATGCTTACTTTCCAATACAATAATTCCTTGCTTTCCTTTTTTTAGTTTCTCAATGTTTCCTCACTTACTTTTAATTTTATTTTTTTTATTAAATATTTTTCCCTTCCCCTTTCTTTACTTTGTTCTTCATATTATTTATGAAAGATTAACTTTTTTGTTTAAAGCTTCCTCATTCATGATATTCAAGTAGGTAAAAAGATCTCTAAAACACTCTGCCCTCCCAGTCACATTTATTCTTTCTGGGGTGTTATGATTCCCTGAAGAAATTGTCAGCATCTTTAGCAATAAATATTGGCCAAACTTGTAATGCATTTTCTTGAGCTCTCTCCCTCTCTGTCCTAATCATTACTTGCTTTTCCAGAGAATCTGGCTGTTATCAAAGTCTTAACTTTTACAGAAGAGGCTATAGTAAGCCTCAAATGATATAATTGTTCCCAGGACCTTCCTATATAAAAAGGCAGAATATCTTTCAATGAAATAATAAGTGAGGAAGCACAGTGGTGTTTCTGTACAAAGTTTGGCAGCATAAAAACTATTTGTTGCCAAATATCACGAAAACAAACTGTACAAATAAAAACAAAACCTGCTAGCTTCCAGGTTACTTAAACTTTTGAAAGCATTCCATTAACAAGATGTTCACAAGGTTTCCACAAGAGACTCCCATAAACCTACTATAATTAAAATTTTAACAAAAAGCAAAATTAAGAAAAATCTCAAAAGGTCTTCTAAACATGCTAGCTAAGTAACAGACAAACAGGAGTAAATTCACCTGCATAATACCACAAATGAAAACATGTATAAACCATTTTAATATATATATAATTGTAATTCACTACTGAAATAATATCTGTTCACATGTCTTGATCCACTATTTCCTTGTGTCTTTATATAGGTGTAAGTGACCTATTAAATAAAGCTAATATTCTTTCATTGCAGAACAGTGGAAGATTGGACCCCTGCAGCATCTAATAGAAGAGTAACAAACAGGTGTTTTTTATTCCTTTTTGTTCATCATACCATTTTTACTTTCTTTCTACAAGATAAAGTAATACTTGTGTATTTTACCCATTAGTCCCCACCTTCCATTCCTCAGTTACGTTTTTCCAGAGTTCAGTAGTTTCTTCAATTTATTTTACCATTATTCTTCTCTTGCTTCAAGTCCTCCCTTTGTTTCTATCCTGTTTTCTTTTATTCTTGGTCTTCTTTCATGTAGATTTTTTCCCAAGGTCCTCTACTAGTTCTTCTTTTATCAAAGGCCTTTTTTTCTGTGTGCTAGAATATTTATTTTTATTATTCTTGACAATTTTAAATACTTGTCAGTAAGTACAGGCATCTTTATATCTTACTACTTGACCTATCACTGCCAGCATATGTCCAGACTAGTGCAAATTGTGCTATTGTCATGTATGTTTTCTTCTGTAAAGAGAGAAGAACAAGTATAACTTGTTCTGCATACTACTTGTCACACGTTCCATATGCAAATAACAGAATTATTTAGCAAAGTTTCTGTGTAGAAAGATCTCCTAATAAGAATAATTTTTGTACAATTCAGTCTAGTGCAGGAAAAAGTTATTTTGATAGCCATTCAAGTTTAGATGCTAGACTCAACCTCACTGAATCAAACTTTTGAATCAATTGATGATGTGAAACTTTTCTACAGAAAGGTGTTGTACCTAAGGCCAACAGTTCACAAAAAAGGAGAAAACGTTCAGTCAAAGGATGGTAAATAAGTGAGAACTTTTGCCTAACTTTAAGTTAGACTTTCAATCCGTTTGTCAGTATTTTCTGAACATAGCAAAAAAATACCACACTGAAATAGAATATTATTGATCACAGTGTGGGTCTGTTTTAAATAACTGAAGGAGATCATACAATAATGTAAGACTTTCTATTCATAAAGAGATATAGACTTATCTGCCTAGCCAAGAGAAAGGTCTGCCTGATATATGACTCAAATATTAACTTATATGTAATTGAAAAAGCTATACACTTAAGGCTATTTTAACACTACCAAGTATGCAGTTCAGTGGGAGCAGACCTGTGAGGAGAATCTTCAGTGCAAGGACCTGACATTCATGCTGTACTCATGTTGGCAGATTTATTTCAGGCTGTTCCATTTCATGTTGTTCCATGGACCAAACACCAATTAGCAGCTGGAAAACATTAAACATGTTAGGGATGTTAAGAGCTGGGCTGCCTCCTTCAGCAGCTCTGGCCCAGGACTCCTTGTGCCCAGCCGCTAGAGCCCAGCTCAGTGCCTCAAGGACCGGAGTCTTTGCTCAGACTGAGGGACACAGCTGCTGCTTTCCAGTTTGTAGCTTCAACTAGCAGTGAAGCGGACCACATATCCCAGAGACACACAGACACACAGGCCATGTGTGACATGGCTGATCAACAAGGACTGCCACAGACAAGGTGCTGCCATCAACAGCACCTGCATATAGGACTCATAAAATCTAAGTTCAGCCAGCCAAGTCTGCAGCAAATACACATGCACATGCACACTAGATTTGGGGGAGATACAGACACTCCTGCAGCAGCCGGCTGTGACCCACGGTCCTGCTACGGCTGTGCTTGTGGAGCCCCTCACTTGCTTCACTCACCCTGGTCTCCCCCAGTAGCTGGTTTTCAGGACATACACAACTCCTTACCCAGTGGAAAGCAGTCAAGTCCCCTACTTGCTGCACTAGCTGACACCACAGGCCAGGGGCACCTACACCTCCAGTCTGTCTCCAGTAGCTGGTACCCAACCCACTCACACAGATCCCACCAGTAGCTGGCATTTAGTCCTTGCAGCACTTATACGCACAGGATAGAGAGTGAGATTACACAGAGAGACAGTTGAGAGAAAAAATAATTAGAAGATAGGACCGACTGCAGTAATCAGATGCAGGGTTCAGCCAGAAGAATGTTTTACGTGCAACCAGCCCCTTTTATACCTGTTTCTGTCTACTACCCTTTGTTCCTCCCTGCTCCCCCTACCCCTGCACATCACCCATGGGTTTGTACAGCTCTATTGATTTCCCCACCCTCTCCCTGCTGCATGTCCGGGATTACCTCTGGTTTACAATCTTACTAGTTGCAAAGTCCAAGTTAATCTTCCTGGAAGTGACACCCATAGTTTCTTGATAGGCTATCAATTACTGTCAGTGGTGAGATTTGTTTCTTCTCATTGTCTCTGTGTTCCTTTTGTCAGTGTCTCTGCATGCATTTTTTTTCTTTTTTTTTTTTTTTTTGTCTTCTCCCTTTCTTATGATCCTTATTTACAAGGTCCTTGATCAGATAGCCTTACTGGAATAAATGTTCTCACTCTCCCACATATCCTCATCAATTAATGTGACAGACCAGGTTTGGTTCTCCTCAGTGCCTCCTTTATCATTTGTTGGTCAGGTTTGTGTCCCTGTATGTTCTTGTTTGTGGCTTCCTCCTTCACTTATTATCCTATTTTTTTCATTGAAAAAGTCCTTGAGCAGATATTCCTAAAGAAGGAGCCAGTCTCCTTCCTCACACCCTTACAAAACATACATTCTGGTTTAATTTAATTTGAAAGGAATCCAGATGATGAAGTCTAAGGTCAATACACAATATGAACCAAAGCCTTTTAAGTGGAGGTAGTCAAGAGAGAATTTCCAGAGACATGTCCAGAATGGTAAAAGAGCTGAATAACCTTGTTTTACCTCACAGATGACCTGGCCTTTACCAGGAGGACCCTTCCAACCTGAATTTTCCTGGGATCTGTACAGAAAAACTAATATGATCAGGAATCATTTATTAATATGTTTAATTAGCAGCTTAATGACATCCATATTTTAAGGCACCACTGTGCTTTGCTCCAGCTTGTGTATATTAAGGGTGAGGCTACTGCATGTAGAAGTTCAGAAGTTCTGAAACAAAAGAACTAATGCAAATGCTGCTGGTACACAGAACTGTCTTCCAAAGATAACAGAAACCTTGTCACAACTTACAAAGATTAGCCACAGAAGAGCTAGTTACCAGAGCTAGACAGTACCTTAGATCACCAGGTGGGCAAGTGCATTATTGTGATCAAAAGATTATATTAAATATGTCCACAACAATAAATAAATAAATAAATATGTTTACTAGTGGATAAGACATTGATAAATAATAATAATCAACTCTGCAAAGAAAGGGTATTGATGGATCAGTGCACAGACTATTAAAAGTTAGAAACAGTCAAATAGGATGCAAAATAAATTGGGTGGGTTTTTTTAATGAAAAAGTTCTATCTGTTATTTATGGTCAGATAATAGTAAGGCTTTGTCTATGTGGGCTCTTACAGAATAGACTTAATAGGTAGCCAAGCTGTGCATTGGTTCTCTCACACAGTAGGGTTAGATTTGTTTTGTCACAGGAGTGAAATGAAACAAATTAGGGAGATGATACCTGCTGTATCTTTGCCTGCATAGTTCAATACTGGATAATTCATTCTAAGTATGTCATAGTCCTGAAAAAAAATATATAACCGATTTTCATCTCTGCCTCACAAAAACTGGAAGATATTTTTTTCTATTTTCTTGAATTTCTTCAATATAGTAATGAATAAAATAAGTCAGATTTCTCCTTCTGCTAGATAACACCTGAGACACATTTGTCAGCTAATATAATATATATATATATATCTGTGTGTTTGTCCTTAGGTGAATGTCTTAGGTGAATGTGTTTATTTTTGCATGACTATATTTAGTTTTATCTTAAGGAAGAACTTCCAGGACATTACTGAAAGATATGTTCTTTGTACTAATTTTTTTTATGGGATCAGAAAATCTTACAAGATCACCCCAGTCAAATAAGTGTTTTGAGTAAGTATTCAGACATATTGAGTCAAATATTGGAATTATATTGAGTAACAGCTATTATGGCTTTATTTAAATTTCTTTCTCAATTGACTCAAAACCTATTAATTTCCTGTGGCAGTTGGTACCTGTTGGGCCTGACTTACAATAGTATTAGCACCTTAATTAGCCATATAGGATAAAGGAGTAGCTTAATTATAAGAACAAAGGAGCTCCTTGAGCATAAAGAACCTGTCAAACAATCACTGTGAAAGTTGTGATGGTGAGGAGAACCTTTGAGAGGGGCACAATTTGACCTCCAGTGACAACAACAGCAAGAGCCAGCTGTTGGGAGCCAAATTAATTTGAACAGGTCAGTCAGGACTTGGATATTCTCTACCCAGTCCCATAACTAACGGTGTCTAGAGTGGAGATAGAGAACCAAGAGACATCCTAGGGACACCACAGGCCCTGGTGCCCTGCATGGCTCAAACTAGTATGCCCATCCACCCAATTTTCTTCCTGAACCATACCATCTCTCTTGAAGGAAGTCAAGCAATTTATAAAACTGCATACTTGTGTGATTAAAGTGTTTTGGTATCTGAGTCCATTTAGCCTCTGCACAGTCTTTTGGTCTTAAACCTTGACACTGCTTTGAAGGTTGTGGATTGTGAGAAATCTTCAGGATGTTCTAAGACATTTGGACCACGGTCTCTCAAAACGAAATAATAAGGTTAAGAAATGTCATAGCTGAAAAGCATATATAGCATAAAAATGACATAGAGAAACTTAAGATCTTGGAGAAAAAAAAAGTAAAATTCCATGCAATGCTTTAATATAAAGCACAGCTTAGAGGAGACGTGCGCTATTGTTCTTGCACCTTTCTTCACTTACTAGCATGGAGGCCAAGTTGTTTATACACCTTCTTTAGCTTTGATTATTGCTCTTTTTCTAAATTACGAATCTCTTGTACAACAACATAAAAAAAAGGTTAAAGGAAATCAGTTTGAAGAGAAAAGATGAAGTTTACATCCAGTGAAAATACCTTTAAGAAAGTAGTCTACGGTAAATTGTGCTGTCTCAATATCAGAGAAAGAGGTCCACAACTATGTAAAGTAAATTTACAACCAAAATTTGAAATATATAGAGGATCCTAAAGAAGATAAGGACTGCTCAATTTCTGGGTCCATTTCTGCTGTGGATACCTTAAGTCTACAAGGAAACAGCACCTCTCCTTACCTGTGCCAGTCCTGCTTATGTAATTTTAACTAACACTCCAGTCATCTGAGTTATCTCACCAATTTTCTCTCATTCTACTTACATCAAAGCACCATCGTGGATTCATCCACTATTTTCTGCCTTCATTCTTCCATGTTATTAATACCTGTAGGGCTGACAGCATAGTTAATATGATAGACAATGTCGTGCTGACAGCATTGTTAACATTCTAATAGGTGAAAAGATGACAGTATTGTTTGTTGGGAAGATTAGCTTTTGAAATATTCGAATAACATCTTAGAATCAACCTTTTTTGGAAACAGCATCTTCACTAGGATATCAGGTTTTGTTGGAGATATGTCTATTGGTAGTTCTTGGAAATATTGTTTCAGTTTTGTCTAAGGTCAATAAGCAGTTCAAGAATATCATCCAAAGATCTGCCCCAAGGCTGGATAGTTATGAGTGGCAAGGTGTGCGGGAGACCATGGGAAAATGCCTAAGACAGTGGGCATCTCCAGTGTTTTGGAACTTCACGTCTGAACAAGTGCAGAATCCTGAAAAAATAGTAGAATATTTGGAAAAAGTATGCTGTCACCCTGACAATTCTAGGGAGACACAAGTCACTGCAATGTGCTGGGGCCTGGCCCATGCCTACCAAGCCCTGTTCAACACTATTCAGAGCCCTCAAGGGGGAGAGAAGGTCTCTGGATCTGATGACAAAATGACAGGCGCTGTGGCTATGCCAGGCCTGGCGACAGGCACTGCAGCTATTCCAGCCCCCATGACAGGCACTGCACCTGCACCAGAGAACCAACCCTTGCCAGTGTCAGTCGCCCCTATACAGAAGAAAAAATACACAAGAAAATCAGCTCATTTAGTAAGGGCTGATGATGAACGAGGGCCATCATGAGAACAGGAGGAGGAAGAGGCAGAACCCATAAATGAGATGATAACCACCTGATCCCTGTCCCTGAGTGATCTGCAAGATATGCAAAAAGATTTCAGTCATTGTCCAGGCGAGCACATTGTCACCTGGCTGCTCCAATGCTGGGATAACAGGGCCAGTAGCCTGGAATTAGAGGGTAGGGAAGCCAAGCAGCTGGGATCCCTTTCTAGGGAAAGGAGCATTGATGAAGCGATTGGAGAAGGGGCAAAAGCCCTTAGTCTCTGGAGGCAATTCCTGTCAGGCATGACGGAAAGGTATCCCTTCAAGGAAGATGTTATATGTCACTCAGGCAAGTGGACCACCATGGAGACAGGTATTCAGTACCTGAGGGAATTAGCTGTGCTGGAGGTGATTTATAATGACCTGAACAATGATCAATTATCCAAAGATCAAGATGAAGTCCATTGCACACGACCCATGTGGCGGAAGGTTGTACGGAGCGCACCATCATCACACGCAAACTCATTGGCAATAATGACCTGGATAGATGAAGAGGGACCAACGGTGGATGAAATGGCTAGCCAACTCTGACAATATGAAGAAAGTCTCTCTTCCTCACTACAGGCCTGCATCTTGGCTGTGGAGAAACTGTCCCAGAAGGTCCAGCAGCTCGAAGAGGATACGTCCTACTCCTCACCTGTATGGCTCAGTATCTCAGCCATTAGAAGTAAGCATCCCTCTGTTCAAGAGAGAAGATATAGTGGATACACATCACGGGCCACCCTGTGGTTTTATCTGTGTGACCATGGAGAGGACATGAGGAAGCAGGATGGAAAATCTACCTCGACCCTAGAGGCACGGGTACGTGAGTTGCAAGGAAAAGCAACTACAAAAGGTGATTCTTCCAGGAAAATTGCTGCTCCAGTGACCAGTAGGCAGTTCCCCAGACAGAGTAGAAGGGCTGATTTTGCTTCTGATCCTAATAAAGGTACTTTTGGTTCACATTTACAAGTGAGTAACAAATGCTACAACCAGGACTAGAGGGGCCCTGCCTCCAGCCAGGTGGAGGAAGGGGACAACCAGGTTTACTGTACTGTGTGGATTTGATGGCCTGGCACATCAGACCCACAGGAGTATAAGGCTCTAGTGGACAGCAGTGCACAGCGTACCCTAATGCCATCAAGCTATAAAGGGGCAGAACCCCTCTGTATTTCTGGAGTCACAGGGGGATCCCAACAGCTGACTGTATTGGAGGCTGAAGTGAGCCTAATGGGGAATGAGTGGCAGAAGCACCCCATTGTGATTGGCCCAGAGGCTCCGTGCATCCTTGGCATAGACTACCTCAGGAGAGGGTATTTCAAGGACCCAAAAGGGTACCGGTGGGCTTTTGGTAGAGCTGCCTTGGAGATGGACAAAATTAAACAGCTGTCCACCCTGCCCAGTTTCTCAAAGGACCCTTCTTTTGTGTGGTTGCTGAGGGTCAAAGAACAACAGGTGCCAGATGCTACCACAACGGTGCACCAGCGGCAATATCGCACCAACCAAGACTCCCTCATTCCCATCCATAAGTTGATTCGTTGACTGGGGAGCCAAGGAGTGATCAGCAAGACTCCCTCACCTTTTAACAGTCCCATATGGCCAGTGCAAAAGTCTAACGGAGAGTGGAGACTAACAGTAGGCTATCGGGGCCTAAACGAAGTCATGCCGCCACTGAGTGCTGCCGTGCCTGACATGCTAGAACTTCAATATGAACTGGAGACAAAGGCAGCCAAGGGATATGCCACAACTGACATCGCTAATGTGTTTTTCTCAATCCCTTTGGCAGCACAGTGAAGGCCACAGTTTGCTTTCACTTGGAGGGGCATCCAGTATGCCTGGAATCAACTGCCCCAGGGGTGGAAACAAAGTCCCACCGTTTGCCACAGACTGATCCAGACTGCATTCGAACAGGGTGGGGCTCCAGAACACCTGCAATACATTGATGACATTGTCATATGGGGCAACACAGCAGAAGAGGTTTTTGAGAAAGAGAAGAATATAGTCCAAATCCTTCTGGAGGCTGGCTTTGCCGTAAAACAAAGTAAGGTCAAGGGGCCTGCACAGGAGATCCAGTTTTTAGGAGTTAAATGGCAAGATGGATGTCATCAGATCCCAATGGATGTAATCAACAAAAAAACAACCATGTCCCCACCAACCAGCAAAAAGGAAACACAAATTTTCTTGGGCATTGTGGGTTTTTGGAGAGTGCATATTCCAAATTACAGTCTGACTACAAGGCCTCTCTATCAAGTGACCCAGAAGAAGAACGATTTCAAATGGGGTCCTGAGCAACGACAAGCCTTTGAACAAATTAAACAGGAGACAGTTCGTTCAGTAGCCCTTGGGCCAGTCCAGGCAGGACAAGATGTAAAAAATGTGCTCTACAGCACAGCCAGGAAGATGTCCCTACCTGGAGCCTCTGGCAGAAAGCACCAGGGGAGACTCGAGGTTGACCCCTCGGGTTTTGGAGTCAGGGATACAGAGGATCCGAGGCCCGTTATACTCCAACTGAAAAAGAGATACTGGCAGCATATGAAGGGGTTTGAGCCACTTCAGAAGTGATTGGTACTGAAGCACAGCTCCTCCTAGCACCCCGACTGACGGTGCTGGGCTGGATGTTCACAGGGAGGATCCCCTGTACACATCGTGCAACTGATGCTACGTGGAGTAAGTGGGTTGCAGTGATCACACAACGGGCTCAAATAGGAAACCCCAGTCACCCAGGAATCTTGGAAGTGATTATGGGCTGGCCAGAAGGGAAAGATTTCAAAATATCGCCAGAGGAGGAGGTGACACGTGCTGAGGAGGTCCCACTGTGTAATAAACTACCAGAAAATGAGAGGCAATATGCCCTTTTCACTGATGGGTCCTGTTGTCTTGTGGGAAAGTACCTAAGGTGGAAAGCTGCTGTATGGAGTCCTACAAGTCGCAGAAACTGCTGAAGGAGAAAGGGAATCGAGTCAGTTTGCAGGGGTGAAAGCCATCCAGCTGGCTTTAGATATTGCTGAACGAGAAAAGTGGCCAATGCTCTATCTTTATACTGACTCATGGATGGTGGCAAATGCCCCGTGGGGGTGGTTACAGCAATGGAAGCAGAGCAACTGGCAGCACAGAGGCAAACTCATCTGGGCTGCCACATTGTGGCAAGATATTGCTACCTGGGTAGAGAACCTGGTTGTAAAAGTACGTCACGTAGATGCTCACGTACCCAAGAGTCAGGCCACTGAAGAACATCAAAATGATCAGCAGGTGGATCAAGCTGCTAAGATTGAAATGGCTCAGGTGGATCTGGACTGGCAACATAAGGGTGAATTATTTATAGCTCGGTGGGACCACGACACCTCAGGCCATCAAGGAAGAGATGCAACATATAGATGGGCTCATGACTGAGGGGTGGACTTGACTATTGCATAGGTTATCCATGAATGTGAAACATGCACTGCAATCAAGCAAGCCAAGCGGTTAAAGCGTCTCTGGTATGAAGGATGATGGCTGAAATATAAATATGGGGAGGCCTGGCAGATTGATTATATCACACTCCCACAAACCCGCCAAGGCAAGCGCCATGTGCTTATAATGGTGGAAGCAACCACCGGATGGCTGGAAACATATCCCATGCTCCATGCCACTGCCTGAAACACTATCCTGGGCCTAGAAAAGTAAGTCCTATGGCGACATTGCACCCCAGAAAGAATTGAGTCAGATAACAGGACTCATTTCCAAAACAACCCTATAGACACCTGGGCCAAAGAGCATGGCATTGAGTGGGTATATCACATCCCCTATCATGCACCAGCCTCCGGGAAAATCATACGATATAATGGATTGTTAAAGACTATACTGAGAGCAATGGGTGGTGGCACATTCAAACATTGGGATACACATTTAGCAAAGGCCACCTGGTTAGTCAACACTAGGGGATCTGCCAATCGAGCTGGCCCTGCCCAATCAAAACTTTCACATACTGTAGAGGAGGATAAAGTCCCTGTAGTGCACAGAAAAAATATGCCGGGGAAGACAGTCTGGGTTACTCCTGCCTCAGGCAGAGGTAAACCCATTTGTGGGATTGCTTTTGCTCAAGGACCTGGGTGCACTTGGTGGGTGATGTGTGAGGATGGGGAATTCCATTGTGTACCTCAAGGGGATTTGATTTTGGGTGAAAACAGCCAATGAACTGAATTGTATAATGTTAGTTGCTATATAATACTGTATGTCATCACTTCTATTACTATGTGCCATATCAACATTATACAGCAAGAATCACCCAAATTAATGAAGAAAGAACTTTGAGGAAACCGAGCAAAGTGCAGCGGTGATAGAACCAGAACTGGCTTCAGCATGCAACAGTCCAACACCACACACCATCTCTCCTGCCCTGAAAGATTGTTATGACAGATGAAGCTCAAAGTCATGGACTAAATGAACTCAACAAATGTTTTAGAGGGACAGCCTACAGACTAAGGAAATTATATCTATGTGTGTGTATATATATATGTATATCTATCTCAAAGGACTGGAAAAGTGGTGGTGATTAATTGGAATGTATTGGAACATGTAAGACCTGGACATGACGTATATGGCATGGAATAAGGGGTGGATACTGTCCTGGTTTCAGCTGGGATAGAGTTAATTTTCTTCCTAGTAGCTGGTATAGTGCTGTGTTTTGGATTTAGGATGAGAATAATGTTGATAACACATTGATGTTTTAGTTGTTGCTAAGTAGTGCTTAGACTAGTCAAGGACTTTTCGTCTTCCCATGCTCTGCCAGGTGCATGAGAAGGTGGGAGGGGGCACAGCCAGGACAGCTGACCCAGACTGGCCAAAGGGCTTTCCCATACTGTATGATGTCATGCTCAGTATATAAACTGGGGGAGTTGGCTGCGGTGGCAGCGATCACTGCTCGGGGACGGGCTGGGCATCAGTCAGTGGGTGGTGAGAAATTTTATTGTGTATCACTTGCTTTATATATTGCATTTTTTTCATTTATTATTATTATTATTATTATTATTATTATTATTATTATTATTATTATTATTATTATTATTACTACTACTACTACTACTACTACTACTACCACTACTACTACTACTATTACTACTATTCTTTTTTTTTTTTTACTTCAATTATTAAACTGTTCTTATCTCAATCCACAAGTTTGCTCACTTTCACCCTTCCAATTCTCTCCCCCATCCCATGGGGGCAGGGGGATAGTGAGCGAGTGGCTGTGTGGTGCTTAGTTGCTGGCTGGGGTTAAACCACGACAGTAGGGTAATGAGAAATAAAACAAAGTCTTAAAAACCACCTTCCCCCTACCTCTCCCTTCTTCCCGGGCTTAACTTTACTCCTGATTTTCTCTACCTCCTCCCCCGCCAGTGGTGCAGGGGGATGGGGAGTAGGGGTTGTGGTCAGTTCATCATACATTGTCTCTGTCGCTCCTTCCTCCTCAAGGGGGAGGACTCCTCACACTCTTCCCCTGCTCCAGCATGGGGTCCCTCCCATGGGAAAGAGTCCTCCACGAACTTCTCCATCGCGAGTCCTTCCCACAGGCTGCAGTTCTTCGTGAACTACTCCAGTGTGGGTCCCTTCCACGGGGTGCAGTCCTTCAGAAACAGACTGCTCCAGCATGGGTCCCCCATGGGGTCACAAGTCCTCCCAGCAAACCTGCTCCAGCGTAGGCTCCTCTCTCCATGGGTTCACAGGTCCTGCCAGGAGCCTGCTCCAACGCAGTCTTCCCACGGGGTCACAGACTCCTTTGGGCATCCACCTGCTCTAGTGTGGGGTCCTCCACGGGCTGCAGGTGGGTATCTGCTCCACTGTTAACCTCCATGGGCTGCAGGAGGACAGCCTGCCTCACCATGATCTTCACCATGGGCTGCAGGGGAATCTCTGCTCGGGTGCCTGGAGCACCTCCTCCCCCTCCTTCTTCACTGACCTTGGTGTATGCAAAGTTGTTTCTCTCACATATTCTCACTCTTCTCTCTGTCTGCAGTTGCACAGGTTTGGTTTTTTTTTTTTCCCCCTTCTTAAACATGTTATCACAGAGGTGCTACCACCGTTGCTGACGGGCTTGGCCTTGGCCAGTGGCAGGTCCATCTTCGAGTTGGCTGGCATTGGCTCTATCAGACATAGGGGAAGCTTCTAGCAGCTTCTCACAGAAGCCACTCCTGCAGGCCCCCCGCTACCAAAACTTTGTCACGCAAACACAATACAAGGAGGAGTTACCTGATTGAATTGTTTTTTTCATCTTGGATGACAAAGCTATGAATCTCAAGTTTGGTGACGTTTGCTAAATATGGGTAAAAATGTGGCTCTTCCTCTTATACCAGCAGGATCTGAATACATCTTACTGTTGAAAAAGGAAGTCTGTTGCAGACTCAAAAGTAACTACTGAATGTGATATTGTAGGAGTAAGTCTAACTCCAAAGAAAACAACTTCATCCTTTTGGGGTAGATGGTTCTGTTATTGATGATCATTCTTGGAAATCTCCTCTTCATACATATGAAAGAACACTTTTGGCTCTCCTTCCAGTCTTCCAAACTAGTTCTTTAGAAGTTTCATGTGCTCACAGAATAAAAGAAGGGGAAGACAGGGAAATGTGGACTACAGGCTTCACAAATCCAGCTCAGACCCTGGACTGTTTTCCATAGCCGAGATACTTATTTGTGCATGTCTGAAACAGCTGAGCTCTGAGGAATTTCTACCAGGAGACATGGCCCACACAATGCTGCACATACTCATTACTGTTCTGCAAGCATCTATTTGCTTCCTTCCTTTTCAGAAACTCCTGAAGGTCACTAGACCACTGGTTTGTAAAAAACTTTGCCTAGCTGAACTCTTCTCCCCACTTAGAGCACAGCAGTAAGACAAGCAATGGCTTAAGCAATTCCAACAGAAAGTAACTAATTTGAACTTATTTCTGGTTTCTCCACAGATAAGAGAAGTAAATTTGCAAAACTACCAGAACGAGGTAACAAGGGGGTAAAAATCTCTGGCTGCAGACAAAAAGGAAAATTTAGCATAATATAGAAAACTTCTAAGATTTTTTTTCTTCATGTGTTACAGGAAGCTTTTAGTTGTTAAAAAAACACAACTATACAGACATCTATAGGAAGACATCAATCATTTGATTCATTTTTTATTAATAATCTGTTTCAGGATAAAACCTAAAATTTCAGTGTCATAAACATGTCTGTCATTTAAGTATTACATACAGGAAAGCCAGGGAAATACAAGGAACTCCAGGAGGCTAGCAGATCAATGATGTGCATAGTAATTATGCTGAAGTGTTTTTCAAAACACTGAAAGCAGCTTTGTATTCATGCTAAGCTGTGAAACTGAACCAGGTAAACAAATCAACCAATTCACAGTATCCTTGATCAGACAAAGCTCTTTGAAGATTGAAAAGTGACTACTGTACTATTTTCTCAATAATCATTTATTAAAACGCTACATTGACCTGCTTCTCTGTGTGTCTCCTAGAATAAATACCACAATCAGATGTGGTATGATGAATTTACGGATTTTTGATGTTATACAGAACATTCTGCCTTCCCATTAGATTGTCAGAAATGAATGAGAAGAGAAGACCAGACTTTACTATACCTAGTGGCATGGAAGAAAAAATAAACTGTTCCACAGAGTGAGTTTTTTGGTCAGTATTTCCTAACAAGTGAAGAAAGACCAAGATTATATCAGATAACAGCAAGTTCTATTTGATTGTTTTTTCTGCTCATCTTCCCTATGATTTCTGCTTTTCTTCCCTATAACAATTCATCCAGGATAACTTTAAATTAATTTTCAACTGAAAACCCTCTCACACTTTTCTCCTTTATAGTCTTTTTTCTTGATCTTCTATTGATGTTTTCAGGTGAAGCCTCCAAAATACCTCCAAGACATTTCTCTGTTCTCTAAATTCCCCCTTAAAAAACAAAAAAGAAAATAATCCAAAATTAAGATCTCTATTATTTACAAGCTACTAATAAATAATAACTGTATCATAACCGGAGATGGTGTATCTGCTCTATAACGTGTTAGCACTATGATGAGCAGGTAATTGTGGTGCAACTAAGATTGTTTTGCTTGAATTTAGTAAATGAATGTAAGTAAAACCAATGAGAAAGAAAAAACATGTTTAGATACACTGCTGAGACCCTTATTGATAAGAAGAACTAGCAGAAGTTCAGAATTTTTTCTACAATCAATTTCTAAATTCTAAGAGAATTTTCATTTTGTATCTGAATTTTCCCCATCTCTCCCCCACCCCTAGAAAATGAAAAAACCCCAATAATAATGTAACCTCAGATCTTGGGGAAAAAAATCAAGATGTGCCCTGCCATGGCAGGACATCTCCCTGTCCTTCCCCACCAGACTCCTCCTGTTGAATGAAAGCTTCCTATAAGCAGTCATAGGTCTAATGATTCCAGCCACAATCAGGACAATGGAATTCTTGCAGGACAGTTAACTAGGTTTCACTGATTCTGCAAGTTCTTCATCTTTTGTCCTGTGGAAAAAATCACAAAATGGGGCTGCCCCAGAACTTGTCTGCCAAGCCAAAGCTCCTCATCTACCCATCAGATGGGACTTCAGTAGCCATTTATTGCAATGGGCATTTCCCTAAATAAAGTTTCATAGGAAAAATATCAAGTAGCTGATCTGTTTGAAAAAGTTGTTGGTGTGGGAAAAGCTCCTTACAGAGAGAACAGAGTTGAAAAAATGAGGCAATATTTTTGGAGAATTTGAAGAATTTGTTACAGAGAATTAGATTAACTGAATTTGATGTCTAAGGAAGTTAATTCTGCTCATTCTGCCACATGGAAACAAAGTGCCTATAGGTAACTGAGATTTGTACATAGAACAGTTGTAATTTCAAAACCTTTGTTCTTTAATTTTTTAGTTCAAATTACCCGAAGTTGGTCTGTGTTAGGAAGCTGGCTGACTATTTTGAATCATCTTGGTTATCTTTTGAATTATCCTGAAAGAAAGAACAAGCAAAAAACTGTATCCAGCCTCTCAGGGAAGTACAGACAATAAATGGAGTATTATGACCCTTTCTTTGAGTTGACTGTACCCAGACAGTTTCATATCCACATCAGTCTGGATGATCTGCTATGCTCAGTTAAAACAAATGTAATATCTTGTGCGTATCTCAGGTTAGTCTAGGAAAATATTTGTAACTACTCATGAATTCAGAAATGGAGTTCTATCTTTCAAATAATACTTTCCACATCTTAACTATTAAGACAATGAAAAGTACTCTTCAGTGGTGATCACTTTGGGAATTTAGTTTAGTTGTCATCCCATTTCTAAATTTGCGTTCTCTGATGCTCTGTCTCAGTGTCTCAACACTAGAATACTCTGTTAGGTAGGGACATACTGAGGAATAATAGTTATTGAGCAAAGGTTGAGAAGTTTAGATTATTGAGTTCATCTGTGAGACCCAAAGCTATACAACCCCAGGGCTCATTACTTCCTCTGTTCACTGAATTCTATGGCATACTCACATTTAAAGACTGATAGAAATTTTTGGGTTCTTCTTTACATTATAGCTTTTTTTCCAGGACGTTTTTCTTTGTTTTATACCATTGTGGGGTTTTTTTTGCATAATATACTAAAAATGCATTTAAGTTTTACTGGATATCTCATACAGACCATCAAAATGCAGACCCTGGCAGTATAACTTTACATTAAATGTAATCCGAAATAAATTTGAAATATCTTGGACAATGTTTTTAAGCAATCCATCATACTCCAAATAAACTAATTGTTTATACGGTGTTACAGAAATCAGCCATTTCAAATTATTTTGGCCAATTGTATAGAGCGATAGACAGGAAATAAAGAAATACAGTTCAGTAAAAAATTGTCTACTACAGAATCTTAAAACCCTAATTTTTTCCATAAGGCATTCTGGCAACATTTTGACAAGCACCTTTATTAATAAAATTTTTCTCATATGAGTCAATAGGTACACATTAGAGAAATGTAAATTTCAAGTAATTTTTTCTGTTTAGCCTGTTTCTTCTTTCATCCACAACAGTGTCCTTACTGTTATTAAACAAAAATTATCATCTTCTATTGTAAACAGAAAAGAGGCTCATTTAAAGCTTACTGATAATTTCTGGTTAAAATGTCTTTTTTACATTTTTTTTTAATGGATGTTCATATAGGAATCGAGTTTCTAATATTCTACCAATATCCTTATGTACTTCATCCTCAGCAAGTCAATATGGTTATATTAATATTGTTTTGGTTATATTAATATTGTTTTAGTTATATTAATATTGTTTTAGTTAAATATACCAATAATTCTACAGCTCTTTTGGAAACATTACCTCTAATCCCCAAATCATTTTTATTAACAAAAATATTTTGTGTGCAGTGTTTTGCCAGTGAGACAACAAACAGAGAAAGGAAAGACTAAAGAAACAGAGAAAAACCTCACAACTGTAAAAACCCTAATTGGGAAGAGCAAAGGTTCTTTTTCCTGGCATATGCTTTGTACTTCTTAGGAGTAGGTACCCACTTAAATTGGAATGACTGTCTCTAGATTGCTCATAGGTCAAGGATCCAAGACACAGATGACAAAAACACAGAAAATGAAACTCTTGTTCCCTTGTCCACCTCCCTGTCACCCACCCACATGAACAAAAAAATGAAAATGAAACATTTGTTTACACTGAAATATAGTTGATATTTTCAAGGGTCTCATAAATCAAAATATGAACTGTTTAAGGATATAGACATTTTTTATTTGTGCATGAAAAATTAGAAGAAAGTTTGGCTTTGGAATAACAGCTGTTTTGAGAATAACTTGGAAGATCTTTGAAAATTTTCATTTCCAAATAATGATCCCTCAGAAAATTTAACAGAAAGTCAAACATTTTTTGAGCAAGACCTTTTACATGAATAAAGGAAGAGCTGTTACTTTCATAATTCAGTAAATTACTTTTCTAATCTCCAACAAGTTTTCTTCACATGGTGACTATCAGAAAGACAAAACTGGTGGGAACAATCTCATCATCACTGGATCTTTTTTGTGTAAGATACTGATCTAACACAGATCAGGTTCATGGCTGATTCAGGAAATCACAAAGACAGATAATTTTCATGTGTGAGACCCAGTTTGTGTCTTGATATACATGCACAAGTGTTGTTCCTCGACAGGTAGGATGCACACATTTTGAAAATTTAATTCTCAAACTGTTTCCTGAATTAAAAAATTACACCTTACATAAAACAATTAACAAAATTTCAGTTTCATATTGATCAGAAATGTAGTATAACTTTCCACTCAATTGACAAATATGTGGCATCATACATTTTTAGTATCATGGTGTCAACATTAAACTATATTGTAAGAAAAGCCATACTCTCAAAAATCAGTGTGGTATATAATACAAAATGTATTTCAGATTGGCTTATCTTTTACCATATTTTATTCCTCTAAGTTTAGGAGTTAGGATACTAACACTGTGAATGTATGTAGTACATCTACAGAGGCTAATATTAATTTGTATCAAATAACCTCGATTTGCATAAAGGAAAATATGAATGAAAGTCTTTCAAAACACTTTACATATATAGTTCCTTAGTAAATACATGGCATGGTCCTGTAAGCACCTTAATCAGAAATAAAATTTATATATTGTAACTGTGAAGCAGAAACTTGTTTCTTATCTTAACCACTACAGATTCATGTTCTGAGCTTTCAGTCTTGCCAGTACACTTCGTTTAGGCAATGCAGAAACTCAAGTTGTGTTTCAGAGAATATTGTACTTTCCAACAATAGCTAAATACAAGAATTTGTTGATTTTATCTTCAGTGCTACATAGCCTTATAAACCTTGGTGAAATTAATAAAACAGCCTAGCAAATGAAAATAGTAGCATTTTTCACCTACTTTGTACTCACTGCGTACACATTTAAGCAATTTTAAAGGTACTGGGCTGTGAAGAATCTGCTTGTTAGTCTTTAAAATCAATATTTTTATCAATATAAATTAATCTGTAATAATCATTTCTGAGGATATGGAGGTCATCTCATCTACCCAAGATGTGTAAATACTTAATGTGTAATAGGAAGTAGTGAAGTATCTATAATTAAGGAAAAGGTCAACACTGTATGAAATCTAAATTCTCAGTCTCTGAAATGAGAGTTAAAGCACAGAAAACATAGTAAAAGTTTCAAGTCCAAGACATCATAACTGATTAATTTATGCTAGGTATTGAAGCGATTACCAGTGAGTTCAGAATAAGTAATTTCAGTAGTATATGAAGAGCACTCTTTGCATAGGCCTTAAAGTGGGCAAGGCCTAGATGCAGGTGTCTTCACTCATTGCAACATTATGACACTTCACTAGTATCCGGGGGAAATTTAGGAAAGAGATTTTCAATCAGTCAATAATGAGGTTTCATGTCTTTGTATTACAGTCAGTGTTTTTTAACACATTGACATCTGTGCTTGAAATATGTGCATGTAGCCAGTACTGATTAATCTGTGACTCTTGAGATTTAAACTGCCAACCTCAGAGTTGCCTTTTTACCCTGAAATCAACCTAAAATAAAAAAGAAGGGGGGGCAGCGGTGTGTATTTTCCTTAAAACTGAAAAAAATGCTCTGTATTTCATACTGCTGTAGGGAATAAAATAAAGCTTTGCATCACATGACAAATGATTTAATTTTGCAGATGAGAAAACCTCATGAACATCTTGATGAGAGAACAATGTGATAAAACTCTCTATGGCAAGCTCACAAAGTGGACCTACCAAGAAAATTTCTTCTGAACAACTTCCTTTTCAATTCCATTGAATCCTAATCTCTGTTGAAATTTACCCTGAAAAATATAGTCTTTCAAACAGAGACCGGCTTACTGTGACCTTCATGTAACATACACATAGTACAAACTATTTTATCTGTGGCTTTTAGCCTTGTGGCTTTAAAAAGAGACTGATTTTGTTGTTTAAGTTTCATCCATCTTTGGTGCATATAAAGTCCTCTCTTTGTCTACATGCACCTGACAGTGTCAATAAAAGGATTCTCAGACCCTTCCAATGAAACAGGCAAGCAGTGGAAATGGATGTATAAATTTCTAAGGACTGGCTTTGCATTTTATCTGATGACTACTTAACTTCAAATTAACAATCAGTCCCTGAAGTAAATCTCAGAAAACCCTAAGTAGCTTGATCACTGCAGTACAGGCATCTTCTCTTTGACTCAGTGATCTTTCTTTTCTACAATAGCACAGCTGCAACAAGAGGAACCAGACATCTGACAAGCCTTACTAAGACAATATCTTATGCAGTTAGACGTGCAGTTAGACATGCAGGTTGAAAAACTCCAGTGTAAAGGAAGTATTTAACCCAGATCTTACACTTCCTGGCAAAACCTAACCACCTAACCACCAGACCTACCAGACTAAGACGACATCAATATTGCCTTAAATCCTGTTTTTTAAGGGAACAAAATGACATTTCTCCTTCCTTGAAAGGTTACAGGATTCAAATCAATGCAAGTACCCAAACAGTAGAGCTTTCTAACTAGTGAACTTGCGTAGATGTTTCCTGACAGCTTCAGGGAAAGTTTCCTTTTCAAATATACTCCTTTTCAACATTTATAGCAAGGCAGACAACTTATAGTCTCTGTTATGTGCACAGAGACTAGGTACCATACTCACTGTTTCCACTTCCAAATTACCAAGTCTACTTGTAAGTAACCTGTACACAACTGGTGCAGAAGAGGGCATACGATTCAATCACAGGCTATTATCTGCTATATTGCTCTTTCTCTTATTGTGGGGGTTTTGTTTGATTAACATTCTGCAAAGACTAGAAAGTCAAGTTCTAGATGTGACATTCTTTTAATATATACCGTCACCATAAATCTACAAAAGCAGGTGTAATTACCATTTAGTAAAGACTCTTACTAAATATAAATGACTTTTCCACAATTTTTCCAGAGAATCAAAGAACAGTGTTTAAACTGAATTTATCACGTTTAGTTTTGTATGTCGATGGATATGCAGCTAGGCTCCTGAACTTCCTAAATACCTCCCTATGCCTTCCATTCATATGTAAAATCTGTAACTTGCATCAATTTTGAATCCAGGAGACTGAGGTCTGAGAATATTTCACCATTACAAAGGCAACCTCTGTTGTAGTCTATATGCCAGTATCCAAACCTGAAAAACATCTATGGCTCAATTTCTATGCAGAAATATCATCTAGTTGTGTGATTCATGGGAAAATCAATCCAGAGGCTAAACATATGTAAACAATCTAGTCTATCAATGCTACCAAACTACTAGTGCAACCTCATCAATAACGTACCTGCCAACATCGCTTCCAGAAATTTCTTTTACACTGTGCCAATAGATGTAAAACAAGACAGGCAAGATTTTTTTCTCCTTACTTAGGAGAAAAACACCATGAAGTGAAAAATGAAAAGGTTACCCACTTCCAAAATCTTCATTATATGAACAGACCCAAAGGTCTCTGATGATGAATGGCTCATTATTTGATCTCATTACCCTGGCATGTACATCCACAGAGTGACTGGAAACTGCGAAGTTGCTGCCCACAAGCTTTACAGAGTGTGTGCTGGAGATTAGTGTACTTTCAATACCTCTACATAGTTGAGGACCTGTAACACTGTAGTATGAAAAATAATTGAGTAAAAAACTCACAGAACTAATGCCTTGAAATGAGAGCAAAGAACCTTTGCTGTCAAAGGAGATCCTTTCCTTACTTAGCCAAAGTCACACTTAGTGGCTGGGCTCTGTGTGATGTACATACATATAAAACTGTGCATGTTCACTAGCTGAGAAGTGGTTAGTGCTATAAAAATTACCTGTCATGTAAACAGGCTCAGGACATAAACAACATGGTGGAAGTGCAAATTTAACATGTGTGAAGGTGTAAAGCAAGCTCAAGGCTGTATAGCATGTCCCAGAACACAGCCCAGTTGTAAACTTTCACATTTTGATTTCATAAGGTCAGTATATATTTAGGAATACATTTTAGCGCTCAGACTACTAAAAGCAAATACATTCATCCTTCGCTTCTGTTCTGAGATATTATATGAGGGCAATTCCTCCATCTTTTTTATTATTTTCTTTTTTTCCCCTTTTTTTTCTAAATGTCAAGGGATACTTTCTCATTTCTGTTCACTTCCGCACACAAAATTTACTCTTAAGCTTCTCCTGTGACCAGTTAACTCCTGTGATGTTTCTCAAACCAAATACACAGTACTACAAGACTCTTGTCCCTGTACATTGTCACTCCAGAACCTGCACCGAGAATCAGTCCCTCCTAAACTTACCCTTACATGTGTCAAAGGGATCCTTATACTTAGCCAAGCCTTATGGAAAAAAGAAAAAAAAAATATCTGTTCCTTCACATGAACAGTGGCACTCAAACTCATTGACATTAAGTGAATAATCAGTGGCATCAACATTATCAGGAAATAGTTTAAATATCTGAAAGAAACATAGTTCATTAAATCCTCATGTTATTAGGCTAAGAAAAATAGAAAAAGGATGTAGTTATTTCAAGATTGCAGATGCTTGCACACACACATTGTGTAAGTAGTACACAAAGAAGAAATAATACGCAAGATTCAGAAAAAGATAGTGGCAGCCACTGAATTTTCATATGGCAGCAAACATTTGCTGTTTAGCCCCACTTGAATTGTAGTAAAAGGCCCTAGTGGTAAATAACATTTTTTTCTATTTCTAGCAAAATGGCACCGATTTTCTGTGCGCACAGAAAATTGGTACGTCACAAATGTTGAATTAAATTTTCACTTACATAATGGTTTATTTTCTAGTGGTGTAAAAATTTGGTAATTATTGCTAAACATCTATTCATTAAATGAAAAATGCTTTTTCATTATAGGCTAAAAATGAAAAAAATATATATGCCATTAGCTTCACTTTAGAGTTACCAAGCTCTTTATTAACAAATGGCCTTACAACAGCAAAACAAAATAATCCCTGACACAGTGCCATTGCATCCCACTTTTGAGTCACAGTCCGTGGCAGAACCGCAGAACGAGGCACCCTGGCTGTACTGAAACAAAGCTATTTCTACACGTCTCTGTTTCCACAGCTCATTCAGAGTGCTGCCTTGTCTTTTCTTATCCCAATCACTCTGCCCATGCTTTGAAGACTGGAACGCTATCAGATTTGACATTGCTGCAGGCCCCTTAACAGAGCAGAACATCAGCAAGAAAATGATTGTGTACATTCTATGAATTGAATATATTCCTACAGGCTCAGTTCTGAAGTGAAATTATCATGTTTAACTCACTCTCTCCACCAACTAAAACGTAAGAGCCATTTTGAATAGTTGGAGGGCTAGCTGAGAGCTCCACTTGGAAAGCACCAGAGTACGTGTGCATACTCAAAAATGTGTCAGGATTACTAACAATATAAACTTAAGTTTTAATAATGGAAATACAGTGTGCAGAAAAGAGGCCAGTGCTTGGTTTCATGGGAGAAAAGTCACAAATATTATCAACTTGTATAGCAGTTCACTTGAACCTATGAAGATGCATTTTTTTCCTTCTTTCAACAGAGAAAGTAGTCCAGAGTACATACATCTAAAAGATCAGCTATCACTGGACCTCTTTTACCAGCATGTCCATCCCTTTCTTATCACAAAAGAATAGTCAGGAACAACTTTATCTGCCTCAGCTTTGTCTACTACTCATTCTCTGCCCCTTTTTGCTTTAAGTGGCACAACAGAATTATTACTCATTTCTTCAGCAAGTTTTGTTGGCAGTGCATAACCCACAACATGTATGTCTTGCAAAACATTAGTGAATTTCCTTTGAGGTTCTCTGAAGAAAAGGGTGGTGATATTCCCCCCATTTTACTGAATGGCATCTGAGAGTGGACCTACTAAAACCCAGAGATATGTGATGTACAGACTGTTGCAGGAAAAAGACTCTAAACTTTGGGAATTTTACTTTAATTGCTGCCAGTTAACACAAAACTTTTGATCATCTGTTCAGATATGAAAAAAAAAAAAATCAAGCTCTTAAATGAACTGGTAGGGCAATGCCTTTTCTACCCCTTCCCCAGGTTCAGCTTCAGGCAAGCACCTCTCCTCCCTGCTTCTGAGTCTCAGCATCACTTCACTTTTGCTGTGCATTACACTCAGTCCCTCCCAGCAACTTCAGCGACGTAGTGGGCAGTGCAGGGGGCTGGGGTCCTGGGTGTAATGGCTTCTGTGTGCCGCTCCTTGCCTCTCACTCCTTTTCCTGTGTTGCAGCATGGGTAGTCCATGGCTGCAGTCCCTCCAGGGTGCCCCTGCCACATGATGTACTGCCCATAGGCCCGAGTCCCTAGTGCAGCACCTCCTCTGTTATGGAGCACCTCCTCCCAGAGCATGCCACCAGCCACCTCCCCAGCAATGTCCTCTTCTGCCTCTTCTCCGTCTCCTCTCACCCTCCTAAATGCCGCTCTCTCTCAAACGGGCCTGCGCAGAGGTGCCACACGCCCTGGCTGCAGCTTTGGCAGGCAGTGCTTGAGCCAGCTGGAACCGGCTGTGACTGGCTGGGGGCAGCTCCTGGCCCCCTGTGACCCCAGGTGCGATGCTGCCAGCCAGACCCAGCACACATGGGCACCTGGAGACCCATTTTTCCAGGTACTTTGTGCAATGCCGGAATCTGTGCTAGAAGACTGACTAGATCATCACTGAAATGCGGACTAAGACAACACACAAATTTTAAATCTAAGTATTACAGCTCCACATTTATAGGCAGGAAAACCTCAGTC